>NC_139707.1:19751449-20351449 GCF_964188405.1 Protomyctophum parallelum | reverse complement strand
CACGAGGAGGGGAGGGTAGGGAGACGAGTGAAAGAGAAGGGGGAGGGGGGGGGGGGGGGTGAGGTGTTTGTAATGGATGGAGGGAGGGGTATTTCAAAACAGAACAAGCTGGGAACAGCAGGTTGCTTTGGGCTGGTGCCTGGCAGTTGCATCTAGCCCTCTGAAAGTAGGGCAGGCAGCTAACGGGAGAAAATCCCTGTTTCGGGATGGGGAATTGGTACCAGCCTACCAGGCCTACAGTAGGGAGGGGAGATTATTTTTCACCCCTGTGTGTGTGTGTCGTTCTGTTTGTCTGTGTCTGTATGTGTGTGTGACTGTGGTTCTCTGTCCGCAACTCATCATGTACACATTTTCCGCCATTTCACATTATCTTCGAAACACAATTATTGCTACTACTCTATTGGTCATGCTTTAAAAATGCACGCACAACTGTCGTCGGTTATATTAAAAATGGTGACGCAATCAGCCTACAGGGTGGCAGCCCTCGTAGATTGGTGCACTTCGAATAACCTTATTCTAAACCTGGCTAAGAAAATTATCTTTACTTTTCGGAAAAGCGAGATTATGCCCCGTCCCTGGTTATTGGTGACTAGCCTGTTGACAGGACCGACAGCTTTAAATTCCTTGGCACCACTATTTGCCGCTCCCTGAAATGGGAAGTTAACAATAGTAACATCCTGAGTAAAGCCCACCAGAGGCTTCACTTTCTGCGTCTGTTAAATAAGTTTGGTGTGACTGGGGAGGCGTTGGTTCACTTCTATAGAGCCACTGTGTCCTCGTCTTCTCAGTCACAGTGTGGTATGGAAACACAACAATCTTAGAGAGACAACAGCTGGAAAGGGTGGTATGCACGGCGTCAAAAACCATTGGCCTCGACCTCCCATGAGTCCCATCTGTCTCCTCTATCTACTCCACTTGCACCAAGCGTAGGATGCAGAAGGTTATTGCCGACCCCTCCCACCCTGTCAGCTCTCTTTTTGCACCCCTGCCCTCAGGTAAGAGCCTTCGGTCTCTAAAGTGCAATACCTCCCGCTAGTATTGAATCTTGAATATGTTCTACTTCCATACAGCAGTCCGTAGATTGAAATTGTTGTTAAGTATGTGCCTAGTCTAGGCCCACTCTCCATCAGGTTCTCCCAGCTGGGGAGTTCACAGATTCTTTGTAAATTATGTATACATTATAGACAAATAGACCATTCAGTTCCATTTTAAGAAATTTTAACACCTACAACTTTGCTGGTTTAAAACTTTATTAGCCATATTCGCTACTTCCATACATTGGCTATTTTTGTATCATGCCTACCCCACACCTATTTCAGAGCACAGTGCACTGATTGGCTTGTCGCTCTGTGTCAAAGTTGAGCTTTTCTCAACTTTGAAAGTTCAATTTGCCAGCTCATCCCCCAAATGCAGTGGAAAAAGCAGTGGTCGCTCCTCTCCATATGACATTGCATTTAACCTCACTGCATTCAGTGTTAGTGATAGCTAACAACAAAATTAAGTAGATCTAATAAACCTTGATTGAACCTTGAAACCGTGACATCAAATATGGTAGCAACTAGCAAGGTTCCATTCAGGTCCAACAGAGTCAGGATGCTGCTACCTGCTACCATGCATGTTACCTCACTGAAAAGGCTCTGCTACACTAAATAGAATGGAACATGAATAAGCTAAAGTATAATTGATATAACACCTACTCATCCACTATTTCATTTCAATATGGTTGCCGTTCAAAGTCAGTAATTAAAATGTGGCTTTTAATGGACTTTTGATTAAAAGAAATGTCCCATTGTTTTGGCATCTATTGTTAAGTATGCCCATAAGGACCATTATGATGACCACGGTTATATGCTCTAAAAGTGTGAAAAACATAATTTCACTACATCTTTAAGGATGTCTGAGAAATATTAAAAGGCCAGTGGTGTCAGCAACTCAGCATGTATATGTTGAATTCTATTTGCTATTTCCGCTATTTGTTATGCAATAAAGTATAGGGCTTAAGTGGTAAACCACACAGATCCAAAGAAAAGACTCACAAAATCAGTTGATCAACGTCAAAATAACGATTGGTCTGCAGGCATATGAATCCTGTGTGCACGCAATGTGCTTTCGGGATATATTATGAATGCAAATGCATGTACAGCACATGCATGCATGCATGTGCTTGTGCACGTGTTTCTATTGCACTGGTGTGTGTTTTGTACTGACCTGGTTGTGTGGAGCATCTTGCAGGTAGTGATGAGGAGGGAGAAGACTAGATTCTCAACGCCTCTTCACCTGCATTAACAAAAGAAAGAGTTCAAATCAAACCAGCAAAATATATTGCTTTCGGATGTTTGTTCAGTGGGGTCTCCCCATCTATAGGATGTTTGTTCAGTGGGGTCTCTCCATCTATAGGATGTTTGTTCAGTGGGGTCCATCTCTCCACCTCTTTAGTAAACAACCAATTACATCCAGTAGGAAAAGGGAACTCATACAGGATACAGGATTGGAGATTATGATTTTTTTTTTTGCAGAATTCTTTTTAAAATCTGGAACACTATAAAATGTAATCTGATTAAAACACTTTGACTGCCACAGTGTGGCCAAAAGTGGTAACACTGTGTGCCAGGCGGATACAGGGAGATCTTATAGACTACCGTTTTTTCGCTAGCCAAAAAACATGAAGCAAGGCCCGGACGGTTAGCTCAACTGTCTGGGCACCTAGGACGGACGGCATGCCGCGGGTTCGACTCCCGAGCCCGTGGCCTTTGCCGCATGTCACTCCCCATCTCTCCCCCCTTGTCTACTGTTCACTATCAATAAAGGCGTAAAATCCCCCAAACAAATCTAAAAAAAATAAAAAACATGAAGCAAAAGCACTAAAGCTAGTGTTAGCTCGCGATAGCTATCTTTCTCCAGAAACATTAATATTGTAATCGCGATGCAGTGTAACATCAGAAATGAGACCTGAACCTTGCAGATCTGATCATCACCACGGACAGCGCCGTAGTTTCCAAGAAAACAGCGTTCAAAGTTGGCTGTGAAAACATAAGTAAATGCTCCGTGCGCACCAAACAGACGGGCAGGGCATTGCCTAGCAACAGGGCCAGTGCTAGAAAAGGTTTTTTAGCAAGGTCGTTTTATATCGATAAAGTACATTAATTGACAGAGAATTCAGTCAAAAGCAGACAAGTGTTGGATTTTAATTGATGGAAATACTCCGTCAAATGCATCAAATTAAAACACATTGACTGCCAGGTAATCATTCATTCATTCTTTCACCACTGCCATGAACTTTTCATTCTGAGCTTTTGTTTTGAAGGCGAACAATTCACGACCCCTGAACCGGAAGTGAAAAGCGGCTATATATATTGTCCCACGATCTGTTTTTGTTATCGGACATGAATAAAGCTTGTTTTGATTCAAATCAGAATCAGAATCCAAGATAAAGGCATTTGAAATAATGTAAACAAGTGGATGTTGACGGGGGCTGCCATCTTGTTTCCGGTTCATTGCATGCCCGTTGACTCGATCGCCTAGAAACCGAAAGGCTTTCATAATGTTGCATACAAGTGCGACCTACCTTAATCAATATAAAACATTAATTGAAGGAATATTCGGGTGGATTTGAATTGACGGAAATCTCTGCCAATGGCAGGGAATAGCTGGAGAATTTTTCAGCCTCTAAGCACAAATTGACTGAGCATCTGATTCTCTGCCTAATGAAAGGGACAGGAGAGAAGAAAGGGGCTAGAAAGAAGGGAGTGACTGATCAGATATCATAATCAGTGTGTGTGTGTGTGTGTGTGTGTGTGTGTGTGTGTGTGTGTGTGCGTGCGTGCACGTGTGCATGTGGGTGTGGGTGGGGTCCCGGGTGGTGACTGATGACAGAATCAAAGACTGACTATATGAGTGTGCGTGCGTGTGTGTGTGTGTGTGTGTGTGTATGTGTTTGTGTGTGTGTGCGCACGCACGCACGTGCGAGCGTGTATGTGCGTGTGTGTTAAAAGGGACTTGTGATTGAGTGGGAGGGCGAAGACTCAGGGAACAGATGCTCTTTCCCCTTTCATTACGGACCCAAACCTTTGGAGTGTGGAATTGGACAAAGAAGGGTGGTGACCGTGAGTGTAGGTGTGTGTGTGTGTGTGTGTGTGTGTGTGTGTGTGTGTGTGTGTGTGTGTGTGTGTGTGTGTGTGTGTGTGTGTGTGTGTGTGTGTGTGCGTGCGTGCGTGCGTGCGTGCACGCGCATGTGCACACGCGTGTGTGTGTGTAATGATCCATGGAGTCAGGTGGGGGATGGGGAGCACAAGAGTGACATTTTTGTCCAATCTCTCTCTGCCCTCCAGGCCAAACCCTGGGGGTTGTCCAGGAGAGGAGGCTAAAAGCAGAGTTCAACACACCCTATAAATGGCATGAAATTACATTCAAATGAGTCATGGCGCAGATGGCGGACTGGACCAATGTTGGGCTAAACTAGAATGCCATGGTTGGGCATTGGCTCTGTCTAAAACCTACAAACTGCAGCTTTACGAATCCAAAACTATATCCTAAAGAATAAAAACAAGTCCTTTAATCAACCAAAATGGCTAATCCAACAGAACAACATATTATAACTTTGTTGTTGATGACGATGCATGTCTGTAAAAACACATAGCAGGGGGGTTCCCGTAAACTAGAATTCTAGTTGTACATTGACCAGAAAGGTTGAAAGAGCGAGGCAGGGAGTTCAGCTATCAGACCGGTTTGCTTTGCAAGATTGTCTATCTCTGTTCTATAACCAAAAATTCCAAAGGTCAAGAGATCACAAGCTTGTGTGCTCATGTGGAAACGGGCAAAACCACGTAACATTAGGAAAAGCACACAGAACACAGTGCGTGTTCTCCTGTACAATTGATGAGCTTCAATCTTTGAACATGAATAGAGAAATTGCACAACAGAGACACAACAAAGAAGGAAGCTTGTGCCGTGGCTTTCACTGCATCGCTGCTGGGAGAGCACTGTTAGAGGTATGTGAAATGGCCAGGGGCTAAGTGAGCGTACTCCACCATATAGGAAGAAAGAATAGGAATAGGATAGGTGCTGGTAAGTGGCAAGCTAATGTACAGTTCATACACTGCTGTACTATTTGAGAGGAAATATAGCCCAATGCCCATCAAAACAAAGTATTTCACAGAAGTATTGTAAAGGTATTACAAAAATCAGACCCCCAAACCAGATGTCATCTGCACATTCAGGCTTGATTTGTAGACACGATAATAATACCCCCATAGAATGACTATCATACTGTGTTTACATTGTGATAGATATTAAACAAGGCCAAACAACAATTTTGAACAAGGGAGATCTCACCTCATTCTCTCAGTTATCCGTATTCCAGTAGCGGATAAAGCCTTATTTCCGCATCATTACTGACACACAGCACAGGCCGACAACACTGTACCAATAGGCAAGGTTGCATGTGGCCTGCATGGCCTCTCCAGCTTGTAAGTCACACTGGCCTAGCTCCGTTACACACACTCATTACTATTTCACCAGCAGCGGAACAGCAATACTGACAGCTCCAGTGTCTCCCACATAAATAAGAGAAAAAGCATCATCGGCCACACAGTGGTTTACCTTTCCAATCTGCCAACGCACAGCAGTCACGCACAGCCATGCTGACTCTTAAGCATAACATAAGCATAGAGTAAACAAAATAATGCCTGGGAGGCCCAGTGCGAGTTACCTCTACTGTACATATCGGTCTGTGCCGGAGTATAAACATAGAATAGTATATAACATCCCAGAGAGGGAAATCAATAACATGGTATGCCAGCATTAAGGAACTAAAACAGAGCAATGCAAGACAGGTTTGAAGACAAAGTTTGTTCACCATTCTAGTAGTAAATTGCACGAGGAGGATATAATAGCAATAATTGCGAAACCTTGGTCAGGAAGTTTAAATTGCTTCGGAGTAGTTGTATTGAAAAGCAGGTGTATTTTCACTAGAAACAAAACAACATACGACTAACGACAGAAACAGGACTGGCTCATTGGTTGGAAAGGGGAATGCAGGCATGGCTGAACACACAAATTCTGATTCCGAGAGACAGATAATGCTAGTGAGATTACAGTGAAGGCCGGGCCCACCAACGGCCTGGCCAAGCCGCGCTGTGACGATATTACATAACAATGACTGTTCACTACTCGCAGAGGAATCTGTCCACAACAATCCTCCCCTCCTCGACAATCCGTCCAACCATCCAGATTCCCACAGTCATGAATTCAGGCAGTAGGAGGAATCAGAACACTGGACAGTATGCCAGGTTGCTGCACCGCCCAGCCCTACCCACCCTTCTCTCATTCCACAATACTAGATATACCTGGTAATCCCAAACCTGGTTCATGTGGGATTGCCTTTATATAGAACCTTCAACCCAGCAGCAGCACATCGTCTTAAGTACATTATACATTATCTAAGATGTCTTGTATTCAATTATGACTCTTGCAATTCCACCGAAGAGATTTACGGGGAGTATCAGTCGACAGAAGCCAAGTGAACACACACCCCAGGAGCTAAGACAATACTCATAATGCAGCCATCTGTATCATCCCAGATTTGCAGGATCAGTTATAGGGGGATGGGGAGAATTAAATTGATGGGTGGATGGAACTGGCAATTTTAATATGGAGCGAGGAAGAGAGGGGGGGATTAGGGAGGAGAGGCAGGGGGTGGCAGGAGGTGATGGTCTGGCTGAGATTACCACTGTGGGGTAGAAGGGGGGTTAAGGTATGGGGCCCAGTTGCCTGCTGCTCAACGTGCTGTGTCAGACTCAGTGGTGGAAAGTAACTAAGTACATTTACATTTAAGTATTGTACTTAAGTACAGTTTTGAGGTATTTTTTACTTTACTTGAGTATTTCCAATAACCAATACTTTTACTTCTACTCCTCTATACTATTGTACTTTTGGTACTAGTTACTTTGTAGATTTTGATTATTATTACAAAACATACATTAAACACTTCAGCACTATATACATTTCAGCCATTTGAAAATAGTCAATGCATCGCGACTGTGGCTCAAGAGGTAGAGCAGGTCGTCCAATGATCCATGGGTCGGCGGTTCGAATCCCGGCTCCTCCTGTCTACATGTCGAAGTGTCCTTGGGCAAGACACTGAACCCCAAATTGCTCCCGATGTGCTGGTTGGTACCTTGCATGGCTTCCGCCGCAATCGGTGTATGAATGTGTGTGTGGATGGGTGAATGAAATGCACAATCTATGTAAAGCGCCTTGGATAAAAGCGCTATATAAATGCACCATTTACCATTTATTGGCTATTTGCGCATTGTGTGCTTGTAGATCGGCTATTCTGTAATGAGTATTTTCTACTTTGGTAGTACATTTTGATGTGTGTGTGACTGTGTGTGTGTGTGTGTGTGTGTGCGCGCGTGCATGCTTGAGTTGTCGCTCATCCACTCGTGTGTGTTAATGTGCTCCCCATGAGGTGCTGCAGGCTGGGCTAATTATAGAAACTCAGCTTGCACAGGAATCACAAGAAAGCATTACATTTACAACCATGTGCAGATTGTGTACATTCATGTACACGCATACTGTACACATTATGTGCACGCACGCACGCACGGTTAAATCAATCCACCTGCAGCACGATTGTAAGCAAGAAATAACACTTCTAAGAGAAAATACACACACACTGAGTGATTTCTTTATCATTAAAAATTAGTTTTTGTCATCATACTATAATTAACCGAATGTCTGAGTGTCTGTCTGTCTGTCAGAAACAGTGCCGTAACTCCTTACTGCCTGCACCAATCACTCCCAGGCATTGACCATATGCATGTGGAGGGCGTAACGAAGCCCTTTTTTCGATTTGACACATTAATGATTATTAATTAATTTATTAGTCAATTACAAACGCAACCAGGCGCAGTACCCTTCACGGCCACAAGGGGGGGCAAATATCTCATAACGGGTAAGGACTAGTGTATATAATAAGCCATTATTATAACAGCAGCATTGCCACAGTGCAGAGATTTGAACGAAACCATCACAGGTTACAAATGTAAAAATTCTGGCCTCAGCGCTATGGGACTTAACCCAACTTTTCAATCAATCCTTGAACTGGCTGACCAGCAAGTCTGCTCAATAAACCCTTGGCAGATGACAACATTCTATCTCCAGCATAGCCAACAAAACCAGTCCACGAGGACAGTATATTCTTATTTTCTTCATCAAGCCAAGTTGTCATTACTGGCATTTAGGAGGCTATAGATTTGTGCAGTGTGCCAGGCAGCCTCCTTGTGTGACACGCCAGGCCAGGATGGAGAGCACAGCAGGGGAAGGATGAGAGAGTCAGGGCCCTGTGGAGCTCAGACAGTGTCATTACAGAAATGTCACTCAGTTGGAAGGGAAGGACAGGAGAGGGTTAGGGAGAAAGGGGGCCAGCCATTTATGTTCAGTCCAACGTTTGCCTGTTGTTTGCGTCTTTCCACTGTTGTTTGCGTTTTGCCCTTTAACCACTAACTTCCACACAGAGTCTCTATTTTGGGCATGGGCATTATAGGTGAAAATGAATTAAAAAGTATAATAATAAAATAAAATAAAACATTCCCAGCCACTGGGAATGGAGCGGGTGCATATCTTTGGTCCGATGTCCTAATAGTCTGACACGCAATAGTCCGACACCCTACCCCAAACCTTAACTAACCCTAACCGGAAGCTACGGGTGAGTCTTAACCGGCCACGAATGTGATACGTCGGACTAACATATGCCCCCCGAACAGAGCAGACCGTCCAGGGGGATCAGCACCCGCAGGTGTGATTCAGAATCGCACACAAGGTCAGGTCCAGTAGCCAAAGCAGACGATCGGGCTGCTCAGGCCTCATACACACATTCTGTGTTCTGTCTGTGTTTAATGGCCGCCTCAATGCTTTTCCAATGGAAGTCAGTGTTTGGTCAAACCATGTGACTTCCATTGGAAAAGCATTGAGAAACACAGACAGAACACATGTCTGTTTGATATGTGTGTAATTGTGTATGAGGCCTCACATTGTTAAGTTTTCGAGTTAAAAACTCATAAGATGAGAACAAACAAACAACATCTAGCAGAGCGTGTAACAATCTTAGTATGAGGTCGGGCCGGGGTTCTGGACAACCGGATCTCCATTCTCCATATAGGCCTAGGGTTCTGCCTCTATATCCTACCGGGTACGTGCTCCTCTGGGTCGTTAGTAATATACGTGCCGAGTCTGAAGTCGAATGGTCGGACGGTTCTAGAGTTACGTGAACTACACACACACTGACAGAGATTTCACGCATTTATAGGAGGATTTTTAATTCCCTATATCCCCTCGCTGTTTTCTATAAAACAGTCCTCTAAAATAGCCAACAGACATACAGTCATATAGACTCGCTCAAACATCAGATTGGATGCCAATACAAAATAAGTCACAATGTTATAACCTATTGTGTTTACATGTAAAACAAGCACACAGGTGACAGGTTAAGAAGAAGCCAACATCCTACATACTCACAAATCTCAGGGCTTACTCATGCATCTTACATTACTTAGCTTGACACAGCATACAGAATTCCCTTTCACTGAGCCCTTTGCTATAAAAATTAGACCTAAAACAAACACTGTAGGCGTAGGCCTGGTCTCATGGGCTTGGATTACAGAGATCAGGCCAGCTGCATGGCAGCACTGCTGCTGCTACTACACATGTCAATTACATAAATACAGCTTCCTGTCACCACCAGCATCAGAGCCCGCCCCCTTTCTATGTCAACACTTGACCACAATGCTTCTGACTGAATGATGTGTAGGTTCCCTTGACAACTGGACAAACCACGTTGCTATGCGACAGCGTCACTGAGGGCGAACAATAACCGTAACGTGACGTTATCTGCTCCTTCCATTATATATTTTTTTACATCTCTACGGAAACTGAATTATATGAAAAGGCTAATCCCTGACCCTGATTCATGGTTTCTAGTGGCTGCTGATCCACTAAGCAAGCAACCCCCCCCCCCTTCCAATCATCGACTCTGTAATGTGGCTAGATGGATGCATGTTTTCATCCAATAGAAACAAACGTATCTGTTGACTCACAGATGATGGTGAACTAGATCAAGTTCTATAGATGGGTTTCTTGTTTACAAACATTGAGACTGCATGTGCATCAATTCTCAACAGATCCCCAATCCTGTTGTTTTGGGGAGCGCTGGTTTCAGTACAGTCAACCTCCTCTTGTGTGTTGGCTGGTGAGACACAGAGACGCACCCTATAAGAGACAGATATACTGTATACTTCACGGTTCACCCCACCAACAGTATTGCACGCCGAGAACAGCTGACATACATACATGTACAAGCTCACATCGCAGATGCAGATGCAGCCGCTGTGAGCTTGGAGGTCTGCTGTTCTCGGCCGTTCTCTGCGCACAACACCTTCGCACGGCGGAGCATAAATTCGGTTTGAGGGGCTATTATTTTGACACAACATTAACCAAGGTATATATTTTAGAGCCACAGATCACAGTAAACATCCACCCTAAACCTTCTTCTTCCACACTGGGAGGAAAACTGAATCTGAAAGTTTGATGGGATGGATTACACGTCAGTGCAATCCATCCCATGGACCACTTTTACATTGCATCTATTGAGCGATCTGTTTCTTTTGCCCCCGACCTGCGTGCGCATGCAGGCTCTTATCGTTGTCTGGAAATGCATCTATTTCAAAACATAAAAGACTCTAAGGTAGGCCTACTTTATGGAGCCACTTGTTACTAAACCAAGAACACTGCAAAGCTATTGTAAACAAACTACCACAGTTTTCTCCTTAAGTGGGTTTGTTATCACATTATCCTTCTGCCTTTGGGGTATAGCCTAAACGCAAAACCACTCCACGCTTTGCTATTCACACATTTACAGAGCTGGTGTTAGGTGACTTTGTGCCATAGTTAAGAACACAAAGAAAACATGAGAGTGATAGAGCCCTTCAACATGTTTGCGGGGGACTGTCTACATTTGGCTGATTGGTGCCTTGTGTGACCTGTAATTGCACCCTGCAGTTACAGGAGCAGTAAGCCATTGGTGACACACGTGGACACACTGACTGGAAATTTCCCAGTCAGCACAATGGAGTAGAACACAACACCACTCTCATGACAGTACACAGCATCCAGGCGTCAGACATGCAGCGATTCAAATGTGGCTCACTGTCAAACCATAGCACAGGAGTGGAAAGCAGCAATTCCGAGCTGTTTAGAATAATGAATGATTCAATGATTCATGATGCATTTCAAGAGCATGATAGTGGCAGTGTAATATATATATAATTTATATACATTGTGAAAGGCCATATTCCTCTAGCGTTTGGACATTATGTACAGTATGTGCTCTGATAACAATCAAACAAAACAAAACAGTTGTTCAGTTCTGCATATTCAGCATATACACAGTATCAGGTCAACAATACACTATAAATGTGATACAATGCAAGAAGACACAACTCTGAATAACAGCCTACAATATGAAGCTATTTCCTCTTCTTTTCTACTGCTTGCATGTCATGAAAATACAAAAAAGGAAAAAAATAAAACAAAAAGTATACACTGTATGTGTATAACACACACACACACACACACACACACACACACACACACACACACACACACACACACACACACACACACACTATACAGTAACATATACAACTGAAGTAATGGCCGTTAATAACTGTATAGGCTGTATAAGTGTATTGTATAGAGAAGAGGTACAAAGAGAGATAGATAGATAGAGAGAGCATGCTACAGCACCGCAGCACTGTCCAGTTGGTTACATAATAGTATAATAATGATGGTGAGAAAGAGCTGATCTCTAACCTATTAAAACTCAAAAAGCCGAAAGACCCGGCATCAACAATATGAGCTACCTTTTGCAAACTTGAATGAAAAATAGTTTACATTAAATAGACCCCCGGCTACCACTGACTTTCATATTGCGTTGCATGTAAGTGTGTTGTAGCCTATAGTGATATATTAGCGCTGTAAAACTGGTCCGTACTCGATCCGTATTGCTCAATTGTTAATGTAATGCCTCAATGCCTAATGATCGCAGCAGCTCCAAAGACAGCCGCTTTAGCCATTTATAGCCAGGCTACACAATGAACTATTTCCATAATACAACTGTAATTACCCACAAAACATTTTCACCGTTGTGCGTGCTTTATACAATTAAGAATATACGACTCGTAAACAATAAAGAAAGCAAAGTACCGTTCTGCATTGGAGGTCCCACCGTTCCTGCTCGCTCCGTCACTCTATTTACTATATAATCCAATGGTTTAATCCACGTCTGTGAGCGTCGGCGTCGGCGTCACTTCCGGACTCGGTTCCATACACAGGTAACCTCTGCATATTGTAGTGGGATATAAATAGATCCTTCACTTCGGGGTGGAGCAAATAAGCATTACAGGACAGTCAGGACTATTAATTAATCTAACTGACATTAGACTTTAATAAACAGGACCACTGCCTGAGATCCATTATTAAAACAGCACACCCGTGTTAACTGTGAAGTAATTAAGAGGCGCTCTATATAATGTACAATTTGTACATCATCTACACACTGTATTTCTTTATTATTTCTTTATTTGTCTTTCTTGAGGGTTTTAATCCTAAACAATACAATAATACTGCCTCGGCTCCGCAACTACAGGGTCGATTGTATTATGTGAAGTTTGGAGTTGAGTTGACACAGAATAGATATTGATTAATATGAACTGAATTAAGAAAAACGTAAGCATGACAATCAAAGCATTTAATTGACAATCAAAGCATTTAATTGTGGGGTTTTCTTTTATGCAGCAATCTGTAGTAGGCTAAATTCACAAAGGATAATTTCGTGACATCAAAACTATATTTAGTATTGTACTGAAATGAATCAATATTAAGGCTATAATGGTGTTTGATCTTCTAAATGAACACATAAAATGTATGCATGTGGTGTGTGAGTGAAACAGTGTGTGTGTGTGTGTGTGTGTGTGTGTGTGTGTGTGTGTGTGTGTGTGTGTGTGTGTGTGTGTGTGTGTGTGTGTGTGTGTGTGTGTGTGTTTGTGTGTGTGTAGACAGTATAATTAACACCTTGACATGCCAAAATGAATAGAAACTGGTTAAAGTGCAGATTTGAAGGCATATATTTATCATACTACATTAAAGTGCACAGTTCAGTGTGTGCCAGATTCACAATCCAGATTACAGTGCCAATATGTTGATCTGACACATACTGTAGTAAGTAGACGATGGCATTTTTCTTACAGTATCTTGAGCATTTTTGTAAGATGCTGTCAGTGCAAGTGTATTAACATTAGTCTGGATAAATGAAAGGCCATATTTTAAGACATATTTTAAAACCTGAGGACGGATCACAGCATTTAACAGTATTGCAGTCACGTTGTCAGAACTTCCTGTTGTGTAGCTCCGCGACCCTTCGTAGAGCGTCTCTTTGGTGTGGGCATAGTTGTGTTTTACTGCTCAGCTCCTGCCACTGGATAACTTCTGCAGAACCATGGCTGCTGGCCACCTGAATAAATAATTAAACCAAACAATTGAGTTTCTGTACAAATACAGTGGATTCAGTTGTTCTAATACAGCAGCAATCACTAATTTCAAATGGTGGACATCTCATTTTGGAATGAAAGCATTGGCATTGTACATAATTGTACAAACAAAATATTTGAGTCCTCACCATATGGTTGATGTCTGACATAAGCAGGCCCTGTCTGTCCAGGTGAATGTTTAGAACTGTGGTTTCTACCCAAGCATGATCTGTATTCTTGCAGTCATCCACATAGCCCTCAAACACCTAAAGAATATAAATGCATGTATGCTGTTTGTTCAAAAACATCTGCATTTGCATTAGTTTCATTATCAGTTACACAGAAACAGGAATGAAACAGATGAGGGGACCGGGGTGAAGAGAGAATGGCAATAATAATGATATACCATCTGTAAATGTTCACAGGTTCCATGTCAAAAATCACACCTGTGTGAAGTGAGGGGCACTTTACCAACCCTTATCATCTTACATCGCGATATCATAACATCATATGCCGATTTGCTCAGTGACAGACAAAACAAACATTAAACTCTGTTCATTGTTAATGGCATTTAATGTTTGTGTTGGAGACAAAACAAACATTAAACTCTGTCCATTGTCCATGCCGTTTTTAACGGCATTGTCTAGGAAAGACAAACATTAAACCTGTATATAGGAGGGGCTAGCGCCCCTCAATAATAGCCGACCTTCCAATGTGTCCTTGAGCAAGGCAGCTTATTGTTAGTTTCCCCACATAGGAGTGTCAGATAAATGGCCAATTGGAAGTAATTTCGAGACTTTGTTGAAACTGCTTACCTTGGTTCCATGTCTGACCTTTGCTTTTATTTTTTCAAAAAGCTGTTTCCCCATGATTCTTGTAAGGGTCACTGGAAGGAGTTCATCAGATTGTACAGGCCCCTAAACACGAAGTTTAAAAATCAAAACACACTATACTTTGTTGCATGTCACTCGACAAGAATCAAGTATTTTGTATTATCTTTATTTAGGACATGTCGCTCGACAACATGTCCGTATAAGTATAAACTTAACCACCATAAATCAAAAGCATAAATTAACCTCTGAACAAAATGGTTAACACAGCTCTCATGTTAACAAACTGCCAAGCTCACCCCAGGCAGGGTCCAGGTCCCTTGAGTCTCATTCCAAAGAGCCAGAAACTCCAAAGAAGATCGATCAGCATCTCGCCATCTAAAAACACATACATTTACAAGGGCTCAGTTCATCATGTTTTTCCCTGAAACAATATGCTGTTGATGATACTGGTTTGAGAACATAACACACACCTACCGTGTAAGAACAGGGTCTATGATCAGGTTAGCACCCAGGTGGCTGAGTACACCTCTTCCCCTGATGCCTGTTCTCCCTCCCGGGTTTCTTATGAAAGGATTATAACAGGAACGATGAGCAATATGACATATCAAAACATGTTTGTTATAATAATACCTGTTATTTAATGTCACATGTCTCAATATGTATCATACCTGTAATTATCCAAGAACAGAGACTCTGATCTGTGAAAGGCAAAGAAAGTTTTAGCGTAGATTGATTAATACCTCGACACTGGTTCCTTATCAGATGACACAAAACCTCTTAGGAGCCAGGGTGTTTAAATCACTTAGTTTACATAAAAACGTACCCATCAGTATCAGTCTGGTCTTTGATATTTTCAGAGACATGAAAAGGAGGCATGTATGAGGTAAAGCTGACCTAGAAAAGAGAGGATATTACTTATTAAATCTAATAAACCCAAACGGTTATCATGCAGCAGCCATTGATTATCAGGTAATGAATGTCAAGTACCTCCCACGGCACCTTCTCCTCAGGCACAGGAAAGCGAGTGACATTGCTGTCTGGGTAATGGAACTCCCGGGCATTCACATGAAACTTGTCACATTGTCTTTCTGACATTTTTCTCCTCGTTTCTGGAGAGTCACTTTTTGAGGCTGTAATTGAAGCTGTTGAGGATACAAGCAGCTGAGGCAAAGTCATGTCAAATTCATTGTGTGGCGCATTTTGTCAGAAAAATATTCAAGCATTCAAATACGTGTGTGTAGAAGCAAATAAATGAAGACGTAAAAAAACGTAAGTTCAGGAGGGAAGACCTAAACCGGAGAACAATCTCCTCGTCCATGTAATCGCCTCTAATTTGGCTGATATCAATCCCTCTCACGCCCACCTGATTCAATCATTCTGATAACAGCTCCTCTCTTATCTCCTAGCTCCCCCAAACCAATCAAGGGTTGTATTTATACATGACCACCTTCACCTGCCATTTTCGATTCGTTTCTTGCATCCCTCCAAGTCCACCACCCCAATCTCCACACTTTCTCGTGAGCTCCACTAACATTTCCTTATCTTTTCCTTCAGGTTCCTGATGGGGGTCTTCAGGAATAAACTGGCACACACAGCTCCATGAACCCCAAAGCCCAAATACTCAGGGTTCATTCCCCCGGGAGCCACCAACTACCACCTACTCCTGGACTAAGCACCCCCATCTTCACCACACCAACCTTCGTCCCCTTCCCCTCATCTTCATCACACCACCCTTTGTCCCATTGCCCCTTCACTCCATCTCCATCACGGCAACCTTCCCCTCATTTCCCCTCCACGCCATCCTCACCACGTCGCTCTCGATCACCCAAATGCCACATCCGCTCGTTAATACTATGCATCCCTTCATCCTCCGATTCATCCTCATCCCACTTGCCCGTCCTCCCTCTAATCATCCCCTGCCTAACACCATTCATTGTTTTATCCTCCCCTTCATCCCCTCATCCCACTCGCCCTCAGCCCCCCCCCCCCCCCCCCCCCTCCTCCATTGCTCCAAACTTTACCTCACTCTACTTCTCACCTTCGACCCTCCTCCCCTCATTCATCCATCCCTCAATCAATCTCCATCAAACCATGTTGTTCTATTCAATAAATGCAACCAACTCGATTATTGTTTGATGGTGTGGTCTTTACTAGTGAAAGTTTTAATAAAATGTGTATTTCAGATACTAACTCAGTTGTGGTGGTTCCTCTTTGGCCACACGACCCTGAGATTTGAGACTGTCCATAATCCACTGCAGTGCTTTGGCTGACTGGAAAACCTGATGAGATGAAAAGAACTGGGTCAAATACTGTCACTCTCAAGCATCCAATATACGTGCACGATTGAGCGAGTCAAGAACGATGTCAAGTTGTGAATCAACCCTGCATTCATACAGCAGTATAACAGTGGCTGCTTAAGGCTAATTTTTACTTTGTCATATGCCTGTATCCCTCTACAGAAATGACACGAGTCATGTAGAAAACGCATCATTTCTGTCAAGCGACGTGCTACGGCAGCATCTTATTAGCTCTCATACAGATACAGATGCAATGCAGCAATAACTGAAGATGGGCTGTCAACCTGCTCCTCGAGTTGAACAAGTCTTTTCACCAAGGCAGCAGAGCTTGTCTCTTCCTCCTGCTCCAACTGTTCTGTTATGGTGGTAACCCTGAGGACATAAACAAGCACATACTTTTAACAAGTAACCTCTGGAGTGAATTTAAAAAGGGAGGAAAATAAACTTGAGATTACAGAGGCACAGTTGCATGTTGCATTGCCTCAATTTCCAGTTAAAGTGCACTAGGACATTTCTAGGGAGCTAATAAAGACATTTACTTTTGAGCGGTGTCTAGAATGCGGCGTTCCATGCTCTGACTCTGAGAATGCCGGGTGGACACCAGGTAGTTGTCCTTCATTATGGTCTCCCAGGACAGCAGTTCCTCTTCTTCTGCTATAGGCAACTCATTCTCTGAGGAAACAGGAATACAAATTTGGCCTGTGCGGCGGCGTGGTGGTCCGGGCATCCTAGGCTGCAATGCCAGCCTGTCAGCATGTCACAGGTTAGAATCTTGATACCGACAACCTTTGCTGCGTGTCATTCACCATCTCCCCATTTCCCGTCAGTCTACTATCCTAAACACCCATGGCACATAAAATGCATTAATTCCATATCTCTGTTGCTTAAAGAACACAAAAACATGGGTACATTTGAAGACATTGCATTGCCTTAAATGAATTGTTGCGACCGTAGGTGACCGTCAGTCAGTCACACCTCCATATATGGTTGTCAGTCCATTACGTGACAAGTCACGCCTCCATATATAATAATATCTCAAACTTATATAGCGCTTTTCTGAGTACCCAAAGACGCTTTACATGGGGGGGCTTTACAGAGGTAACAACAAATTAAAAACAACTTTAATAGAAAAAGGAGAAAAAAAAACACTAAAAGCTAAAGAACATTAAAAGACAGTGAAAAAGGGTTAGCTAGGGAAGGCAATTTTGAAGAGGTGGGTTTTGAGGGTGGATTTGAAGATTTGAAGGGTAGGACATTTAAATGTGTATTTTGAATGTTTATTTTGCATTAGTTTGAGAGAAGACATGTATAGGAAGCAGATTAGCACAACATCTCAAAATAGAAAAATTATGTTTTCACCTGCCATGTTTCGCCTTATGAAACTGCAGTTAAATCAAAATGGGGACAGCAATTCTGCCCCCAATTTGATATCCAGCAGTCCTCAATCAACAGGTCTGATGTCCAAAATTGTCCAAAAAACACACACACACACACACACACACACACACACACACACACACACACACACACACACACACACACACACACACACACACACACACACACACACACACACACACACACACTCAGCACTTACTGAACTCCTTAGATTTGATGGGGGGCTTGCGCAACACCATGCGCCTGATGAAGATGTAGAGATGGCTGAGGATGATGAAAGGAGGAGGGGCAGCGGGGCGGCTGTAGTACTCCTTGATCAGCTCATACCTCTGGAACTTCCAGATCCTGTCCGTGTTGTCCTGCACCTCCTGGAAGGTAAAGCTACGAATGAACAGAGAGGACGAGACGAGGAAAAGACAAAGAATAATTGGTGTCAATCCACGCCCATAAACTTCTTTACACCATTATATTTCAACTTGAGGAGAATGCATAATCTCTCCCATTAATAGGTTGAACAGCGCTTACTTACCTTACATTGATACATACTCTCCATACCTGCTTTCACACATGCTATTCTGAATATAGATATTTCTTTATTTGTTAAATTTAACCTGTTCTCTATCACTGGTTTGTATTGTATCACTTTGCTCTCACTCTGCCTCTGTCTTCCCTCTTCTCACAGAATACTACAAAATGGTCTGATTCTGATACCTACAAAGTTCCAATATGTATTATCCTAAGTGAGTCAGTCACTGTCATGCAGATATGATTTAAGCATCTTTGGGTATTAGAAAAGCGCTATATAAGTCCCAGATATTATTATTATTATTATGATTGAACCAGAGCACAGATGCATCACAAGGTGAACTCACTTGAAGATGGCTATGAGGAGGTTGAGTAGCAGTATGTTGGCAAAGAGCAAATAAACACAGAGCAGGATGATGGTGAGCCACTCTGGGAATGCTGGCATTTGGTTGTCATTGAGCACAGGACACTTAGGCTTCAGAGGATCTGTGCCATTTACACTGCAGGAGTTTATGTCAAACTCAGCATCTGTAGAGGACATGGAGGAATACATACTTAACATGGTGACATTTAACTTCCAGCAATGGGAGTTTGAACTACGGAAATGTCAATACGTTTAGAATAGAACTACAACATGGTGTTGAATAAAGTGTCTAAGGAAGCAAAGACCTCCAGCTTAACTGTCTATAAAGCTAGAAAGTAGCTGTCTGCTGTGGCCTGTGCTACCACAATGTCACTTCAGTAATGCTTTCTCTAAATGTACTTATTTATACAGTGTGATAAACTTGAAAAAAGTTCCAGGTATTTGTAAAAGTATATCATGCAGCTCAAAATCAAATACCAAAAAACACAAGCAACTGGAGTCCCAGGTGGCTAAACTAGTTAATGAATGACCATGTACATATTTGCCCGTAGCTTAGTGGGTACAGAGGTCATCTGGTAATCATAATGGCACTGGTTCGTGTCATTTTCTCTCTTTCTCCACTGACTGATCTAAATGTTTTAAAATAATGTTTACTCAACAGGAATAGAATGGTCCTTCGGCACTCACAATCATTATTTGAAGGGACATTCCCAAAAATGATGAGGTAAGGTTCGTACACAGCGCCCCGGACAATCCAGTCCAGCCGGTCCTCGTTGTGTATGAGGATGGCCTGTTTGGCCACACCGTACGCCACCACCCAGATACTCAGCAGGAACATGAAGAAAAACATATCCGTCATCTGCGGGGCAGAGAGACAAAGACAAACAGTCACAAGAGAGATGCAACAATCAGAATGATGGAGGACGATAAGCGCACTGATGGCTGGTACCAGAATGGAAATATGTCTTTAAACTTTGTTACCTCTTGTATTCATTATAGAAATGTACAAACAACTGCATATCAAAACTTTCACTGGGAAATGTTGCATTACTCTTGTACCAGGATAGAGGACCAGCAGTACTTGGGGACCAATATCGTACTAGATAAAAAAGATGTTTTGAAGCATCATGCTGCAAGTTCTACATCTGCTGTCAGATTAGCTATCAGTGTCAATATTCACAATACCAGAATGGACTATCTTATCCATCTTCGATAGATCGATCCATCTTCTCACCATTCTCCTGACAATGATGATCTTGGGGCCCAGGGTTCTACTGATAGTGAAAATGGCCATCAGACGGAGGGAGAAGACTATGAAGTCAATGCAGAGGAGGATTTTACCTGCATAGAACAGCTCAGTCTTTAACCTAGAAGAGGAGAGCATAGACAGTCGTAGCAAACCCAACAACGTGTTCATCTTTAAATGACATCTGCCTTTCTCAGAGGGGCGACACTCACCTAAAGGCAAGGCCGATAATGAAGAGGACAATGGAAAGCACATCTAGGATATTCCACATCTCATTGATGTACATCTTTGCCTTCTTACGGAACCCAAATCCATCAGGGTCATGAAAAAGCTGAAACAGGAAGGATGGGCAAAAATATAAACAATGGTGTTTTAATGCAGTCATCAGTTAATGAAGTGATGAGAGGATCATCATTGTAAAAGCTGTGTTTTCATTGTTTGTCTGTGTCTTTGTGCACATGCAGAATGTTATGCCGTGTGTGAATTTCCACAACAGATGAATTAAAACCCTGATTTAGGTTGTTTTTGATTGAGTCAACCCCACTGCAGTTGTCTTACCTGTCTGACCTCCTCACACACCAACGAAGTGAGCCAGATGTAAAGCAGTATCTCGGTCCAGGAGGGCGTGGCCTGGAAGTCAACCATCAGCACCACAGCAAACAGGAAGAGGAAGGCAAAGTAGGACACGATGTTCCAGTAGAACTTGACCTGAGGAGAGCCGTACAGGCAGAGCAGTCTGGACCAGCCTCCCAGAGGCCTCAGGGCGTTCAGAACGGGAAGGGTGCTGAGGAGAGCACCAGAAGTCACTGATGGATACCTTGGACTTTTTGCACGCACGTGCGTGCGTGTGTGTTAAAAACAATAACTGTGGTAAATAAAAAAGGTTCCCTAGTAAACTCCTTGATAGCTAAATTATTACAATTTCCAAAAAAGTAATTAGCTTTTATCTTTTAAGTGCCCAGAAACCACTCCGATTCAGGTAGGGAGTGGTTACCAGCATGTACTACAGAACACTGTTTCCCAAACTGTGGGTCACGGAACGACTCTTGTGGATCACAAGTGAATACCCCGTTCCCCCTCCTTTTTTATACATTGAAAAGAAATTCAAACCCAAGAATTTCATGAATTAAATTTAAATAATCAAAAGAAAATCCATAAATTCCACAAATGTAACTTTAAGTGGAGGAGAGAAAAGCACTGTGAGCTTGTAGATCTGCTATTTTCACTCATTTGAGTCCCGGGGAGACATCAAAGTTCACTCACAGCCCACGGGCTGCTATGTGGTTTAGGAACCACCACAGTAGAACACTATAAACATTCAAACACATGCTTGCATTATGCATAGTGTTCACATTTCTGCTGTAAGCATTCAAATCATACAAAGCACACATGCTATTGTCCACTTACGGAACAAAGGTCTTCCTCCGAATGGAACTTCCTGTCACAGTCTCCATGGTCATCTCCTCCTCACTCCTCTCCGCTTCTCTCTGGATGACTTCATCACGTCTTTTTTTATTCACAAAGACATTTAAAACACATGAAAATATGACCCGTTTGGTAACAATTATACTGTATATCTGCATCGCATGTCTATAATGCATTATACACAGATATTTTTATTTGCAAGGATCATAGGGTTTGATTGATTGAATACCTTGGAAACATGTTGAAACAGTATAGCAAGTATGCTAAAAAAGATAACGCAAAATGCCTGGCTCGTTTCCATTGTGGTCCTATGATCCAGGGTATTATTAATTGCCATAGTTGAATTACATAATGTATTGTAATCACTGTTATAATGCATTATAGTGTGACCTGTGACTGAGTGCTGTGAGCAGAAATGTTTGTGTGGTTATTGAAGAAATGTAATTATATTTATTTTATTTTAAAAGCACCATAGTGACTTCACCCACACTATAATACATTATACAGTTAATAAAAAAACTGTAAAAAACATTATTGTGAGAACAATTTTGGTGCATTTTGGACCATTGGTCAGTAAGTTTTAGGACTCCCATTAAGTTGTTTCCCTAGATCTATTATGTCCACCTTTCATAATAAATAATGAATAATAAATAATAAGGAACAGGAGGCTTGACTGAAGCCGGTTGTGGACTGGTGTCTCCAGTCTATGCTCCAGACATTTGATTTATACAAAGTGTGTGCTTCACTGTCACCATGTGGTGATAAATGTGTACAGCTTTGAATTTACAGTATAATGTTATTTTGGTAATACAGTAGTAATACAGACTTCTAGCATTGTTGTAACAACTAAATATCTATAAAAACAATATTATATAGGCTATACTGTAGCTACTTGCATACCATTAGGCTTATAATGCCTTACGATAGCTCATAACAATTAATTTTTAACAAAAACAAAATCACACTCGTGTGAAGTGAGGGGCGCTCTCATCATCATCTCTTTCTGGCCAATCACAATTTCTGTCCTCACTTTTCGGTCTTCACTTTGCTGCCCTCACTTTTATCTTCAGAATGTACTTCGCTCAGCCAATCAAATCATCGCTATGGGGTGATCAGCCATCACAAGCCAATGTTTGTGTTCACACAAACCCGTATAGCTGTACTGGGCATAGGAGGGGCGTGCGCCCCTCCAAAATGAAAAATGCAGTTTTGACTTGAAAGTCTGTTATTTTCAGCGAGCCACACCGACATACAACAAAGTATAAATGAGGCTTATAAGAAGCACCAACCTAAAAGCCAAGAAACCATGAGTGTAGATAAGGGGGAAGAAGAGCATGCAGGTCAGCACTCTCCACACAGGGTTGTCCACTGCTAGCTCCCCACACCAGATCTGGGTCAACAGAGCCTGAGGAACGAAGACACTTCAACTGTTTAGATCACCGTTTCTCAAACAGTGGGTCTGGACTCTGGACCCATTAATGGGTCGCGGACACATCGTTAAGGGTCCCTTTAGTTTTTGTTTGCTATACATTTGGTTTTTAATTATTATTAAACATTAAAAAAAAAAAAATCCTAAAAAAGTAAAACTTTTCAACAAATAACAAATAATTTAATAATTTAATAATCATTTAATTTAGTAACAAAATCCAATGATTTTTTCAGTAATGTCATGAAAAAATGAAAGAGAAATCAAAGAAATTCCATCAATTAGAACAAATATTTAAGAAGTAGTCAAAATAGCCGATCTACAAGCTCAACGCGGTGTTGTGAGCTTGTAGATCTGCTATTTTCACTAGTTTGGGGCCAGAGCGAATATCCAATTTCTTGTTTGGGTCACAGGCTGAAAAGTTTGGGAACCACTGGTTTAGATCATCCATCTTTATAAGTGAAGCATCATAAAGTAATATCTACATCTTTGTTATATATTCAAATAGAGATTAAGACAGATTTATACACAGGAACAGCATTTTGTGTAAATAATCACTGAGATGCTGATTTAGGTTTTATATACTAGATATCTTTTAACCCATTTTGGGCGGGAACCCATTTTGGTGTTAGCATCATGTCGTGCTTTAGCTATTGAAAAATAGCAGATCTACAAGCTCATAGCGCGCCACCGAGTGGCGCGCTACGAGCTTGTAGGTCTGCTATTTTTGAAGACATTTTTTTAATCTGATCTCAGGTCAGAATGAAAACTGTCAGGATGTAGAAGACATTTTTAGAATCTGATCTCAGGTCAGTAAAGTCACATAATAATCCAACTGGGGGTACTGTACCTGTACCCCTGACTGAGCCACAAAGCTTTTGTCATCTGCCTCTAAGGCCAGTCTAAGGCATGTGGTCCGCCCCCAGGACGGCGAGACTCGAACCAGCAACTTCTGTGCTCGTGCCTCATCACCGCAATGGCACTCGCTGAACACACCTGGAACACGCACACACACCTTCTTCATTTCAAGGACCCTCAGTTTGATATAATATAATATAATATGATCTACATACAATGTACAATGAGTCTGTCCCCAGACCCTATGTGGAGAAACAGTGGTGTACCTATGGCATGCCTCTCATAGTGATCGGCTAGCTCTCTCATTCCCTCCGCCTCGTCTGCATCGCCGACCTCTTTAGCCATCTTCTTCAAGATCTTACTGGCCGCCAGAGCAGCAGATATGCAGTCTCTGCACTGTACATGCACGCACACGCACACGCACACACACACACACACACACACACACACACACACACACACACACACACACACACACACACACACACACACACACACACACACACACACACACACACACACACACACACACACATACACAAGCAAGTATAGGTTCATGCTTTCATTCCTGATATTGTATAAGGTCATGGACTGCCATTTTGCTCTTAATTCATACTTGGGGGTATGAAGTAAAAAAAGAAAAAAAAAGGCTGCCATGTGATTATGGTCAATGGCATTTATCACCTGCTGCCAGGCAATTTCAGCGAGGTCCTTATTGTTCTGGAGCACAGCCCACAGGAAGAGGTCTCTCCCTGGGTCTCTGAAGGCCTCATCTGTTCCTTCTGTGTGCTGCAGCTCCGCCTGACCTTTGACCGGAAGCTGAAGGAACAGTAACAGAAAGTACTGAATAGCAGGTTCGAAGATTACCATTACATTTCATTGAAGTTACAGCAGTGTGGCCTTCTTCGGAGAGGCTCATTGTCTATAATGGTCTATTCAACCTTCGGTGTATTTATAAACGGAATGCTACATGTTGGTCAGACAGACATAGAGAATGGCTTGCTGTCTGCCCTTTGCAGCGGTGGAAAGTAAATACCAGTAAGTACATTTATTTAAGTATAATTTTGAAGTATTTGTTCAATTTCCAATACTTTTACTTGTACTCCACTACATCTCAGAGGTAAATATTGTACTTTTACTCCATTACAATCATTTGAAAACTAGTTTACTAGTTACTTTGTAGATTTGTGATTATTACAAAAAACCACATACTGTACATGTGAAAACTTGTGATATGAGACATTCTGCATAATGAGAGAATGCCAACACTTTTGTACTTTTACTCAAGTGCATTTTGAATTGACTTGAAACAGAGTATTTCTGTATTGGCGTATTGATTTACTTAGTAAAAAAACATCATTACTTGTTCCGCCACTGGCCCTTTGCTATGCCAAGGCCACTCACCACAGACACGGAGGTGTCCTCGTTGTCGTCCCTGTCCATGTTCATGTTCCTGTCCAGAGGGTAGAGCGGCTGGGTGAACCTGCCCAGCAGGTGGCGCACCTCATCTGAGACATGAGCCATGGAGATGATGGTGCTTCCCATTGAGCTGGGTCGACTACTCCTGATGCCAACCATCTTCCCCCAGCTGTTTCGGTCATTTTTCACCCGCTTCGCCAGCTTACGGAGAAAGTGGCAGCTCGGCAGTTGGTTGTAGAGTTCACACAGTGTGTCTTCCTCCTGGAGGAAATGCCTCAGGGACACTCCGTTGTCCAGCAACAGATGGACAAACTGAGCTTTGTCGCCCACCAGTGCTGAGAACATGGCATGTTCGAGGTCACTGGACTAGAGATTGGACAGAAAGAAATGGCAGGAGGATGGACATTGTCTACTCATCACTACTACTCATCAACGTCTGTTGGCTGCTTGACCCTGAAACAATATCCGAGATATGTTTAGTTGACCTGGAGGCTCACAAATCTATCCGTCCCGTTGGGGAGGCATCCTTTGGTTTGACATAGCATTGGTTAGACATAAGGTTAGTGAGGGTAAGACGACCGGATTAAGGTTGGTGAGGGGTGCGTTAAGAGGGTGAGGGTTTGAGATAGGTTGTAGGACTAATGCCTGGTCTAACCAATGACTAGTCTAAACTAAGCATCCATGATCCATCCTCTACCACTTATCCAGAATTAACATTTGTAAATTTTGACGGGGGGACCCTGAGGCGTTCCAAGGCCAACATGGATATATTATCTTATGTACCTTCCATTGGCTCTCCTCTGTGAAGATCTCAGTTTCAGCTATGTCTACCCGGTTCCAGGCCACAGCCAGCTCCAGTTGTCTCTGCAAGTTTTCTCTGCCCAGGGACTCACTGCTCCTGGAGGCTATAAGAGGACAACAAAACAAATATACATGAATGTTGTTTGGCTGGTGTGATGATCCAATTAGTCTAATGAGATACCAGTTTGCTCAAGGATCAGACTTTACGAATACTAAATGCCCTTTAAATACTTTCCTCTGTGGTGCTACACAGAATAAGATTTCATGTTAACGGGAATGCAATCTAACCTAACAAGGCCCAATTTATAAACTCGTACTTCCACATTTATGCTCATAATTAGATCAATAATAAAGGGCAGAGAAGAATTAGATAAAGTGATGAATCATCATACTCCTAGTGTGAGTGTAGTGGACCATTAAGGATACTGGCTGAGAATGTTTGAGATCTACATTTTAGATTAGTATGCTTTTGACACCATGCATTATGTCTTATTGGGTTAGGCTAGTCGTTTAGGACATCAACAAGAGGCAATGTGAGCTTTACACAAGCACTCTATGTCCTATAAATCTCTCTAGAATAGAAACGCTTTGCAAGTTTATCTTACGAAAACATATCTGCAATGTCTTGGGTTTCAAACTTCAGCACATTTGATATAGCCACTAGGTTTTTCTGAGAGGGAAGAGTACACCTGCTGAGAGCTTGCTTGGCAGGAAGCCTGTCTGTATCTCTGTTGGTCGATTGCTGTACACTAGATTCTTTATTCCAGGAAGGGATTGAACATATTCGATTGAGGTCAGACATGTCATATATCACAATGTGTTGCGCCGGATTGTGAGCTTATTGATCTGCTAATTTTGCTGAATGTTTGCCCCAGAATAGGGACGCTAGGTTTCCTTACCATAAGTACCTTATGCCAACCCACCTTTAAGTAGTGCTTGAAGAATAGCCACGTCCACATCCCCGTGATTCTCCTCATTGATTCTGAACACTGTCAGCAGCTGAGGCATCCTGATAATGTCCTGTACCTGGTATAGAGAATGTAGTATAGTATTACAATGACTTTGTTTTCACATTTGGACTGTTTTTCTATGTTGTACACAATTGTGTTTTTTCTATGGACATTGAGTCTGCAATAGAGAAAAGACATCCATCCATCCATCTATCCATCCATCCATTCATTCACATAAAAACATTGCTCACTGATCTTGCTGAGCTCTGCACAGTGTTCAGGCTTGTTTTGAAGCCTGCAATATTACCTTCTTGGTCCATTCCAAGATCCTGAGGTCAGAGAAGGTGTCATACTCGGCACCAAAGAATTTCTTCAGAAGCTGATGTATGAGGGCAATTGTGACACGGATTATGGGCATCCCCGCCACGCTGGCTATCACATCCGCTATCCGACCTGAACCCTCCAAGATCACACATGGCGTGCCATTGATCATGGCATTGAAGATGGTCTGGGTGAAGAGAGAGAAACCGTCAGAAGAGAGAGAGACATCGAGGCAGGCTGACAGGCGGACAGAGACAGACAGGTACTATACATGGATGATGACTCACATTTAAAGTGCCTGGTCCTCCATCCAGAACTACACACACCACTGGGATTGACACGCCACTCTCTTGAGGACAACAACATCAGTGTCACTGTCACTGACAGGACGGACAAAAAGGGCACACCTCCTCTCACAAAAATATTGCAATACACCGGTATGTGGACACGGCATCGGTCACCTCACCTCTGTTCCCCAGAGACTGCTGGGAGATGAGTCTCTCCAGACGGCTGCGCAGTTCGATCTCCACGCCGTATCGTCCGTGAGTCCCGTCGTCCACCAGCAGGAAGTGAGAGTGGTTGTTGTCTAGGCAGGACAGCCGGCCTTGCCCTTGCTCGTCCATCACATAGTGAGCAGGGAAGCAACCCTGGGGAAGAGAAAGAAATAGAAGAATAATCTAATAAAGAATATTAGAAGTAAAAACTAAATGAATAATGATGAAGTAGCTATACCCTAGCCTCGCGTAGCGATACTAATATCACTATACATATACAATATGCATTGCAAAGGCTGAATACATTTTAGATACTTTGAATAAAATGGGTCTACATTACATGTACAGTATCTAATGCTCATGTAAGCCTTACATCTGGGTGCACCAGGGACTTCCTGTTATGGAGTGTTCCCCAGGTAGCCATTCCAATGGTCACGATCTGCTCCGAGCTGCAACTCAGGGCGTAATCCCTTACTGCCCTCCCCACATGCTTCATCACACCTGTATGTGTGCCACCTGTGATGATCCACGCACCTGCACACAACATGAGGATTATGGGTTATAGCGCCCCCTTGAGGAGGTGATCCATGCACCTGCACACAACATGAGGATTTGGGACTGAAATTAGATAAAACGTTATTGTCCATAAAATCTTACATAAAGTCAGTATACAACTAGAACAAGTGCCCTTCTGGGCACAGGTCTCCACCAGGAGGATAGGACTGTGTGAGATGTTTGGCAAAATGTTTAGGAGTAATATAAACATGTTTTTTGTTTTTTTTGCAACCATTTTCTTCATTTTGTTGAGGAAATGCAGAGCCAGATCACTCATAGCATGAGGATAGAATTCTGGATGAGCAGGACATGTGCAGCATTTTGAATGAAACGGGCCACTCCTGAAAACTTTGGAAGGCAATCTTAGCCAATCAGTGTAGAATCTGAGAAATCCAACAGACTCGTCTTGATCACATGACTACACAGATCATGTGTACCGATTTGCGTGAGATTTGGATGAAATCTGTGCGACTAACATAAGCAATATGTGGTATCTGGAACCACAATTCACATTAATATAGCTTCAATAATTATTGTATAGTGTGACATTACATTGTCTCTCAGATGGGCAAACAGAGTCCTTGGCAGGCTAGGAATCATAATAGCCAGTGGCCACTATATCTTGATGACCACAAACAAATGGTTGGGGGTTGTTTTCTATACATGTTAGGACACCTACTGTGCTTCCTAGCTCTGTGAGTCTGTGACCACACCTAATATGGATATGTTGACAATTTGGTACAGGGGGGGGGGGGGGGGTTGAGACCACCTTTGCATTTCCCTTTGATGTCTTTGTCCTGATCTGTATAAAGCCTACTAAAATGTTTGTAACAGTGTGTTAGTCTCCAGACGCCGTGAGGCTGAAGGATCAATGGGGCCTGAGCCCCATGGCTGTGATCTGCTGTTTTGTACTCTTTGTACTTTTAGTTTGTTTTTTAGGGGCTCTATAGAGAAAGAAAAGTACTCCTCTCTCTTTTTAGTTCAGATACTGGCGCTATAACCGGCAGATGTGGAGGGATGCAGGGACAATGTTTTTCCATGGCCTCTAGGGAGTGCGCATACATAAGTTGTATACAGATGATGCAGTTATAGCTCAAAACAGGAATTGGCCTGTTATAGCGCCACCGTGAGGCTGATTTGGGGGGGGGGAAATGTCGTTCTCGGCCTAGTGGAAATGTGCGTGTATAATTTCTAAATTGCACACTGCGTTTGTGATTTGTGGCATTTTTTTCGAAACGGACCAATCATGTGAGCTTTGGAAGTCAATCTTAGCCAATCAGGATGGAAGATGGGAAATGGTGCAGATCCGTGTTGATCACATGACTATGGAGATAGTGTATACCGAATTGTGTGATGTATGGATAAAATGTGTACGGGTAATCTACAGAAATGTGTTTTGCCTCAAAAACATTTGATAACAAAAAAAAGAAATGTGTTTTGCCTAAATCGGCCTCATGGTGGCGCTATAACAGGCCGTTGAGGAATATTTGGGGCAGAGGTTCGTCGTTGGCAACTAGGGAGTGCATGCAAAGTTTGGCATGGATCGGGCCAACGGTGGCGGAGATTAGCTGGTAACGGACGGACGGAAGGAAGGAAGGAAGGACGGACGCACAACATACTCTCTCCCCATGCCTTCGGCCTGGTGGAGACAATGACCTATGCGGTGCACATAGGTCAAAATGCCACAAACACATTATAGGACAATGGAGAAGTGGAATTCTGAGGCGAGGCTGTATACATACACTGTTTACAATTATCATCCACCAATCTCTCTCCCAGACCTTAGTCTCTATCTCAAACCCTCTGACTCTTGTTATATCATGATTTTTTATCTCTGTCTGGGCTGACCTGTTGTCTGGGCCACTTTGATAAGGCCTCTGTGGAACATGCCCTTGAGATGAGCTTTTAGGTAGAAGTTCTTGGCTCCTCCCGTGACCGAGATCAGCAAGTTGGGAGGCATAAGATTCCACTGCTCTGTCAACAGCTGGTACAGGACCTGCGGAGAGGTGTCTGTGGACACTCGCACATACTGGAGGCACACACACACACACACACACACACACACACACACACACACACACACACACACACACACACACACACACACACACACACACACACACACACACACATGTTTTCTCATGCCATGAAAAGCTCCTTTGAATTGAATTGAATTGAATTGAATTGAATTGAATTGAATGCACGTTACACACATGCACAAAGCTTAAGTTATATAGCTCCATGAAAATAACAACAATGCATTACATGGCAGAGTGTCTCACCTTGCCAGTTTTCTGTGCCTGGCCACCAAAGTTGATGTCTCCAAATGCATCAGTGGGTCTTTCACAGACATGCCTGTGTTTGTTCCACAACTCTCCCGCAAAGTCCTCCGACTTCACAGCTTCATCTACATGATGTATCTTGGGGTAGCCGCACTTACACACACCCTCTCTAATGGAGAGGACAGAATCAGTGTTTACACAGTCAAATATTGTGCACTGTAACATCCTCTGGTTCAATTACAAATAGATAAATGAGCATTGATGCTTTTACTGTATAGACAAAAATAAATTTGATTTATCCTGGAAATGGATACAATTACCATATAACATGTTATACTAAGATACAGTATCACAGTAACGTATGATACATTCAATAAAGAAAGAAAGAAAGAAAGAAAGAAAGAAAGAAAGAAAGAAAGAAAGAAAGAAAGAAAGACAGACAAAAAGAAAGACAGAAACAAACAAACAAACAAACAAACAAAAATATTTCTTCTTTTGTAAGAGTTGCATCCTCTGAACTAGAGGGCAACTCATATCACTCCTGTGATGGCATGCAGCCAGTAGTAGCATCAACAGCAGTGACAAGGTCAAGTCAGGACCTATACAGCCATACTGTACCTCAGATGGTCCCCAGTTTACACCCTACCTGTTTTCCTCTTCATAGAAACAGCACTCGTTCTTATTGATGTTCTCCCTGATCCAGGAGGATAGACAGCAGCGCTGAAAGGAGGGAGACAGACTCAGGTACTTAGAGGTTGTGCTGTCAGCCACAACTTGAACAAGGTGAGGTTCCACTACCTCTGCTTTCCCCATCCTGCAGATGGTAGAGACACGGGGCAGACCGGTGCTCCTCGGATCTGGGATGGGCTGCAGTTAGGATGACTGATCAGGGCAGAGTATCAGGGCAGAGTATAGCTCTGCAGGCAGCACTGTAGCTGTATAGCTACTTGCTAGCACCTCTATACTGCATTGGTGATGTCACAGCAGAGAGATAAGTGAGGGCTGCTGAGACAGGCTGAAATAGCGTGCCTCTTATTGGAAGCAGGACAGAAAAGGGACATGGCACACTTCCTGATGCTGGGCTGTAGATAAGATAGTCTACTTGAGACTAGATTGCTGTTAAATTATTGGCTTCTATTCTATCTGTTATTTGTTACTTGCAGATTGAATGGCTGTAGTTATGGGGTAGTAATGTGAAATGATTTGTTCCAAAACCAAAGCAAACAAACTAAAAGTGATACCTACTCTCACAACCTGATTGAGAGTATGAAATGGAAACAAAATTGAAACAGACAACAATCTATTACGCAAATAGTTATATTACTAAAATGTACTGCACATACAGTATATAATTCTAGCTGGCAAAGTGTATGACTTTAACTTTCTTCCTGCTCAAACAACAGTAGATATTTTAACATTTGAAAGCATGCAACAGAAGTCTAGCAGTTACCTGGTCAATAGTAGGCAGCACTCGATTTAGACGTACTTTGCCCAACTGAAGCTGGGCAATTTTGCTTTCAGATCTCGGCAGCATCTCTGAGGGAGAGAACAAGAGAGTTTGAACATTGCCATGGTCTATTTTTTCTATGTACTGTATTATGTACTGAGGAAGAAACACAGGATGCATCCGACCAACGGTACAAACTTATACTGACATGTGATGAATAATTACAACCACTGTAAATACCATATACTTATAGTGAAATGTCAATTCCAATAAAGCTAACATATTATGATTTTTTAAGGACCTATACTTACGGTACCACATTTTTTAAGTCTGCCAAAACACGTTGATCCAATATGATTTCAGTAATGATGAGCTCCCAATGATAACCCGTGGCTGGACAGTGAAGATAGATATGCTTTCCTTATCTCACACTATAAAAAAGGCTCCTCCCACTCAGAACAATAATAGCCACCCTCCCCACCTAATCTGTCTCGTGAAGAAGGCTTTTTGTTGTACAGTAAGGTTTCACATTACTTTGCACCACCAGTGTATGGTGTATTTGTCAAATTAGTTGGAACATATTGATACTGATGTGAATTCAACACAGAGCTTTGACAATCCAAAACATGCTACAGTAACTTCACTTGTAAAAACTGACAAAAGAGTTTAGACATTTCATACCCCAGTAAAAAAAAGTAGTTTGAGGAGGAATGACCCCTTGTTAACATTCTTACCTTTATCACTTCCCTCAGACCCTCCTTTTCCTTGAATGAAGGACAACAGCAACATCAAGGCTTTGTACGGCATAAAAGACACATTTTCACTTATCTGGAACTGCTGTTGTGTTTGTCTCACAACTTTACCTGCCGTTACAGTAGCTGTTGCCAGGTGACACCTCATATTCACCTGGGATCTTGTTACTGAATGTCATTTAGTTTGGAGTCACTTGACTGATTGCCATAACAATGTGTATTGTCAACACACAAACAAGGCAATCACTGATTGGACAGATTTCATTTGATTTAATTGATATGAATGCTCAATTAATACACTGAAAGCCATTTGGTGTATTAATGACTTTGGTGTCATTACTATTAGTTATATACTATTAGTATGAAGAGAAAGTTGATAAAACGAAGTTGTTCAATGTGTTTATAGTGTCCAACAAACTCATCATTAATTAAACATAATCAGATCCTCTCACCTTTGTTGGTTGTGTGGCTACAAATGAACTGGGGGGAAAAGAAAAAACTTAATAATGTCCCATTATGATCCTCCCACAGAACATATGGGCTTCTTGTGGTCAACAGTAGATATAGCCGACACCAGAGCCTTCTATTAGAGAGTTGTGTCAACACCAGAGCCTTCTATTAGAGAGTGGTGTCAATGAGGAATCAACAAGGCAGGAATCAAGAAGGATTCAAGCCATCCCAACCACAGACTGTTTGAGATGCTGCCACATGAAAAAAGGGTTTCGTAGTCTCAAAGCTACTGGAAATAGACTGCAAAAAAGCTTCTTTCCCCATACAATCAGATGAACGAACTGATAAGACCAGAGCGAAACAGGGCAAAGGAAAACGCTAGCACCCCTCCTTCACACCTTTGTCCTCTTCTTGCACTGAGGGGGCAGAAACAGTGCCAATCATGTGGTTCATGTACAGTATGTTCGAAATAGTGACAAACGCTCATACTGTACAGTAGATTCCATTGCATTCCGTAAAATATGCAATAAGAAAGTCTGCTCACTTTCTTTAACCTGCTTTTTTCTTATTTATTTTCTTGAATTCTTTGTTGTGTTCACATTGCATAATGTGCATGTATCTTGTTTTTGTTTGTTTTATTTGTATTCATGATACTACATAATTGTATTGTTGTGATAAATAAAAACTATTGATAACAAAACAAAATGTTATCGCATATCACATGTTTTCCTAATAACGTGTAGCCCTAGTTTGTACACCTATGCACTGCAATATATTTGCATGTTTATGGGCCCAATGCGGGCTGTATGGTTAGGAGAAGTAAATAGTAATTTGCATCGAATGTCAATCATCATCATCAGTGTTGTTTTTTAGCGTTTTTTTTATGATCAGTACTTTATTTGGATTTTTATACAAATAAACAGAAAAAACAAACACAACAACAGTGTTATTATTAGCACTAGTTTAAGTAATATTTTTAGTGAAGATCTTTAAGTGAAGATCTGTGTAGCGTGTGTGTGTGTGTGTGTGTGTGTGTGTGTGTGTGTGTGTGTGTGTGTGTGTGTGTGTGTGTGTGTGTGTGTGTGTGTGTGTGTGTGTGTGTGTGTGTGTGTGTGTTTCAGCTCTGTGATTTACATCTTTGACAGCAAATAAACCAGATATTGTTGTGGTTTATGAAGAGTCTGTATTAGAGATAGCCTGCACCTTTGACCCTAGCCTAGGGGAAACTTTTATGACCACGGTCATTAAATACCAACCACTTCTACATACCATCTCAGAGCTGGGCTATAGATGCAGACTAGGGTTGTCCCGATCGGATCGGGTGATTGGTGATTGATGTGCCGATCACATCATTTTCAAATGATCGGAATCGGATCGGGAGCCAAAAAACTTGATTCTTTATCCTGTATACTGTATGTGTATGAGTTATCTCTCCTGATTGGATAATCCCAACCAGAAAATGAAATTTCTGTTTAGTAAGGAGCTGAAGACCCTTGTTAATGAACAAACATTCTATTGCAATGATTACAGAGCATATTATAGCGCTATTTAACACTTATTTTAACAAACAAAATACACTTACCGGGTACCCAACCTTTACAGCAGAAGGTGGAATCCAAACCCCAGTAATTATGGTGTATGGAATGGGAAGAAGAGAATCCCTGGGTAGGCTATGAAAATCCAGGTCATGGCGAATTTAGAAGAAAAAAATCCTTTTTCACACCTACGGAGGACAGGTGTGTCGGATAATTGAATAGTATTCAAAAATGGAAACCTGCACACTGTCTTCACTTACAGCATTTTACTGAGCAATATGTTTCAGTCGTTCAGACCTTCATCGGGCCTGATGAAGGTCTAAATGCTGTGAAAGTGAAGACAGGGATTCAATTTTTCTAGGTCATGGCAAATTAAAATTAACAGAATATATTTTTCAATAGATTGGTGAACAACCCCCTGAAAATCCCCATCACAACTTTGACCTAGCTGTCTGTGGAAACCGGCTCCAAAGAAGGGTTGTCCCATGTTTTTATAGGATTTAACATCACACAATAAGCCACTTGAATAATCCCAGATGAACAACCCAAGCAATTTCATGGACCCTCTCCCAGTTCACATCCGTTCACATAGCCTACCACTCACAAAGGGAGGGAAGATGCTGCTGCAATGCCATCTTCCTGCTCCAGAGGGCGTACTCTAACCTTGTCTGGAAGAAAACCAAAAGTGATGAGTATGAGTTCAATAGCAAAAAACGAATTGAATTGATGAAAGTGCAAAACATTGTTGTAAAATTATCTGTTGTTTTGTAATAATAATAATCTAAATCTACAAAGTAAAAGTAACTATAGTAACTAAAGTTTTAAGTGTAGTTGAGTAAAAGTACAATATTTGCCTCTGAGATGTAGTGGAATGGAGTAGAAGGAAAAGTATTGGAAATCGGAAATACCCAATTGAAGTACAAATACATCAAAATTGTACTGTACTCCAGTACAGCCTGACTCAGCAGAGCCAGGCTCTGCATATGGGACAATCCATTCGACCGTATATGAAAATATAGCAGCCAGGGCAGTGGCCACTTTACTCATCACCTCAAAACTATAAAAAGTTTGTAAATACCCGTGCGCATATTCTCCTCAATTCTCGGTAATGGCTACTTAGCCGATACTGCATGCTCGATTTGGATCCCTCGTTGTGCCGATCGGTGATTCGGTGTTATAAACGGTGTCTAACAGAGCCGTCGGGCGCGTTCGGAAATAGCGCACTGAGCGCACTGTGCAATGCAAACTAATAGGCGAGTGCGCTCCCGGTGCGCATTTCCGAACGCACCCTAGGCTCTGGTGTCCACCATAATGACCCGCCCGTGACGGACGCTCTGTGCCTTAAAACATGCGACTACATTGTTTGACATTACTGGCTAGGGAAGTGGCTAGGCTATAGGGAAGTGGAATGTTATCACTACTTTAACATTGTACACGGACAATTTTACGTCTTTATATATATATAGAAAATATGAATAATATATATCCTATGTGCCGGAGACAGCCATTTAACCCAGCATTACCTACATGCATGTGACGTTGTCACACTGACGAGTCAGACTCAGTCGTGTTTTGCTTGTTCCAGACACGTGTGCTCACTGCTCAGTGGGAAAGTCCTGTTCCTGACGGACTATTGTTTTGCTTAAATGTATATTAGTTTTCCGGATTGAGTTCAGTATGGAATGGTGTTACGTGCTACTCGTCATTGACAAAAAAATTTGAGATACCGTTACACTTCAGAATATTAGATATTTTATTCTGATGACTTTGATTTGACACTTGACAGACAGCAGACATTGTTTATGCTGTTACAAATGCTCTACTAGAGCAGCTCTAGCTCTCATCACCGTGAACCGTGATTGTCAGATTACCATAGTTACCTGACAAGCTGGTACTATACGACAGTTGAGTTGACATCATCGATTCTAGATGCTTGGATCTCCATATGGAGCTGAACAATTAACCGAGTCGACATTACCGACTGGTTCATAGAGATGACGACACATCATTCTGACATCTCCAAGATCCTAGTCCTTGAATAACAGTGCTTTCATTTAGTAGTATTCACATTGTCCTTCGATTAGTCTGAGGCTGAGCTCATGGCTTTGTTTCGGTTCCGATTAGTGAACTCCTGCCTGCGCAGGGCACTACATGCGGGGTCAGGGAACAGCGACTATCTTTTGGAGAGGCTGCAAGTCTGCTCTGGTGAAGACCAAGTGTTTGAGGTGGTGGGCAAGAACAAGGCTAAACTCAATGTGAGCCATGTTGGTTGTGCTGTGGGGATGCTGTGGCAGTTCCAGAAGGAGAAACAAGAAATGCTGAGGACTGTTGATTTCATCAAGAACAACCCAGAGTTCCTGACCCTCCGGATCCTGGCCGAGAATAAAATTACCCTGATGGGGGATTCCATGTTGGTAGACATGCTTTACAATATTCTCAAGTAAGGAGGACAAGTTGAGCTTCTAAATGCTATCTACTAAAAGTACTTAGAAACTAGACTGATATTGTCTAAAATGCCAACGATAAATGGGCCGATACATGGTCAGGCTCTATATGAAACTGCAGCTTATCAATGTCATTCAATTTATCATTGGATTCTTTCAGGCTCAATGTGGACCCTCATGACACTCTTGTTCAACACCTGGTTTCAGAAGCATGGCTCAGATTAGACCGGTACAGTACATTACATCATGTCCCACTGTCCACGTGGAATTATTGTTATCGCAATTAAGAATAAATTATTTCATTTGTTTTTCCAGATTGCCAATGTCATCCCTCTCCAAGTTTGCAGTATGTCTACAACTACATGTTCAACACCTGCAACATAGCCCTCTGATGGGTCAAATAACTAATATTCTGGATCAGAAGCTGTCGACTATCGATGATGCTAGGTATACATTCAGGCTGAAGTGATGAAAATTGCTTTAAAATGGGTTTCCCATTTTTAATATCTTTTTATGTGGCGTTTGTTGTTCTTAGGATCCTGACCACACTGATGATTAGCGTGTCTTCCTTGGTGTCTCCTCGTTTGCGGGACGCTCTCATAAGCAAGGCAGATGATCTTCTGTACACCAACTCCAAGGATCCCTCATCAGCAAGGAGGGTGGTGCGGTTCCTGCGTAACCACAAGCACAGCCACTGGCCTCTGCTGATGAAGTGCAACCAGATCCTGGTGCAAAACGTTTGCCAGCTCGATGCAGAGACCATCAGCATTATCTTGAGGCTGTATCAGTCATTGCAATTCAACAACTGTGACTTCAGGCTGGCAGCTAAACTGAGACTCTTAGAACTGATTGACTCAAGCACTGATCCTTTCACCATCACCACACTGTTTGTTGCTCTTAGTCCCATGGCCAGTCCAGAAATCAGAGAAGGGTTTGTTTGTATTATTCTTTTATAGTGTAGTTTTATACACAACTGCTAACCACCTGAATACTAAGGTTCCTATTCTGGAGGAGAAATATTTGCCAAAAATAGCCAATCTACAAGCTCACAACGTGTCGCAAAACTAGGCACTGTAGGCTTGTAGATCAGCTATTTTATTTTTGGTGCAGAGGGGAAAAATGGAGCAGGACTCATATAGGCCCCTGGGGGACTACGGTCAATTAAGTGGGGTACATACGTTTGTTAGACATACTAACAGTCTGGCAGGCATTAGTCCGACAACACCGTCGCTCCCAACATGCATGGCCGGGTTAAAACTCACCCGTGGCTCCCGACATGCGTGGCAGGTTACAACTAACCCGTGGCTTCCTGTGAGGTTATGTTTAGGTTTGGGTTTTGGGTAGGGTATCGGACTCATGACTGTAGAACTGTTAGTACGTTGGACCAAACACATGCACCCTAATGAAGTATATTATATACTAAAGTTTACTATGTGCAACAAAATATAAATTGCGCCTTAACAACAGCATGCAATATAATCTAACCCATGGTACTTGCTGTAGATCGTTTCTAATATGCTATTTAAATCCTTTTAGATTAGAGAACACAGTGCTCCTATTGGCAGATGAGTTCAGTGCCCACCAGGCCCTGGCTGTTGTTAAGGCACTAGAAGAGATTAATTGTAGGAATCTTCAGCTGATCAGCAAGTAAGTTGCTTTAGATCTGTCATTGTCATGTAGCATGTCCAAGTAGCTTCTACAGTACAGTGTATAAAAATAATGCAATCATGTAATTTCATCGTTTCTTGACAGGATCGCATCAGTAGTCCAAAATAACCTTCATGTCTACAGGCCAATGGAAGTGACCAGAATTACTCGAGCACTTTATCTGCTGCATTACCAGAACCCTGAGTTATTCAGGAAATTAAGGAATAGATTGGTCAAGTGAGTAATGTTTTGATTATTAACTGCTACACCTACATACCAATTTCCTACATCTGTTTGTTTTGGATTAGGGCAATATATTATATAATATTGTGATATGAAATTAGATATCATCTAGCACAGGGGTCTTAAATGTTTGTCTTTGTCAGGCCAAAGACCCCTTAGCTGAGGGAGAGATGAAGCAGGGACTCCCTACTACATACTGTATAATTATTAAACTTTTACATAGATTTCATAGAAAGGAAAAAACTCCCGCACACGTATAAAATAAAAATCCTTTGGGCTTTTTCTGCCTATAGTACTGTGTATAGTGACAGGAAATGGGGATAGAGAGAGAGGGGTCGTCAGAGTCGGGAATCAAACCTGACTCTGGTGCATTACAGCCTATGTGGTCTTCTCTTTAACCATTAGGCCATCACCCCCCAACCCAAAGCCTCTGGTCTCACTCCACCCTGTTTACCTTTCCAAAATATAACCATAAACACGAGCAACGCACACACCTGACCTTTTGTGCTCGATTAGTGTGAACCCCATGCTCGTGCATGTCATGGTTTGAACTGTAAGTGAATTCAAAAGTATAATTTATTCGAAAAATAAATATATATTGTCACAATCGCTGATATCAAGGTACTTTATTTGGTAAAATATATCATGATATTTGATTTAGGCAGGCATTTGATTAGTTTTCTTCGATGGGTGGCTGGCATATCCCTTAGAGATAGGGTGAGAAGTTCAGTCACGCGAGAGAGACTCGGAGTAGAGTCGCTGCTTCTTCGCCTGGAAAGGAGCCAGCTTAAGTGACATCTGGTTAGGATACCTCTCGGGCGTCTCCTAGGGAGGTCCTCGAGGCACGTCCCACTGGGAGGAGACCCCGGGGCAGACCAAGGCGCACTTGGAGGAAACACATTGACTCACTGGCCTTGGAATGTCTCGGGATCCCCCAGGAGGAAGTCACTAATGTTGCTCTAGAGAGGGAAGTCTGGAGCACTCTGGAGTCTGGTGATGCTGTTGCCTCGCGACCCGACTACGGATAAGCGGTTGAAGATGGATGGACCTAGCTTTATTTGGAGTGAACTAGACTAATGTCATTTTCTCTTGCAGCTTCTTGCAGAACAGCGTTTTTCCTCATGAAGTGACCATGATGACCCGCATCTTGTCAATGCTGCCCTGCCCACGAGTTGACGAAGGTGTGATCTCACGGGCGGAGGCGGTGTTGCCCCAGTGTTCTCTCAGTGACCTCAACACTTTAGCCGTGGCGATTGCCAAGTCGATGCGCAATGACCCCGCCTACCGTCACAACACTCCCAACAAGTATGTCCGCTTACTGCAGACACTGAACCACTGTGGGCAAGAGAGACTCCAAACAACTGACCGGCTGGACGTGGTACTAGAAGAGCTCAAGTTCCTACAGTACAAGTACTTTTCTGCAGAGTGGTTTGAGGAATTTCTGCTGGAGGAGACCATGGTCACATTACAGAGGATGATGGACCAGATGAACTGGAGCAATATACTTGACTTGGCCGCCTTCTTAACCCGGACAAACTATCTATGTACTCCTTTAATGGATCGTGTTGCTTGTGTGGCAATTAAAGACATTGATAAGGTGTTTTAGAGAGACTATATAATTTTACATATTATAACTAGATTTTAAATAATAATTTTAAATGTAAACGGCAGGAAAAGCAGAGCAAACACATCATTTACTGTATTTTCTTTTCTCTCTCGTCTTTAAGATTCATCACTCAGCGACATATGCTACACTGCTACCCTTTGCCAAACTGAATTATGATCCTCCTGGAACAGATGACTTGTTTGAAGTTTGCATTCAGCACTTTACACCTCATATCAGTAAGTGAATATCAGTGTTTTTTTTGTTTTGTTTTTAATAATCATTGTTAATCAAAAAGTCAAGTCATCTTTATTTATATACCATATAAAAGAAAATAGGAGTTTACCCAAAGCTCTTTCCAATAGAGGATGATCAACCACAACATAACCATAATAAATCATAATCCACAAAAGCAAGACTAAAGTTTTAAATGCATAAATCACAATACAATTATACAATCAAAGTAAAACACAAATACCGATTTGCTCAGACAGCATTTAATGTTTGTGTTAGGACAAAAATCTACATAATTATGGCGTAAATTCTCCATTCATTGTTAATGGCATTTAATGTTTGTGTTAGGACAAAAATCTACACTAGCTGAATATACCCTCAAAAATCACACCCGTGTGAAGTGAGGGGTGCTCTTATCATCGTACATCATCATGATGTCTATTTGCTCAGACACTATGATGTAAAATTGTCCCTTCATTCTCAATGGAAACTTTGTGTAGGACAAAAAATACTGATTTGCTCAGACACATGTTTTTAAAGATTACATTTGCATATTTTCATCTGTTTGTCTCCAGGTTCCATGGATCCCCATTTGCTAGTGCTTCTTGGCTATGCCTTGGCAATAGCCAATTGTTTCCCAGAGAAACTGATAAGAGAAATCTTTAATATAAACTTTCTCAGCAAGCTGGACTCACAATTAGAAAGTAAGAATTATGTTAAAATGATCAAAGGCAATTGCATTATAAATGATTCATTTTTAAATCAATCAAATCACAGCTTAGAGGATCAGACTCAGTACTTCATCACTGATAATAAAACATCTCCTGACAGCCCTACATGATGCCTTCAAAATGCGGATTCGACTGCAGCTTATGGAGCTGAATCGAGCTGTGTGTCTTGAGTGCCCTGAGTTCCAGGTTCCATGGTTTCATGAGCACTACTGTCTGCAGAGGAAAGGTAAGGAGTCAAGGACTGTTTGTCAGTGTAGAGAAAAGATACAATATAAATAAGAAAGTGTGCTGTTATCATCTCATCCACACTTTCAATTGTCTGTCAAATGTTTTCCAGGGAATGGATTTATCAGTCATGTACAACAGCAAATTCACAGAATGCTGGGTGAGGTCCTGGGGGGAATGAACTGTGCCCGAGTGGCAGTGCTCACCCCTTATTTCTACACAGTAGGCAAGTAATGTATGACAATTTTATCATGATGGTCATTTCCACAATATACTATTTCTATAATATACCACTTTGTTCTTATAGACTTTGAGTGTGTGTTGGACAAGAACTATCAGCCTGTGCCTTACATAGAGCCCAACACACTGCAGATCTCTGGCAGTGGAAAGGTTCAATGGGGCTCTGATTCACTGGAAAAGAACAGGAATGAGTTGCCACCTGGAGCACAGCGGTAAGAATATATTCCACAACATGACGAAACAGAAAAAACAGACGATCTACAGAAATTTACATAATTTAATCGCAACGCTTTGTAAGCTTGTAGATCAGCTATTTTTATCCAAACTGGAACGAACTTCCCATTGCAGTTAGAACGGCAGACTCACTCCCAAGTCCCAATCCTCCGTCGTAATCTGAAGACTCACCTCTTCAGATTTACCTCTTCAGACTACACCTTTCAGCCCGTAGCACTTGCCTTGATGACCTTGTAGGATTATGAAAAGGCTCAAATGTATTTTAGAGATCATGTTATGTAGACGGATGCCAGGTAAACTGTAGACAAATGGCATCCTATAGTGTATAGTTTCAATGTACAGACAGATTATAGATTTTTTGACATACTGTTTAGACTGATGATAGGTTCTTGCCTGGTTTACCTATGATCCTGGATTACTATTTCTATGCATTTGATGTATTACCGAACCAAAACCAAGACCCCAAAACTGAGCTGGGCTAACTGAACTGTCCCACCCCTAATATGTACCATTGGGAAAATGATGTCTTTTTTACCCCTTCATGCTTTAACTTATTAGTGTTGCTGTGGACTTCTTGGATTCCAAGTCGTTTTGCAGAAGTTCTCGTCACATGAAAGGTCAAGCTATGATGAGAAAGAGGCACCTAGAAATCCTTGGATATCATGTTGTTCAGGTGAGAGAGGCAAGCATAGAGGAGGTTGAATGTGGTGTATGTTAATGTTTACTTGAATGACATTTGTATCAAGTCTGAAATATTCAGTATCCAACAACCAATGTTTTAATTTGCACATACAGATCCCTCATTTTGAATGGAACTCCATGGAACTCTCAACACAAGATGCTAGGAATGAGTATCTTAAGAAGAAAATATTTTCAGATCTGCCTTCTTGAAAGGGCCCATTTATCTGTATTGAATTAACGTTGCTTTATAATATACTGACTGAGCTCAGTATGGCAACACTTGCTATGCATTCCACAGTAATTTTCAGTGACGTCATGGCATATTTATAATGCATTATAAACTGCTTATAACACTATGTTCTAAGAACTCATACTATACTATACAATTATCATAGTTGTAATATATTATAATCATTTTATGATATACATAGTGTGATTATAAGTCACTAAGTGCTCATTGGGTGCTTTTAAGTAATTAGATTAATGAAGGTGATATGAGTCATTATAAAATGCTTTATAAGGTGTTGTGATCATGGGTATTTATGAGTTCTTATACAATAATACATTATAAGATAATGCATTGTATGTTTAGTATCTGATGCATAACAAGTGTTACTGAGAAGGTCTGATAGAACTTGCATATTTATTAAGTGCTCTTTATTTTCACTGGAGAGCCTAGAGTTAACATACTGTAGGCCTACTGACCTCGTAAAAACTTTTTGTAATGAGAATTGTTGAAGTTTTGTAATAAAAGTTTTTTTTTCCATTCAAGTAGGCCTACCTTGTATACAGTGTTTTTAAAAGCAATTCTACTAACATACTGTAAGTGTGTCCACTCTTGTAGAGGAGGGACAATGGGTATACTTGTAGCATATTGCACACATATTTATATTTAGTATGAATCTATGATTAAAAATAAAGAAATGGGAATTACAACTAAAATATGATTTATTAAGAAAGAACACACCAAAAACAGGTATTATGTTGACTAGTGAGCCACAAGTAAAAATAAAAACAAAAACACTGCCTTCACAACCAGAAACAAACGACATTATTGGTATACACAGTATCCTCCAATTGTTACAGTTTGGGCATTCTAGCAGCATTGAGGCTCATGGACACACAAGTGGCCCCTGCTGCATAGCGCATCTCCTTGATCATCCCAGTCCACTGCTTATCATCTTCATACCTATTATTAAAAGAGACATTTGTCAGCATACTGCACAAGTGAAATATACAAATACGATCCTACAGTATAGTCTTAGAATAATAGTCAAGTATGATTTGATGTAATAAAGAAATGGACACCTACTGCCAAATGTCAGTGATTTCACTGGGGACACACTCTTTGTTCTCCATCTCAACCACAGTAAAGCCTCCAACTGCATACAACAGCCCTCCACAGCTGATCAGATTGACGGAACTCCTCTCCTGAGGAAACTCTGTGAAGGGTGACCACCTGGAACAAGGCACATTTTGGTTCATTCATGGAAGTCTTCCATATCGTTACTGGTCCAAATGTATTATGTATATCTTTCCAATGATGGTCATTGGTCACCCTTAAATGGGATTTCATGAATTTGTAGATTCTAGGCACATGTTTATTAATAAATACAATATAACTATATGCACATACTTGTTGGTTCCAAAGTCATAGGCTTCACATGTAGCGATGATGCCGTCGTCATTGACTCCACCAATCACAATAATCTTCCCATTGTGGATGACTGCCCCAAACATGGATCGTGGTGTCTGCATAGATGCAACAGCCTTCCACTCTGACCTCTTGTGATTGTATGCAAACATCTTATTGGTTGTCTTACTATATTTGTGGGATAAAAGGTTTTAGAAAAACATTTTTGATTGATGTGAAGTTCATACGTGCAATGTACGTGCATACATTACATTCAAAATGTGAAAATGCATGTTTTTATTATTTATTGTGGTTATTGCAGCCTTACTTGTCATCGGTTTTTCCTCCAATGCAGTATACAAGTCCATGCTCAGAGACAGCACTGTGGCCGTGAATTTTCATTGGCAACTTTTTGGTTTCAGTCCACTTCATTTTCCTATAGTGTAGTAGTGAGTAGATGACACTATTATAAACCATTCATGTTCAACATTGAGTATGCAATATATAGAAAATGTATCAATTTGGGCAATATATACTCACCCTATATCATAGCACATAACAGAGTCAAGAGACTCATTGGACTGTAGATCTTTGCCTGCTACAGCAAAGATGATATTGTCACATTCCGCCATAGCAAACAGACCTCTGGGCGAAGGCATTGGTGGCAGAGCTATCCAGTTACTAGTGAGACTATCCAGCTGTGAAAAATAGTTTTGGTTACTGAAGCTTTGGTAAAGAAATGCCATGAACAGTACATTTGAAAAGAAAATGAACCAACAAGTGTAAAGGCATTTTTTGCGTACCTGATAGAAGTAGCACTGTAATGGAGCATCTTTGTCCTCTTCATCTACATACAATCCTCCCAAGACATAGAGGTTATTCTTCTTTGATACCACACTGACGTGGTTTTGTGGGATTAGCTCAGACAATGCAGCCAGGAAGCATTCATTTTCAGTGCCATCATAGGCCACAGCAGCAGTGTCACTGATCATCAGCAGCATGTCTTTGGCATACATGCCTTGTCTGCGGTTGTCATTGAGATAGCCAGGCAATATGCTGTCCTCTCCTTCACCATCTTCTCCTGTCTTTGTCTCCGGGAGTTTCCCAGCGAAGGCGTCTTTGACTACTTTGATCTTTTTGACGATCTCTGGGTCAGACTTGATGATATCATCCTTCTCCACCTTTTCCTTGAAATACTTCTCTGGGATCAAACGGAAGCGAATGCAGTCGAAGGCGTCGCCCAGTGACTTGATGCGATTCTCCTTATCTTTCCTGATCCACTTCATCAGGGACTCGAACACAACTTCCTCTTTCTCAACATTCAGGGCATCTGCTCCAATGATTGCAAAGAGTTCATGAGAAGCCAGCTCCAGGAAATCATCATCATTGACCACACTTTCAAACCGGTCTGCAACAAAGTCTCGAGCAGCCACTGCCAGTCTGGGGCAGTCAAGCGTCACCCCTAGTTTGTAGATGGCCAGGCAGTTGGCTCGTGATAACTTGCTCAGAAGGTAATTCACACAAACAGTGAAGACTGAAGGGATCTGGAAACGGTTTGCAACAGTAAAAATATCCTGCACATTGTCATCTGTGAGGTCGATCTCTGCAGAATACATGTAGTTCATTATCATTTCCATGATATCAGGGTCCAAATTCTCGAGAACAACCTCCTTTTTGTTGTCCAGCTGCTTGCCATCTTCTGAAAAGTAAAGCTCTCGGAAATAAGGACTGCATGCTGCCAGAATGAGCCTGTGGCAGGGGAGGCTTCTGTCCCCTACTTTTAGTACACAGTCAATTAGCTTGTTCTCAATCAGGAGCTCTTTTAGCCCATCTTGGAGTAAAGTGCTCTGAAACAAGCGAAGATCATCCCTCAAGCCTTTAGAATCCATGCTGAATAGAAGGAAGGGGATTTCAGAGAGACTGTTATCAGCACGCTGTCCAAGCTGACAAAGAACTATAGGCCACCAGGTCTAAAGCCCCTTCAATATAACCATTCCCATCTAAATATAGCTCACCAGGCATCTAGAAAGAATTCAGGTTGGCCAAATGTGAAAGCCGCCTGCATCACACAGCTGTCACAGAGTAAATACAACAGAGGATCCTTGTCACCCTGGTGACAACAATGTTATACGACCACACCAAAATATCCAATGACCATTATATAGTCAAAAGATCTATCTAAAGGAAATATAGTAAAACAATTGAAAGCATTGTATTAAATGTGAGGAAAGGCCCACGTCATACTATTTACATTTAGACCTGTTTGTTGTTTCCTACATGCTTTAGTATTCTCCAAACATCTAAATATATAGAGAACTTATCCTTATCCTGTGTATAGAAGTATGAAGTGATGTAGTCACTATACTAGTAGCCTCGGAAACCCAGACGTTTTATTTACTATACTAGTGACTACATCATAAACCTGTTCTGTTGTATTGTGCCGCATGTTTTTTCACTATACTGTCCATGCCGAACAGAAATAAACTTTTCAATATTACCCATATTGCTTCCAAGATTATCGGACTTCCCACACACAACAATGAGGCCATCACACGCTTAGCACTTTCAATAACAAATGACACTGATCATCCCCTGTATCGCTACTTCGACCTTATGCCATCTGGGCAAAGATACAGAACCTTGACATGGGAAAAGGTTTTGTTTTAGCAGGAGTTTTGTTCCCTCAGCCATTGCGGCATTAAAGAAAGTGCCCTGACGATAGGATGGTTTTCTCTGTAGGCCCTACAGTGTGGACCTCAGGTATTCTCTTGGTGATGTCGTTTTGTGCTATATGGTTATGTGTAGGCTTTTTATTGTTTTTTTAACAGACTGTGAAGACCCCTTCATGGACAATAATGATTATTATGTATGTGTCTAAATATACTGTAGAGATAACTGAACGTAATGGTTGCGTCTAGAAGTATGGAGTCATGAGTACTAGTGTCTGTGTCTAAATTTAGAGAACTGATTCACAATTCATTGATAGAACTGAATGTAATCTGGTATGACTGTGTGTATAGTATGAAGTGATGAGTCACTACTAGGTGTGAACGAGCCCAGTTCAGTATGTTATCAATTCAAATGAGTGTTTCCCAGGGGGAGTACCCTTCCTAGTAGACAGGGTCAGAGAGCAGCTGTGTCTACAACAGGTGACATTTGTCCCCTACTGCCATTTCTAAAATACCTCAACTCCTGACAGTTTTGTATTTAGCCTAAGATCATTGTTCACAGAATGAATGACAATGACTTGTATCCCTCTCATGATATAAATATAAGGTAAATTCAAATTATAAAATGTAATGAACTGTAAAAAAGCAATGCAGTCTGTAAAGATATATCTAAAATGTTTATTGACTAGTTTTCACAATTCAAAATAAATATTTTATGTAACACCTCCCCACTCATGATGTACAGCTCAATAATTTCTTAATTAATTTTCTACCCAGTATACTGAATGTACACATAAACAGCAGACCTATAACTTATATCATTACAGTTACATACTTACTTACAACACATGAAAATATAAAAGATTGTTCCAAATAATTTCAGCCCATAACTTCCCAAAGTCCTTGGAGTGTGAAACCTTCCTTCAGCTTTTCAATGGCAATTCCCAACTCATCAGAGAACACAGGCTCCCGGTCTTGTTGCTTTGGATAAATGGTAAACAGAGTAAAGTGACGGACCAGTTTTTAGATTACGGAATGTCCAAAATTATGTAACAGAAACTGGGATGATTGTGACACTTTACCTTATTTCCATCTGCGAAGTAGGCCTTAAAACAAGCAAATACAAAAATAAGAATCAGTTCAGTGAAAACTAGGGATGGGTATCGTTAGGATTTTTGTGAGTCCGGTATGGATTCCGGTTCTGCTTATCAATTCTGGTTCTTAACGGTTCCCTATTTCGGTTCCAAAATGGTATAAAATAACTTAAATACAAGGTCAAATGTTTATTTAACAAAAAAGCTCAATGTCAATTTAATACATGTAATGAATAGTGTAACATCCTCTCCGTTATTCAACAGTTCAGCCATTTGTGGCTATAGTGATCTATGTTTTCCTTATTTTAAATATAATATATCTATTCTGTATTTACCCAGGGCAATAGTGTTGTAGGCTACTTCTCTTACTACAATAACTACTGAGAATAACAAATAAAAGCATGTCTGAGATCTGATAGCAGCGCACTGCGCGCACACACGTGTGGAAACACAATCGAATGACGTAAGTCAGTGAGAGGGCAAAGCAACAGCTGCCTTGTGAGTACCTCTGTTCAAACGACAGGCAACACACTTTACTGTTTGTGCTTCATTATGTTGACACTAGCAACGTGCTATTTTGAGAGTGTGAAACCAAAATCATGACATCCCTAAGGATGGATGAGTAAGTATTGGATCAACTCACAGTGAAAGCATCAGTCTGCTCATCAGGTTCAATCTCCACATCATCGGGGGGCTGTTCCACTGTGAGCTCTTCAAGTGGCTGAGGCTGGAATCATAGTAGGAAAATATTTCTATGACAACGAGATCAACTGCCATGGGTAACATACCAATTTATATGCAACTGACATACTTATGTAATGTAAGTGCAAAGCAAACAAGGGTGAAAATAGTTGAGTTGTGGAAGGCCACATTTCGTAATTTTCATAATTATTTAATATATATACAGTACGTCTAGGAAACTAAAGGCAGGGAGGTGAAATGGCTTGAGACAAGCTTTCAAATGGAAGTCTCACCCATCTACCATGAATAGATTATGTATCATATCACCAAGTTGTTAATCATTATTTACCTTCTTGACTATGACATTTGACCACAATTTGCACCATATGTCATGTTAGAGATTTAATATATTACAATATATATATACACCGGCTAGTGTAGAGATCCGGGCACCTAGTCTGCTAAGCCAGCCTGACGGCGTGACGCGGGTTCGAACCCCGATCCCGACGACCTTTGCTGCGTGCCCCCCCCCCCGTCACCATACTGTACGCTATCCAAAAATGTATATATGATGAAGTTGCCTGGCATTGAGTTGATGATGATAGTGTATTGAGTCCAGGGGGGCAGTCAGACAGATATTTTGTGAAGCCACTAAGGAAATCGGGACTTCCTGAAAGTTCATATAATGGCCTGTTGTGGCGTTGTCATTGGGCCCAAAAAACCCCATATCTCCATAGAGGTCCATGTATTTGGGCCCAACTTCACCTAGACTGTATTACCTTAATAAACATGGTCATGAATACTTTCTGCTTCCAGTCACTCTGTATAAAGTCTAATTTCTCATGTCATAATATTCTTTTTGGAAAATTATGGTCCCATTTATTAAAAAAATGTCGCGTATGTTCTGAGGGGTGTGGCTACCGTTACAGTCTATGATCGGGAGCCACCCGCCGTTCAAGTCAAAATAAAAACCAACGAAGAAGAAGGGGGGAAGTCCCGCCTCGTTGTCTGGGCCAGCCAAACGGATCTAGAAAGATGGCGATTTACAATTCAAGGACTGACTGGCTTCATCTTACGTCCATATCAGACCCGGGGAACGCTTTGTCCATATTCTTTTACAGTCTATGATTGAGTCATTGTAGACAGAGACATAGCTAATAGACAGCCACATTACAATAGTTTTGCTATGAATTTGCGACAGATTTATGTGGTTGTGATAGATGTTTACCGGTTATTCAAATTACAACACTGTTATTTACTGCTTCTCTCAGATGCTCTAGTCTAGTGCAGTGATTCTCAACCTTTTTAATTTCAAGGACCACCAGATTGATATGCATTAGGCTACGGACCCCGCTTTTGATATGATATGTCCATTTATTCCTAACGATCAATAATTTAAGAATTCAAATTTAGCCTCATATTGTACTGTATTGTATTGTCGGTGTTTACCTTTTCCTCCATTTCATAGTCCACTCCAAAGATGGGGTTGGCAGAGTACACCTTATGTAGTGAGTTGATCTGCTTAACTGCATCTTGAAGCTTATCCATTGGGTCAATTTTAAACCCAAGCACATAGCCTCCAGTCTAAAACAAACACAAACTATTTTTGACGTTGGCCAAAATATACACATCATATTCAGAAAGAGTGATTTAGATTGAACTACCTGCTGCGAGCTCTCTATCACCAACGCCAAGCCAAACTTTGAGTCTCTTATTCTGATGGAGCGCTTTTAGGGAGAAAAACAACATGAGACATTTTTTTACTATTGTAGTATTTAGTGTTGTGTTACTTGTGTATACAGCATTTTTATAGGGCTGTGTGAAATCCGTCTCAGTGCAGAAACTTGTAAATAATTCACACTGATTATTTTCACCAAAACATATTGGTGAAAAGAACACACACATAAGAGGAAAAGGCTTGACTGTGCAAATCCTTCACTTTGTTTATGCAAATGGTTCACAATATATTTGGCATCTGATGTATGTATTTTTGACTCATTATATCTGCTCCGTAAAATCAGTCAGGAAGTGTGAGGTTTGGACCAGCGAGTTTATTTAGTGTACTACACTTACAATCTGTAAATAAGGAATGCTGACATTGAAGCTCTCATTCATATTGGCATGCCACACAATCCGGACATTGGTGATAAAGAAAGTTCCCAGATTTCCCTAGAAGAAACAAATACAAGAAAACAAATTTCCACTGATCAATGTCCTAAAAAGGATAATTTACTGGTACTTATGCAAACTTGTATGTCTGATGAATACTGATATAATACAAGGCTTAAGTGTCTTGACTTGTTCTAGTAGACACTTTGACATGAACCTGGAGGAGTCGAGGATAGAACCAGAGACCTTTTGATTCCCAGACGGCTGCTCTACCTCAAAGTCAAGGAGCCACTGTGGCACCTAGTCGTAGTTAGAAACACTTCAAAAGGTCTATCTACAGTATGCAGTAAACAAACTGGGTAATGCTGAATGGGGACTGCCCCTACGTAGTCGGGACTAGTGGGATGTCGGACTTAGCCTAAGTCCGACATCCCACTAGTCCCTCCCGACTACGTGACTTCCACGTGCGGTTAGGGGTTAGTAATGGGGCCAGTCGGAAACAAAGGGGAGGTACCCAGCTCGCCCATGGTCCTCCCAGTGTGTTAAATCTAACCTCATTCCTAACCCTAACCTCAGTAATCTTTTGAACTGTCCAACTTCAAGTACAAATACAGTACCTGGTCACTGGATAAGTTCCACACTCCGTTAATTTTGTCGTACACTTGTTCCTGAGGCAAGAGTCTGAGCTGCTTGTTTTGAATAAGAGCACCTCGCAGTTTCAAGTCACGGTACATTTTGGATGTCTCGTAGGCCCTATAAACAAAACAATATACACATTTGTTAACACAACATGCATTCTGATTTATGGAGTCATGTAACAGATTAAAACATCTGATCAGTGATGAGTGATACCTGTGCACAGCTATGACCGAAGTAAACAGCCTTGGACTTCCTGGAACCACATTTGTGAAAATGAATTCAAATCTTGTATTGTTGGACTTTGTCAAAATGTAGAGAGCTTCTGTTTGGCCTCTCAGTTTCTGGAACATAAAATGTAACACTTGAAGGCAACTTGGAAAGGTTTGTAACACATAATCAGTCTGTGATTTTACCACAAAACACCACAAAAACACCACAACTACCGCATAGAGAGCTTATACAATTTACAATTTAGGCATTTAGCAGACGCTCTTAATCTAGAGTGATTTACATTAAGCAAGAAGAAAACGCATGGCAATACACCACATACATAAAAAGTACAGTAGTTATCATGAACATGCGTAAGCTAAGAATAGATTAGAAAACTTTAAAAAAATGACATATTCAAAATAGGGACGCCAGGTTGAAGTGGCTATATGTCTGTCTGTGGGTAACTTATAGGCCTATAAGTGTTTTATAACCACTGAAAAGTATTAAAATAGCTTGTGACTAATAACATTGGAACAGAGACTTTTTTCCATTTCCAAGCATTTTGGACAATGTTAATTTCCACCCGACCGTGATGATATGCTACATTCAGTCAGTGCACTTGTATGTGACAAGTTCTGTACTAATATTAAAATACCTGTTATGCATAACATGCATAGACATGAGTGATTTTAAAGTTTTACTTACAGAGTTTGCTGTCCTTGTTGTGATGTTAATAATAGAATTGTAACCCACAGCTGATGAAAAAAAGAAAAAGTCTCCATGATTTTAGCAGTTTTAAATGTTTCGTTAGCCAGATGGGCAGCTGAAACACTGTCACAGAATTGTGTAAATCAATATACTCACACAAATTGACTCTTGGCAGAGCCAAAGAATGCCAGATGATCCTCAGGTTTGTTACCAAGAGTCTCCCTGCAAAAGACGATATAGTCAAAGCCTGTAATAACCTAGCCCCTCTCGGAATCCTCCGTAAAGTCTCAAAAATGTCAGAAACTTCAGTAGTACCATTGGGTTCTGCTTGTAGGGCTAGTAATAACCATGCAGCTTTCTTTTCATTTAAGGCAGGCTCGATCGAGGCTCGAATCTCGATCCTAAAATGCGCAATAAAAGATATGCCTATCATGAATCAATTAAATACCTCGATCCCCGTTGTTCCCTTTGGTATCTTCGATAGAGTCAAGGCAGTCTATCAATACCTCTCCAGTGCGAGTTTTCATTTGCCTGTTAAGACGGACAATTTATCAGACAAACACATAATAAACAGCTAGTAGGCTAGCCATGTTTACATGTCACAAATCACAACCATGCGCAAAACTATCTAGCCCTGTAAACATGACCTTATCATGGCAGTCATGTTCCAGGGCTAAAAACTATCTAGATTAATAAAGCCAGTTTGCACTTGCAGCAGTGTTGCTATTGCGAATTAGCCAAACTGTACCGTGGATAAAGGCTGAGTATATGCAATTCTATAACTTACTGTGCTGTTATGTCGAATCTGACGTCTCTGTCCTCCCAAAGAGCATCCAAAATCGCTGCCATTATTTCAGATTTTCAATATCCACAGTTAAAGCCAATGTCAAACCGAGTTAGATTAGCACATATGGTCAATTCCTTTGGTAATCTCAAAGCTTGTCAGAATCACCGTGGTAACAGACGGCAAGAGAAAGGGACAAGACTGAGATCCATAGTGACTGTCCATACCATCTTCTTCTTTCCGGTTTTATGGCGGTTGGCAAACCTTTCAAGGTGCATTACCGCCACCAGCTGGACTGTGTAGTAGTAGGGATTACGCAGCAAACCAATAAAATAAATCAAAACTCCTATATTCTATTTGTAACCAAGTGTAGCAAAGGATTTACTTTTATAATGACTACGCCACCTTGAGATCGTTCAAGGAATTAACAGAATAGACCAGTAAACTGGGTTCCCCAACATAATGCAAGTTCATTTATAAGGACTTGAGACAAAGTTCCAAAAACAGGAATTTATTAAGATTAACCACACAAGGGTTAAAACACTATACATGTACACAGTATTTATTAGAAATACAGTTAAAACTACCAATATATTGTAGAATATTAAAATACAGTTCCATACAACCCCAGAGATAAAGTTAAACAGACAAGCAATGGCAATCACTGACCACAATAAGTATAGCCAGAGTCAACTGGCCAGTGGGCGACAACACTTCTAAAGGGGCAGCTAGCTAAAGGCTCCGTCTTTTGAGCTAATTTAGAACTTCCTGTCTGAGAGCTAGCTAATTTAAGACATCCGGTTGCCTTCAGAATAAAATAAGGTTATTTAATTAATAATTATTACATTACATTATTAGTATTATTATTACATTACAGTTATTGTAAAGACACACATTATGTTTCTGTGTAAAAATAAGTAATTAAATAACATCAAAAAGTTATCTAAATGGATAAATGCTATTCACTGGAGTGAATATTCTATTCTATTCTAAAAACTACTTATAAATCCTAAAGCCTTGTTTATACTTCACTGTGCAACGGTCCTATGCTGGACAATAGCAGATATGCAAACTCACAGCACATCTCATTCAAGACACTGAACTTGCAGATCTGCCATTTTTGAACACACTATAAAGTTAACCATTTATCATGCTGCTCTACGTGGCACTGCATTCTGTGACATTAAACCAAATGGCATTTTCCACTCTATGACACTACTGTTCTACATTTTTGTCTAATAAAATAGGCTATTAATTTAATCAATCAAACTGCATTAACTAACAGAGATACTACTAACCAAGCTATCCATGTCAACATGCTCTATAGGAGTCTCAATAACAGGTATAAGTAACGTTTAATGTTTAGTAATTTTTAATGTAGCAGAAGAGGCCATTCATTGAACAGAGTTTTGCACAATTTTAACATCCCAGATCGATTGAAATATGAATCTACTGTGCTGTGCTACACCATGATATATTAAGAGTACAATAACATTCCATTGTGAATAAAAACGTATTAACCACAGTGTAATGCTAAAGGTTTCATCACAGGGCTGTCTGCTTCATGTAATATCATTAAAAGTGTTGTTGGTGACAGTTATATGAGTTGGAAGCATTAAGACCCATTTTAACCCCCAATGGCTTCCTTTCTGACAAATAACGTATGTATGTATGACCCACAAAGACGCCCCCAGGGGGGCGACACAATCACAACAAGCCCACCCCCGTCAAAAACGGTTGAGTAATGACAGAGTTACCATTTGGGGTCCCTGGGGGGTCCCAGGGGGTCCCTGGGGGTCCCTGAACCTTGAGCCCCCCAAAGACGCCCCCAGGGGGGGCGACACGATTCCAACGAGCCCACCCCCGTCCAAAACAGTTGAGATTTGCACCCTAAGCAAGGGTTTAAGACAGTGGCCAATGGAGAGGTGTCTTACATCTTTTCAGCGTAGGACCCGCCTTCTGAACTTTCACCCCTCACACAAATAATCCAAGAGAGAGAAAAAAAAATCGAGACCAAAGACATCTTCCACCCTGAGCATGCAGTAAGTACCTACCAGTGTATAATATGGTACAACATGCAGTAAGTACCTACCAGTGTATAATATGGTACAACATGCAGTAAGTACCTACCAGTGTATAATATGGTACAACATGCAGTAAGTACCTACCAGTGTATAATATGGTACAACATGCAGTAAGTACCTACCAGTGTATAATATGGTACAACATGCAGTAAGTACCTACCAGTGTATAATATGGTACAACATGCAGTAAGTACCTACCAGTGTATAATATGGTACAGCATGCAGTAAGTACCTACCAGTGTATAATATGGTACAGCATGCAGTAAGTACCTACCAGTGTATAATATGGTACAACATGCAGTAAGTACCTAACAGTGTATAATATGGTACAACATGCAGTAAGTACCTAACAGTGTATAATATGGTACAACATGCAGTAAGTACCTACCAGTGTATAATATGGTACAGCATGCAGTAAGTACCTACCAGTGTATAATATGGTACAACATGCAGTAAGTACCTACCAGTGTATAATATGGTACAACATGCAGTAAGTACCTACCAGTGCTTTTTTTGCCTCTGCAACACCATGCCTTTACTTGCATGTGAATTATTTTGTTTTGACGGTAGGCCTACTTCTACATTTTTTTTATAAAATATTAATTTAATCAATCAATCAAACCCATTCATTATAACACAGATATGCTAAGCTATTCATGTCAACATGCTCTCTGAGTCTCAATAATAAGTATAACTGCTGTTTATTGTAGCAGAAGAGGCAATTAATTGAACACAGTTTGGCACAATTTTAACATCCCAGATCGATTGAAATATGAATCTACTGTGCTGACTGCTACAGCAGGTCCATATATAGTTCTAATGCCCATTAGAGCTATGGACCACCGCCCCCCCCCCCCCCTCCCCTTTCCCCTCACTGTATATGTATCTTTTCCCTTTTTGCTTCCTATATGATGAATTCCTGTTCTGTTCTTTAAACTACATAGAAGTGTCTATTTGTATGTCTCTAAATGTTTTGATGAATTGAACAATGTGGACCCGGTTGTAAACAAGTGTAATGCTTAATTGGGTCGTCCACTCACAGTTAAGTCTTTGTATTGAGTTTGTGCTTGAAATGTAGGCCTACTGTAATTCTACAAACTGTTAATAAATATTTCAATCAATCAAACCAGAGCTAGACTACACCATGATATATTATTAGGAGTACAATAACTTTGCATTGTGAATAAAAAGGTATAGCCACAGTGGGGTTGCAGTGTAATGCTGAAGGTTTAATCACAGGGCTGTCTGCTTTATGTATTATGATTAAACGTGCATTCTGGTATTGTGAATCAATGATTGAGAAAAACATCAGAGGGGTTTGAACCCGTGAAGTTATATAAAGTTGTATTCAAAGTCGGGTGTCTAAACCACTAGACCACTGAGGACGCTGCCAGGAAGGGGACTCATGTCTGTATTGACTATTTATAAGTCGTGACGTAACCCGCTTCCAGGTCTTACGTCACACCCGGAAGGAAGTGCCGCCCCCCCTCAAATCAAGGAAGCTCCACGTCCTCGCGGGCGTGGCCTCACGTCACACCCGGAAGGAAGTGCCGCCCCCCCTCAAATCAAGGAAGCTCCACGTCCTCGCGGGCGTGGCCTCACGTCACACCCGGAAGGAAGTGCCGCCCCCCCTCAAATCAAGGAAGCTCCACGTCCTCGCGGGCGTGGCCTCACGTCACACCCGGAAGGAAGTGCCGCCCCCCTCAAATACGGAAGAGACGCGTGGAGGGGGTTTTGCTCAGTGTTGTTTTGCCACGTCACCATGTCGGTCGTCGTCGTGTCCGCCGCAAGCAGGTACGTTCAATGTTATTTAATACTTAACGTTGTTGTTGTTCAAACATCTGTGATCACTTTATGTTAACTTGTTGTGATGTTTATATATTATGTTCGTGCCACTCTGTAAAACCGTGTTCCAGTAGCCCAATGGTTACTCTCGGCGCCTAGTAGACAACAGGGCCCGGGTTCGAGTCCCCATCGAGGACTGAGAGTTAGCTTCATTCTTACCAAACTAGCACAATTGTTTTAGCTTTTCTCGTCGAGGTCCATTATTCATTCAGTATTTGAGCCTAAAAATGGTGGTCCCGTGGCTCAGATACGGAATGAATAAAGGACCTCGACTTGATGCAAACAAACAGTGTTGTGTTTGTTAAGAAGAAAATAAACTTGGTCATCGACTGGGAAGTGAACCCGGGCCCGGATGTTCACATACCATCGGCTTAACCATTCGGCTACTGGATCATGGTTTTATAAAGTAGTAGTAGTAACATATATGAACACAACACAGTAGGAACAGAGCATTCTGGGATGCACGCTAGTTCGTTAGCTAGCTAGCGTGCTGCCGTCGTGAACGTGCACAATGATAGTCAACGGACCAGCGCGTTCATGTGTTTGGGGCCAGGCTGCAATACCTTCATTCGGCCACTATGTCCATTTCGCCTCAGGGTTTCCTCTGGGTGCCTTCTCTATTCATAATATACTCTATGCTCACAATGGTGGTCCGTGGCTGAATAAATAATCGACTAGAGGTGAACAGAGTAGTGTTTAGATGGTTCTGTTATGACTGCATGCTGTAGTGTTTAGATGGTTCTGTTATGACTGAATGTTGTAGTATTTAGATGGTTCTGTTATGACTTCCCCTCTGCATGTTGTAGTGTTTAGATGGTTCTGTTATGACTTCTCCTCTGCATGCTGTAGTGTTTAGATGGTTCTGTTATGACTGCATGTCGTAGTATTACTATTTAGATGGTTCTGTTATGACTTCCCCTCTGCATGTTGTAGTATTTAGATGGTTCTGTTATGACTTCTCCTCTGCATGCTGTAGTATTTAGATGGTTCTGTTATGACTTCTCCTCTGCATGCTGTAGTATTTAGATGGTTCTGTTATGACTGCATGCTGTAGTGTTTAGATGGTTCTGTTATGACTGAATGTTGTAGTATTTAGATGGTTCTGTTATGACTTCCCCTCTGCATGTTGTAGTGTTTAGATGGTTCTGTTATGACTTCTCCTCTGCATGCTGTAGTGTTTAGATGGTTCTGTTATGACTGCATGTCGTAGTATTTAGATGGTTCTGTTATGACTTCCCCTCTGCATGTTGTAGTGTTTAGATGGTTCTGTTATGACTTCTCCTCTGCATGCTGTAGTATTTAGATGGTTCTGTTATGACTTCTCCTCTGCATGCTGTAGTATTTAGATGGTTCTGTTATGACTTCCCCTCTGCATGCTGTAGTGTTTAGATGGTTCTGTTATGACTTCTCCTCTGCATGCTGTAGTATTTAGATGGTTCTGTTATGACTTCTCTGCATGTTGTAGTATTTAGATGGTTCTGTTATGACTTCTCCTCTGCATGCTGTAGTGTTTAGATGGTTCTGTTATGACTTCTCCTCTGCATGCTGTAGTGTTTAGATGGTTCTGCTATGACTTCTCCTCTGCATGTTGTAGTGTTTAGATGGTTCTGTTATGACTTCTCCTCTGCATGTTGTAGTGTTTAGATGGTTCTGTTATGACTTCTCTGCATGCTGTAGTGTTTAGATGGTTCTGTTATGACTTCTCCTCTGCATGTTGTAGTGTTTAGAATGGGGGTGGGCAACTTTGACGATAGAGACTATATTTCCACAGTCCACTATATTTCCACTCTCACTCCAGAGGGCCACGTTGCATATTACTGTTGTAGCAAAAATAGCCGATGTACAAGCTCAAAACGCGTCGCAGTGCAACGCGTTTGGGGCTTATTGATCAGCTATTTTTTCCCCAAGACGGTGGATTGTGGCCCATGCCTTCCTGCTGTTATTTGTCATGTTGGTGTTCTCTATATCTTTTCGTCCTGGGCATGACGTTAAACTGTTCCGTTCGAGAGGACCGGCGACCCTCGAATGTAAACAGCCACGAAAGGAAACTATGTGTGTGTGAGGTGTTCTCTATCATTTCATTCCAGTACTACTACTTTGGGTAGTGGCTGGACGTTTGTGTAGATATTGAAAAGGAGGGGGCGAGCAGGGTACCTTGTGGTAGGCCGTTCTTTTGGGCTTTCCATTTACTCCTCTGGTCATTTAACTGGACATAGAAGCGCCTGTTGTTGAGGAGGCTTTTCCTGACCATTGTGCGGTGTTGGACAGTGTCGTAGGCAGCAGAGAGATCTCTGAATGCTGCTCCAGTTATTTGTTTTCCCTCAAACCCATCCTCAATGTGTTGGTTGAGGTTGAGCTCTGTCCAGCACAGGAGCGGCCAGGACGGAAACCACCTTGGTCTTTAGTCAGCTTGGTGTCTATGAGTGGCAAGAGGCGTTGGAGTAGCAGCCTCTCTTCTAGGTGATGCAGAGGAGGGAAATGGGTCGGTAGCTCTTTGTGGATAATGGGTCTTTGCCAGGTTTAAGGATTGCAACCACTTTGGCCTTTTCCCAGACAGAAGGGATGGTTTTCTGTGCTATGCATGTGTTCAGCATCCCCACAAGCCAGGTCTTTGCGTTGGGTCCCAGGTGCTGTAACATTTCTGCCAGTAGGTCATCAATCCCTGCTGCTTTTCCGGGTTTCAACTTTCCCATTGCAGTTTCAAGTTCTTCTAGGTCGAAGGGTTTGGTTTGAGGGCTGGCTGATTGTGCTTGGTCTGATACCACTGCGCAATGGTATTCTCCTGTGGGTCGGTGGCGGTCTTGGTCACAACTGGTGGCCAACAGTTGTAACCAACACCGCCACCGACTCACATAGAATACCATCGCACAGTGGTATCAGACCAACCACAATCAGCCAGCCCTCAAACCAAACCCTTCGACTTAGAAGAACGTGAAACTGCAATGGGAAAGTTGAAACCCGGAAAAGCAGCAGGGATTGATGGCATACTGGCAGAAATGATACAGCACCTGGGACCTAACGCAAGGACCTGGCTTGTGGGGATGCTGAACACATGCATAGCACAGAAAACCATCCCTTCTGTTTGGAAAAAGGCCGAAGTGGTTGCAATCCCTAAACCTGGCAAAGACCCATTATCCCCGAAGAGCTACCGACCCATTTCCCTCCTGCATCACCTACAAGCTCTATGAGAGGCACTAACATTTCTGAACAGACTATATTTACATCAATATGTCTGGGTCCCCACCTACTCACTCAGGGTTGACGTGTCACACCTGCAGTGATGGGAGGGGTACCAAAATGTGGTGTTTTGATTGGTTGATGGGGGCACTCCCTTAGTATAAAAGTGTATGTTTTGTGTACACATGACCTGATGAAGATCAAATAGATCGAAACGTTGTCAGTATTTCAATACAGAACGTTTTTTTTATACCTGTGAAGTGCGGGCTCCATCCAATACCTACACCAGTTGTGATGCAACAGAGTTTGCTGTGACTGTTGTGAATTATGGGTGGTGTGGTTTTTGCCAAGACGGTGGATTGTGGCTCATGCCTTCCTGCTGTTATTTGTCATGTTGGTGTTCTCTATATCTTTTCGTCCTGGGCATGACGTTAAACTGTTCCGTTCGAGAGTATCAGCGACCCTCGAATGTAAACAGCCACGAAAGGAAATTATGTGTGTGTGAGGTGTTCTCTATGGGTTGGGTTTCAGGTGGTTGTATTGTAGTAGCTTGACATTTCTTGGAGGGCACTTTCAAGGACAGACTCAATCTTCTGGAAGTCTGCTTGTTGGGTCGTAATGCAGAGGTTGTCGGCGTAGATGAAATGCTGGCATTAGGCATTGGGTAGTGGCTGGTCGTTTGTGTAGATATTGAAAAGGAGGGGGGCGAGCACGCTACCTTGTGGGAGGCCGTTCTTTTGGGCTTTCCATTTACTCCTCTGGTCATTTAACTGGACATAGAAGCGCCTGTTGTTGAGGAGGCTTTTCCTGACCATTGTGCGGTGTTGGACAGTGTCGTAGGCAGCAGAGAGATCTCTGAATGCTGCTCCAGTTATTTGTTTCCCCTCAAACCCATCCTCAATGTGTTGGGTGAGGTTGAGCTCTGTCCAGCACAGGAGCGGCTGGGACGGAAACCAGCTTGGTCTTTAGTGAGCTTGGTATCTATGAGTGGCAACGAGGCGTTGGAGTAGCAGCTTCTCATATAGCCTTGTAGGTGATGCAGAGGGAAATGGGTCGGTAGCTCTTTGTGGATAATGGGTCTTTGCCAGGTTTAAGGATTGCAACCACTTTGGCCTTTTCCCAGACAGAAGGGATGGTTTTCTGTGCTATGCATGTGTTCAGCATCCCCACAAGCCAGGTCTTTGTGTTGGGTCCCAGGTGCTGTAACATTTCTGCCAGTAGGTCATCAATCTCTGCTGCTTTTCCGGGTTTCAACTTTCCCATTGCAGTTTCAAGTTCTTCTAGGTCGAAGGGTTTGGTTTGAGGGCTGGCTGATTGTGCTTGGTCTGATACCACTGTGCAATGGTATTCTCCTGTGGGTCGGTGGCGGTCTTGGTCACAACTGGTGGCCAACAGTTGTAACCAACACCGCCACCGACTCACATAGAATACCATCGCACAGTGGTATCAGACCAACCACAATCAGCCAGCCCTCAAACCAAACCCTTCGACTTAGAAGAACGTGAAACTGCAATGGGAAAGTTGAAACCCGGAAAAGCAGCAGGGATTGATGGCATACTGGCAGAAATGATACAGCACCTGGGACCTAACGCAAGGACCTGGCTTGTGGGGATGCTGAACACATGCATAGCACAGAAAACCATCCCTTCTGTTTGGAAAAAGGCCGAAGTGGTTGCAATCCCTAAACCTGGCAAAGACCCATTATCCCCGAAGAGCTACCGACCCATTTCCCTCCTGCATCACCTACAAGCTCTATGAGAGGCACTAACATTTCTGAACAGACTATATTTACATCAATATGTCTGGGTCCCCACCTACTCACTCAGGGTTGACGTGTCACACCTGCAGTGATGGGAGGGGCACCAAAATGTGGTGTTTTGATTGGTTGATGGGGGCACTCCCTTAGTATAAAAGTGTATGTTTTGTGTACACATGACCTGATGAAGATCAAATAGATCGAAACGTTGTCAGTATTTCAATACAGAACGTTTTTTTTATACCTGTGAAGTGCGGGCTCCATCCAATACCTACACCAGTTGTGATGCAACAGAGTTTGCTGTGACCGTTGTGAATTATGGGTGGTGTGGTTTTTGCCAAGACGGTGGATTGGGGCTCATGCCTTCCTGCTGTTATTTGTCATGTTGGTGTTCTCTATATCTTTTCGTCCTGGGCATGACGTTAAACTGTTCCGTTCGAGAGTACCAGCGACCCTCGAATGTAAACAGCCACGAAAGGAAATTATGTGTGTGTGAGGTGTTCTCTATGGGTTGGGTTTCAGGTGGTTGTATTGTAGTAGCTTGACATTTCTTGGAGGGCACTTTCAAGGACAGACTCAATCTTCTGGAAGTCTGCTTGTTGGGTCGTAATGCAGAGGTTGTCGGCGTAGATGAAATGCTGGCATTAGGCATTGGGTAGTGGCTGGTCGTTTGTGTAGATATTGAAAAGGAGGGGGGCGAGCACGCTACCTTGTGGGAGGCCGTTCTTTTGGGCTTTCCATTTACTCCTCTGGTCATTTAACTGGACATAGAAGCGCCTGTTGTTGAGGAGGCTTTTCCTGACCATTGTGCGGTGTTGGACAGTGTCGTAGGCAGCAGAGAGATCTCTGAATGCTGCTCCAGTTATTTGTTTCCCCTCAAACCCATCCTCAATGTGTTGGGTGAGGTTGAGCTCTGTCCAGCACAGGAGCGGCTGGGACGGAAACCAGCTTGGTCTTTAGTCAGCTTGGTATCTATGAGTGGCAACGAGGCGTTGGAGTAGCAGCTTCTCATATAGCCTTGTAGGTGATGCAGAGGGAAATGGGTCGGTAGATCTTTGTGGATAATGGGTCTTTGCCAGGTTTAAGGATTGCAACCACTTTGGCCTTTTCCCAGACAGAAGGGATGGTTTTCTGTGCTATGCATGTGTTCAGCATCCCCACAAGCCAGGTCTTTGCGTTGGGTCCCAGGTGCTGTAACATTTCTGCCAGTAGGTCATCAATCCCTGCTGCTTTTCCGGGTTTCAACTTTCCCATTGCAGTTTCAAGTTATTCTAGGTCGAAGGGTTTGGTTTGAGAGCTGGCTGATTGTGGTTGGTCTGATACCACTGTGCGATGGTATTCTCCTGTGGGTCGGTGGCGGTCTTGGTCACAACTGGTGGCCAACAGTTGTAACCAACACCGCCACCGACTCACATAGAATACCATCGCACAGTGGTATCAGACCAACCACAATCAGCCAGCCCTCAAACCAAACCCTTCGACTTAGAAGAACGTGAAACTGCAATGGGAAAGTTGAAACCCGGAAAAGCAGCAGGGATTGATGGCATACTGGCAGAAATGATACAGCACCTGGGACCTAACGCAAGGACCTGGCTTGTGGGGATGCTGAACACATGCATAGCACAGAAAACCATCCATTCTGTTTGGAAAAAGGCCGAAGTGGTTGCAATCCCTAAACCTGGCAAAGACCCATTATCCCCGAAGAGCTACCGACCCATTTCCATCCTGCATCACCTACAAGCTCTATGAGAGGCACTAACATTTCTGAACAGACTATATTTACATCAATATGTCTGGGTCCCCACCTACTCACTCAGGGTTGACGTGTCACACCTGCAGTGATGGGAGGGGCACCAAAATGTGGTGTTTTGATTGGTTGATGGGGGCACTCCCTTAGTATAAAAGTGTATGTTTTGTGTACACATGACCTGATGAAGATCAAATAGATCGAAACGTTGTCAGTATTTCAATACAGAACGTTTTTTTTATACCTGTGATGTGCGGGCTCCATCCAATACCTACACCAGTTGTGATGCAACAGAGTTTGCTGTGACCGTTGTGAATTATGGGTGGTGTGGTCTTTGCCAAGACGGTGGATTGTGGCTCATGCCTTCCTGCTGTTATTTGTCATGTTGGTGTTCTCTATATCTTTTCGTCCTGGGCATGACGTTAAACTGTTCCGTTCGAGAGTACCAGCGACCCTCGAATGTAAACAGCCACGAAAGGAAATTATGTGTGTGTGAGGTGTTCTCTATGGGTTGGGTTTCAGGTGGTTGTATTGTAGTAGCTTGACATTTCTTGGAGGGCACTTTCAAGGACAGACTCAATCTTCTGGAAGTCTGCTTGTTGGGTCGTAATGCAGAGGTTGTCGGCGTAGATGAAATGCTGGCATTAGGCATTGGGTAGTGGCTGGTCGTTTGTGTAGATATTGAAAAGGAGGGGGGCGAGCACGCTACCTTGTGGGAGGCCGTTCTTTTGGGCTTTCCATTTACTCCTCTGGTCATTTAACTGGACATAGAAGCGCCTGTTGTTGAGGAGGCTTTTCCTGACCATTGTGCGGTGTTGGACAGTGTCGTAGGCAGCAGAGAGATCTCTGAATGCTGCTCCAGTTATTTGTTTCCCCTCAAACCCATCCTCAATGTGTTGGGTGAGGTTGAGCTCTGTCCAGCACAGGAGCGGCTGGGACGGAAACCAGCTTGGTCTTTAGTCAGCTTGGTATCTATGAGTGGCAACGAGGCGTTGGAGTAGCAGCTTCTCATATAGCCTTGTAGGTGATGCAGAGGGAAATGGGTCGGTAGCTCTTTGTGGATAATGGGTCTTTGCCAGGTTTAAGGATTGCAACCACTTTGGCCTTTTCCCAGACAGAAGGGATGGTTTTCTGTGCTATGCATGTGTTCAGCATCCCCACAAGCCAGGTCTTTGCGTTGGGTCCCAGGTGCTGTAACATTTCTGCCAGTAGGTCATCAATCCCTGCTGCTTTTCCGGGTTTCAACTTTCCCATTGCAGTTTCAAGTTCTTCTAGGTCGAAGGGTTTGGTTTGAGGGCTGGCTGATTGTGGTTGGTCTGATACCACTGTGCGATGGTATTCTCCTGTGGGTCGGTGGCGGTCTTGGTCACAACTGGTGGCCAACAGTTGTAACCAACACCGCCACCGACTCACATAGAATACCATCGCACAGTGGTATCAGACCAACCACAATCAGCCAGCCCTCAAACCAAACCCTTCGACTTAGAAGAACGTGAAACTGCAATGGGAAAGTTGAAACCAGGAAAAGCAGCAGGGATTGATGGCATACTGGCAGAAATGATACAGCACCTGGGACCTAACGCAAGGACCTGGCTTGTGGGGATGCTGAACACATGCATAGCACAGAAAACCATCCCTTCTGTTTGGAAAAAGGCCGAAGTGGTTGCAATCCCTAAACCTGGCAAAGACCCATTATCCCAGAAGAGCTACCGACCCATTTCCCTCCTGCATCACCTACAAGCTCTATGAGAGGCACTAACATTTCTGAACAGACTATATTTACATCAATATGTCTGGGTCCCCACCTACTCACTCAGGGTTGACGTGTCACACCTGCAGTGATGGGAGGGGCACCAAAATGTGGTGTTTTGATTGGTTGATGGGGGCACTCCCTTAGTATAAAAGTGTATGTTTTGTGTACACATGACCTGATGAAGATCAAATAGATCGAAACGTTGTCAGTATTTCAATACAGAACGTTTTTTTTATACCTGTGATGTGCGGGCTCCATCCAATACCTACACCAGTTGTGATGCAACAGAGTTTGCTGTGACCGTTGTGAATTATGGGTGGTGTGGTCTTTGCCAAGACGGTGGATTGTGGCTCATGCCTTCCTGCTGTTATTTGTCATGTTGGTGTTCTCTATATCTTTTCGTCCTGGGCATGACGTTAAACTGTTCCGTTCGAGAGGACCGGCGACCCTCGAATGTAAACAGGAGTAGCAGCCTCTCTTGTAGGTGATGCAGAGGAGGGAAATGGGTCGGTAGCTCTTTGAGGATGATGGGTCTTTGCCAGGTTTGGGGATTGCAACCACTTTGGCCTTTCTCCAGACAGAAGGGTTGGTTTTCTGTGCCATGCATGTATTCAGCATCCCCACGAGCCAGGTCTTTGCGTTAGGTTCCAGGTGCTGTATAATTTCTGCCAGTATGTCATCAATCCCTGCTGCTTTTCCGGGTTTCGACTTTCCCATTGCAGTTTCGAGTTCTTCTAGGTCGAAGGGTTTGGTTTGAGGGCTGGCTGATTGTGGTTGGTCTGATACCACTGTGCGATGGTATTCTCCTGTGGGTCGGCGGCGGTGTTGGTTACGACTGTTGGCCACCAGTTGTGATGCAAAAGAGTTCGCTGTGACCGTTGTGAATTATGGGTAGCTCCCTGAGGTCCTTGATCGCCATTGGGTCCAACAGTGGTCATTGAAGCGTGCGCACACATGCACCTACACACGCACAGGCGCACATGCGTATGCACACCTGGACCTTTAAATGAACAACAACACAAAAACTAAGGCACTGGTGTCGGACTTCTGGTTTACCGGAACGGGGTTCAACTCCCTGCAGTGCCCTGCTCAATGTGTTGTATTTCATTCATTGGTCCATGGTCTCAGAGGTCATTGAGCGGCGCGCTATAGTGCGCGATTCTTCATCATTGTTGAGGATTTAAAAAAAAGGTGAAAATCAAGGAAAAGCAAAAGGCTATAGTCCATGGTCACGGACCGCATACTGGTCAAGGTCATTTATACTGGTGAAGATCATTTACTAGTCTTATGAAGGTCATTTATACTGGTCAAGGTCATTTACTAGTCTCATGAAGGTAATTTATAATGCCTTCCTGCTGTTATTTGTCATGTTGGTGTTCTCTATATCTTTTCGTCCTGGGCATGACGTTAAACTGTTCCGTTCGAGAGGACCGGCGACCCTCGAATGCAAACAGCCACGAAAGGAAACTATGTGTGTGTGAGGTGTTCTCTATCATTTCATTCCAGTACTACTACTTTGGGTAGTGGCTGGACGTTTGTGTAGATATTGAAAAGGAGGGGGGCGAGCACGCTACCTTGTGGGAGGCCGTTCTTTTTGGGCTTTCTATTTACTCCTCTGGTCATTTAACTGGACATAGAAGCGCCTGTTGTTGAGGAGGCTTGTGCTGACCATTGTGCGGTGTTGGACAGTGTCGTAGGCAGCAGAGAGATCTCTGAATGCTGCTCCAGTTATTTGTTTTCCCTCAAACCTGCATAGTTGGGTTTGTGTGTGTCTTTCTTTTTCTGTCTTTCTTTCTTAGGACGGAGATCAAGGTAGACGCCGTTGGAAGGCTCAACACAAGCTGATGCCCCTAGAGATCCATCCCAAAGCTTCCCTCAGGGAGCCCAGCAAGCCAGCTAGCCAGCAAGCCTGCCCAGTCAGCCAACGTAGCCAGTCAGCTCCGCCAGTCAGCCAGTGTAGAAAGTCAGGCTGCCAAGCCAGAGCATATCAGCCCTTACAGTCAGCCATTGCAGCCATACCAGCCTTGCTCAGTCAGCTCAGCCAGGCCTCTCTCGAGGCCTGGCTCTCTGTCTGCCTGGCCCGGTCTGCCCCGCCCTGCCTTGCAGCAACAGAACCAGCCTTTCTGGCAAGCCAGCCAGCTCAGAATGCGAGCTGAGCAAGCCAGTGCAGCAGCAAGCCCAGACTAGGTTACCGCAGCCTTACTGTGCAGCCACAGCCACTCAGCCCAGACCAGCAGGAGCTGGCCAGGCTCCAACCCTTGCAGCGCAGCCTTAGGCCGGATAGTCCCCCTGCCTGCACTTTGTTGCCTTCCTGGCCTGTCTGCCTGCCTAGGCGCCTCGGTCTTCCTGTCTGTCTGCCTTGGCCTGCCGGTCTGAAACTGGTTTAGACTAACTGCGTGCTTGCCAGCTGCGCTGGCTTGCTGAGCTCGTATTCTGAGCTGGCTGGCTTGCTAGCAAGGCTGGTTCTGTTGCTGCAAGGCAGGGCAGGGCAGACCGGGCCAGGCAGACAGAGAGCCAGGCCTCGAGAGAGGCCTGGCTGAGCTGACTGAGCAAGGCTGGTATGGCTGCAATGGCGGACTGCAAGAGCTGATATGCTCTGGCTTGTCAGCCTGACTTTCTACACTGGCTGACTGGCGGAGCTGGCTGGCTGCGTTGGCTGACTGGGCGGGCTTGCTGGCTAGCTGGCTTGCTGGGCTCCCTGAGGGAAGCTTTGGGATGGATCTCTAGGGGCATCGGCTTGTGTTGAGCCTTCCAACGGCGTCTACCTTGATCTTCATCCTAAGAAAGACAGACAGAAAAAGAAAGACACACACAAAGTCAACTATGCAGCTTCCACATGAGGAAGGCAGGCAGGAAGGCAGGCAGGCACTAGCTGCCTGCATGCTTGCTTCGCCCTCCAGTTTCTGCTCCAGTTATTTGTTTTCCCTCAAACCCATCCTCAATGTGTTGGGTGAGGTTGAGCTCTGTCCAGCACAGGCCGGGACGGAAACCAGCTTGGTCTTTAGTCAGCTTGGTGTCTATGAGTGGCATGAGGCGTTGGAGTAGCAGCCTCTCTTGTAGGTGATGCAGAGAAGGGAAATGGGTCGGTAGCTCTTTGAGGATGATGGGTCTTTGCCAGGTTTGGGGATTGCAACCACTTTGGCCTTTCTCCAGACAGAAGGGATGGTTTTCTGTGCCATGCATGTGTTCAGCATCCCCACGAGCCAGGTCTTTGCGTTAGGTTCCAGGTGCTGTATAATTTCTGCCAGTATGTCATCAATCCCTGCTGCTTTTCCGGGTTTCAACTTTCCCATTGCAGTTTCGAGTTCTTCTAGGTCGAAGGGTTTGGTTTGAGGGCTGGCTGATTGTGGTTGGTCTGATACCACTGTGCGATGGTATTCTCCTGTGGGTCGGCGGCGTTGTTGGTTATGACTGTTGGCCACCAGTTGTGATGCAACAGAGTTCGCTGTGACCGTTGTGAATTTTGGGTGGCTCCCTGAGGTCCTTGATCGCCATTGGGTCCAACAGTGGTCATTGAAGCGTGCACACACACATGCACACATGCACCTACACACGCACAGGCGCACATGCGTATGCACACCTGGACCTTTAAATGAACAACAACACAAAAACTAAGGCACTGGTGTCGGACTTCTGGTTTACCGGAACGGGGTTCAACTCCCTGCAGTGCCCTGCTCAATGTGTTGTATTTCATTCATTGGTCCATGGTCTCAGAGGTCATTGAGCGGCGCACTATAGTGCGCGATTCTTCATCATTGTTGAGGATTTAAAAAAAGGCGAAAACCAAGGAAAAGCAAAAGGCTATAGTCCATGGTCACGGACTGCATACTGGTCAAGGTCATTTATACTGGTGAAGATCATTTACTAGTCTTATGAAGGTCATTTATACTGGTCAAGGTCATTTACTAGTCTCATGAAGGTAATTTATACTGGTCAAGGTCATTTACTAGTCTCATGAAGGTAATTGTCTCCACCAGGCCGAAGGCATGGGGGGAGAGTATGTTTTATAATGCCTTCCTGCTGTTATTTGTCATGTTGGTGTTCTCTATATCTTTTCGTCCTGGGCATGACGTTAAACTGTTCCGTTCGAGAGGACCGGCGACCCTCGAATGTAAACAGCCATGAAAGGAAACTATGTGTGTGTGAGGTGTTCTCTATCATTTCATTCCAGTACTACTACTTTGGGTAGTGGCTGGACGTTTGTGTAGATATTGAAAAGGAGGGGGGCGAGCACGCTACCTTGTGGGAGGCCGTTCTTTTTGGGCTTTCTATTTACTCCTCTGGTCATTTAACTGGACATAGAAGCGCCTGTTGTTGAGGAGGCTTGTGCTGACCATTGTGCGGTGTTGGACAGTGTCGTAGGCAGCAGAGAGATCTCTGAATGCTGCTCCAGTTATTTGTTTTCCCTCAAACCTGCATAGTTGGGTTTGTGTGTGTCTTTCTTTTTCTGTCTTTCTTTCTTAGGACGGAGATCAAGGTAGACGCCGTTGGAAGGCTCAACACAAGCCGATGCCCCTAGAGATCCATCCCAAAGCTTCCCTCAGGGAGCCCAGCAAGCCAGCTAGCCAGCAAGCCTGCCCAGTCAGCCAACGTAGCCAGTCAGCTCCGCCAGTCAGCCAGTGTAGAAAGTCAGGCTGCCAAGCCAGAGCATATCAGCCCTTACAGTCAGCCATTGCAGCCATACCAGCCTTGCTCAGTCAGCTCAGCCAGGCCTCTCTCGAGGCCTGGCTCTCTGTCTGCCTGGCCCGGTCTGCCCCGCCCTGCCTTGCAGCAACAGAACCAGCCTTTCTGGCAAGCCAGCCAGCTCAGAATGCGAGCTGAGCAAGCCAGTGCAGCAGCAAGCCCAGACTAGGTTACCGCAGCCTTACTGTGCAGCCACAGCCACTCAGCCCAGACCAGCAGGAGCTGGCCAGGCTCCAACCCTTGCAGCGCAGCCTTAGGCCGGATAGTCCCCCTGCCTGCACTTTGTTGCCTTCCTGGCCTGTCTGCCTGCCTAGGCGCCTCGGTCTTCCTGTCTGTCTGCCTTGGCCTGCCGGTCTGAAACTGGTTTAGACTAACTGCGTGCTTGCCAGCTGCGCTGGCTTGCTGAGCTCGTATTCTGAGCTGGCTGGCTTGCTAGCAAGGCTGGTTCTGTTGCTGCAAGGCAGGGCAGGGCAGACCGGGCCAGGCAGACAGAGAGCCAGGCCTCGAGAGAGGCCTGGCTGAGCTGACTGAGCAAGGCTGGTATGGCTGCAATGGCGGACTGCAAGAGCTGATATGCTCTGGCTTGTCAGCCTGACTTTCTACACTGGCTGACTGGCGGAGCTGGCTGGCTGCGTTGGCTGACTGGGCGGGCTTGCTGGCTAGCTGGCTTGCTGGGCTCCCTGAGGGAAGCTTTGGGATGGATCTCTAGGGGCATCGGCTTGTGTTGAGCCTTCCAACGGCGTCTACCTTGATCTTCATCCTAAGAAAGACAGACAGAAAAAGAAAGACACACACAAAGTCAACTATGCAGCTTCCACATGAGGAAGGCAGGAAGGCAGGCAGGCACTAGCTGCCTGCGTGCTTGCTTCGCCCTCCAGTTTCTGCTCCAGTTATTTGTTTTCCCTCAAACCCATCCTCAATGTGTTGGGTGAGGTTGAGCTCTGTCCAGCACAGGCCGGGACGGAAACCAGCTTGGTCTTTAGTCAGCTTGGTGTCTATGAGTGGCATGAGGCGTTGGAGTAGCAGCCTCTCTTGTAGGTGATGCAGAGAAGGGAAATGGGTCGGTAGCTCTTTGAGGATGATGGGTCTTTGCCAGGTTTGGGGATTGCAACCACTTTGGCCTTTCTCCAGACAGAAGGGATGGTTTTCTGTGCCATGCATGTGTTCAGCATCCCCACGAGCCAGGTCTTTGCGTTAGGTTCCAGGTGCTGTATAATTTCTGCCAGTATGTCATCAATCCCTGCTGCTTTTCCGGGTTTCAACTTTCCCATTGCAGTTTCGAGTTCTTCTAGGTCGAAGGGTTTGGTTTGAGGGCTGGCTGATTGTGGTTGGTCTGATACCACTGTGCGATGGTATTCTCCTGTGGGTCGGCGGCGTTGTTGGTTATGACTGTTGGCCACCAGTTGTGATGCAACAGAGTTCGCTGTGACCGTTGTGAATTTTGGGTGGCTCCCTGAGGTCCTTGATCGCCATTGGGTCCAACAGTGGTCATTGAAGCGTGCACACACACATGCACACATGCACCTACACACGCACAGGCGCACATGCGTGTGCACACCTGGACCTTTAAATGAACAACAACACAAAAACTAAGGCACTGGTGTCGGACTTCTGGTTTACCGGAACGGGGTTCAACTCCCTGCAGTGCCCTGCTCAATGTGTTGTATTTCATTCATTGGTCCATGGTCTCAGAGGTCATTGAGCGGCGCACTATAGTGCGCGATTCTTCATCATTGTTGAGGATTTAAAAAAAGGCGAAAACCAAGGAAAAGCAAAAGGCTATAGTCCATGGTCACGGACTGCATACTGGTCAAGGTCATTTATACTGGTGAAGATCATTTACTAGTCTTATGAAGGTCATTTATACTGGTCAAGGTCATTTACTAGTCTCATGAAGGTAATTTATACTGGTCAAGGTCATTTACTAGTCTCATGAAGGTAATTGTCTCCACCAGGCCGAAGGCATGGGGGGAGAGTATGTTTTATAATGCCTTCCTGCTGTTATTTGTCATGTTGGTGTTCTCTATATCTTTTCGTCCTGGGCATGACGTTAAACTGTTCCGTTCGAGAGGACCGGCGACCCTCGAATGTAAACAGCCATGAAAGGAAACTATGTGTGTGTGAGGTGTTCTCTATCATTTCATTCCAGTACTACTACTTTGGGTAGTGGCTGGACGTTTGTGTAGATATTGAAAAGGAGGGGGGCGAGCACGCTACCTTGTGGGAGGCCGTTCTTTTTGGGCTTTCTATTTACTCCTCTGGTCATTTAACTGGACATAGAAGCGCCTGTTGTTGAGGAGGCTTGTGCTGACCATTGTGCGGTGTTGGACAGTGTCGTAGGCAGCAGAGAGATCTCTGAATGCTGCTCCAGTTATTTGTTTTCCCTCAAACCTGCATAGTTGGGTTTGTGTGTGTCTTTCTTTTTCTGTCTTTCTTTCTTAGGACGGAGATCAAGGTAGACGCCGTTGGAAGGCTCAACACAAGCCGATGCCCCTAGAGATCCATCCCAAAGCTTCCCTCAGGGAGCCCAGCAAGCCAGCTAGCCAGCAAGCCTGCCCAGTCAGCCAACGTAGCCAGTCAGCTCCGCCAGTCAGCCAGTGTAGAAAGTCAGGCTGCCAAGCCAGAGCATATCAGCCCTTACAGTCAGCCATTGCAGCCATACCAGCCTTGCTCAGTCAGCTCAGCCAGGCCTCTCTCGAGGCCTGGCTCTCTGTCTGCCTGGCCCGGTCTGCCCCGCCCTGCCTTGCAGCAACAGAACCAGCCTTTCTGGCAAGCCAGCCAGCTCAGAATGCGAGCTGAGCAAGCCAGTGCAGCAGCAAGCCCAGACTAGGTTACCGCAGCCTTACTGTGCAGCCACAGCCACTCAGCCCAGACCAGCAGGAGCTGGCCAGGCTCCAACCCTTGCAGCGCAGCCTTAGGCCGGATAGTCCCCCTGCCTGCACTTTGTTGCCTTCCTGGCCTGTCTGCCTGCCTAGGCGCCTCGGTCTTCCTGTCTGTCTGCCTTGGCCTGCCGGTCTGAAACTGGTTTAGACTAACTGCGTGCTTGCCAGCTGCGCTGGCTTGCTGAGCTCGTATTCTGAGCTGGCTGGCTTGCTAGCAAGGCTGGTTCTGTTGCTGCAAGGCAGGGCAGGGCAGACCGGGCCAGGCAGACAGAGAGCCAGGCCTCGAGAGAGGCCTGGCTGAGCTGACTGAGCAAGGCTGGTATGGCTGCAATGGCGGACTGCAAGAGCTGATATGCTCTGGCTTGTCAGCCTGACTTTCTACACTGGCTGACTGGCGGAGCTGGCTGGCTGCGTTGGCTGACTGGGCGGGCTTGCTGGCTAGCTGGCTTGCTGGGCTCCCTGAGGGAAGCTTTGGGATGGATCTCTAGGGGCATCGGCTTGTGTTGAGCCTTCCAACGGCGTCTACCTTGATCTTCATCCTAAGAAAGACAGACAGAAAAAGAAAGACACACACAAAGTCAACTATGCAGCTTCCACATGAGGAAGGCAGGAAGGCAGGCAGGCACTAGCTGCCTGCGTGCTTGCTTCGCCCTCCAGTTTCTGCTCCAGTTATTTGTTTTCCCTCAAACCCATCCTCAATGTGTTGGGTGAGGTTGAGCTCTGTCCAGCACAGGCCGGGACGGAAACCAGCTTGGTCTTTAGTCAGCTTGGTGTCTATGAGTGGCATGAGGCGTTGGAGTAGCAGCCTCTCTTGTAGGTGATGCAGAGAAGGGAAATGGGTCAGTAGCTCTTTGAGGATGATGGGTCTTTGCCAGGTTTGGGGATTGCAACCACTTTGGCCTTTCTCCAGACAGAAGGGATGGTTTTCTGTGCCATGCATGTGTTCAGCATCCCCACGAGCCAGGTCTTTGCGTTAGGTTCCAGGTGCTGTATAATTTCTGCCAGTATGTCATCAATCCCTGCTGCTTTTCCGGGTTTCAACTTTCCCATTGCAGTTTCGAGTTCTTCTAGGTCGAAGGGTTTGGTTTGAGGGCTGGCTGATTGTGGTTGGTCTGATACCACTGTGCGATGGTATTCTCCTGTGGGTCGGCGGCGTTGTTGGTTATGACTGTTGGCCACCAGTTGTGATGCAACAGAGTTCGCTGTGACCGTTGTGAATTTTGGGTGGCTCCCTGAGGTCCTTGATCCCCATGGGGTCCAACAGTGGTCATTGAAGCGTGCACACACATGCACAAATGCACCTACACACGCACAGGCGCACATGCGTATGCACACCTGGACCTGTAAATGAACAACAACACAAAAACTAAGGCACTGGTGTCGGACTTCTGGTTTACCGGAACGGGGTTCAACTCCCTGCAGTGCCCTGCTCAATGTGTTATATTTACATGGTTCATTGGTCCATGGTCTCAGGTCATTGAGCGGCGCGCTATTGTGTGCGATTCTTCATCATTGTTGAGGATTTAAAAAAAAGGTGAAAATCAAGGAAAAGCGAAAGGCTATAGTCCATGGTCCGCATACTGGTCAAGGTAATTTATACTGTTGAAGATCATTTACTAGTCTTATGAAGGTCATTTATACTGGTGAAGATCATTTACTAGTCTTATGAAGGTAATTTATACTGGTCAGTCATATACTGGTCACGGTCATTTATACTGGTCAAGGTCATTTGTACTTGTCAAGGTCATTTATACTGGTCAAGGTCATTTACTAGTCTTATTGAAGGTCATTTATACTGCTCAAGGTCATTGATCAATATCAATGACCTTGATGACCCCAAGGTCATTAAGTGGCATGCTATAGTGCGCGATTCTTCATAATTGTTTACGATTGGAAAAAAGGTAAAATCGCGGAAAAGCGAAAGGCTATAGTCCATAGTCTCGGAGGGCATACAAAAATGTGTGGTGCTATACAGGCCGTTCTGGAAAATTTGGGACAGAGGTTCATCGTTGGCATCCAGGGAGTGTGTGTGCAAAATTTGGCATCGACCGGGTTAATGGTGCTGGAGATTAGCTGTTAACAAACACACACACTCACTCAGAGTGCAAAACATACTCTATCAGGGTTCCCCAATAGGCGGGCCATTTGCGGCCCACAGGGCGCCCCCTTGTGGCCCATGAAAGAATTTCCAAAAAAAAAAAAAAATGTTTTTTTTTTTTTTTTTTAAGGGTCCCAGATATAAATGGCATTAAATGGGGGTCAGTAGCCTATGCATGTCAAACTGGGCATCCTTTTCAAATGGGGTCTTGCCCTGAAAATGAATTTTCAGGGCAAGACCTCGACCTCGCGCGTGCAGACTCGGCCCACAGCCTGGTACGCTAGTCAAAATATGGCCCTTGAGGAAAATTAATTGGGGAACCCTGCTCTATCCCCATGGCTTTGGCCTGGTGCCATACCGTTATGAATTATTGCCTACAATGTCAATTGTGAAATTACTTTACCGTTGCAATGCAAAATTTACATTTCAACGAATGGACCTCGTAAAACAAAACAAAAACCAAGGCACTGGTTGTGGTACTTCTGGTTTACCGGAATGGGGTTCAACTCCCTGCAGTGCTCTGCTCAATTTTACATGGTTCATTTTTATTTTCTGCTCATTGTGTTGCCTTTTCATAGATGATAACCCCCAGGTTCTTTAATGTGTTTGCACTCCCTACAGTTAGGTTACCAAGTCTATTTATTTATTATTTCTGTTCACTAGAACTAGAACCAATTACCAAAGTAGGCTTTCTAATGACACAACTCGCCTTTGTTTTTATGTGTAGCAAAAACGTTCTTTTTATTTACGCCAAAGAGTAGAGGCTGGTCTGCATTCATGCGAGCGGGGAAGTTTAGAGTAACATAGCTCTAAATGAAACGCATTAGAGCTATGGACCAGAGCTAGTAGTCATAGCACTTCATGGTATATGCATAGTTTATATAGTTTCATTATAGATATATTAAACAGAGAGGACTGGAGTCAATTGGGTTATATTATGTTTAACACTAATTTGAAGCTGTCAAAATCTGACAGACTTCTGGCGGCCATGGCCACGCCCACCTTTTGGTAACGCCCACTTTCGGCCAAGCCCACAAAAAGGACCCCCCATGTCATTTGCTAGGCAGGCTCCACTCTCAGACAGATATTTGGCTCCGTCTTATGAGCTAATTTAGAACTTCCTGTCTGAGAGCTAGCTAATTTAAGACATCCGGTTGCCTTCAGAATAAAATAAGGTTATTTAATTCGTTAATTAAATAATTGTCAATGCCCCAAGGCACAGCACTTTTTTGAGCGTTGACCTCAGTAGAAGGTCTGCTGCCGTGAATTTTACACCTCTCCCACTTAGCGGAGAGTGGGGTGTGGTACAGGACATCTCCCCGAACGCGTGGGTATGTCCAGATAGTTGCCTCGCGGAGCCGTCTTTTGTCCAGTGTCCATTCTGGGTCCGGAAACGGTACTTTTTGTCAGCCTTGACCCCAGTAGAAGGTCTGCTGCTGTGAATTTTACACCTCTCCCGCTTAGCGGAGAGTGGGGTGTGGTATAGGACATCTCCCCGAACGCGTGGGTATGTCCAGATAGTTGCCTTGCGGAGCCGTCTTTTGTCCAGTGTCCACTTTATAAAGTCCATGCACTCCAGTGAATAGCATTTATCCATTTAGATAACTTTATTATTATTATTATAAGGATTTAATTACTTATTCTTACACAGAAACATAATGTGTGTCTTATAGCATCATATAGCATCATTTAAATGCTTAATTTGTAGTTTTAATGTGCAAATTAAACTTTTTTTCAATACTCTAGAGGGTACTCTTATTTTGAAGAGATCGTCCACCGGAAGTCTTAAATTAGCTCACTAGATTAGCTCACTAGACGCTGCCCTAGCTAAAGGGGTAGAGGGGTAGGTTAGATCACTATGCCCAGCCAACTACACAGCAATCACACATACACAGCACACAGAAAGAAGAAGTGCCACCATGAAAAGAGGTGCACGCACACACGCCAATATTGCAAAACTTTGGGGCTGTGGACTACAGTGAAACCTAGTGAAACCCTTAACCCCCTGTAGCAGTCAGTTGCACCACTCGGCTCTGTTGAACTGAGTTAGCGCACATGTAGGACTCCATATGTGTGGGGGAGAAACAAAAGAAAACAGATAAAAAGGAAATAGCTCAATACTCAAAAGAAACAATAATGATAAAATCAACCTAAACAAAGCAGCAGTGGCTATAGATCTAAGGGCGGGATATAACTGATGGGTATTTTATCCCATCATGATAAAAAATGACAGGGGGGACTGTAAGACCCCTGCAACTATAAATAATGAAAATATCTTCGATAGCAGAGGGCTAAATGAAGCTGCGAGCTGCTCCGGAACAGAACCAAAATGCTCCGGAAGGCTCACAATAATACTTTAGGAGTAATCCCATTACAATACTTATACTTAACTTTAGCTTTGACCAAAATACTTTAAGTAAATAGCCAATATGAACCGAAGGATTACCCCATAACCAAAATATTACCTTATTTCACCCCAAAAGAGACGTCCAGAGCAGAGCGAGGTTTTTAGTCGTTTTATATCATCGTTTCAGAGAGAAATAGAACAGGATTCACAAACACAGCTTAATTTACAATCCAATAAAGAGCCAGCTCCCGTGAGGGATCTGGTAGGTTGGGTTTCTCTCTACCGTCTCCCAAAATGGAATCCGGTATATATACTTTTACAATACAAAATGGAGGATGGTACAAAGCGACGTGGCACGACCGAGGAGTATCGGGCACTTGATGGAATTATACTGGATGAAATGGAAAATTACAAAACACAGAGGTTGTCTCGGCCTCAAAGGATAAATTTATCTTCAGCTTGCCGTCTCGGCTATGGTATGCAGATAAGGGAAGCCTGGCCTGGTTGCCAAGGTCAGAAACATGCAGGGCTAGACAGAGACAGTTACAGTGATTCACACTAACAGCGCGAAGTCACTACAGGGCCAAAAGGGTCAAAAGGTCAAAGGAAAATGATCAATCACGCATAAAATATAAACAGATAGAAATTATCTAACAAACCCATCGCATTTTATGTGCGAATGATCATATGACCTTTGACAAAATCAAAACCTCAGGGGAAACTTTACTTTATACTATGGATAAAAAATGGAACAGAATGGCAATGAAAAATAATAAAAAAAAACAATGATTTCAACTTTACTAGGCATAAAATCCTTAATTAGATGGTACTGTGGGAAAGAGAAAAAAATGGCTTTTCTCTTTTGATGATGAAGATATCTTCGGAGTTTGGCAACCAAACCCAGCAAACCGTTGCAGCCATGGCCTGGCCGGCGAGATGTGTCATTTGGGACCACATGAATGTTCATTTTTAGAGCAGTTCTTCTGGCTCGCCATCAGTTCGTTGTCAGAACTGAATCTGCGAGAGTTCTTGGTGGCTCGTTGTCGGAGCCGATTCTTCGCCCCTCCCCCCCCCTCCTAACGACAGGTTCACAGATACAATGGTTCATTCATCATTCTCTGCAAACAGCCATGTGGGCGATACTGATATGGCGTCACATGGTTCAAGAGCTTGGAGAGGGGAAACGGGGTATTCTGATGGTGATATTATTCATGCGCTCCAGCGCGATGTCGCAACAATGTCTTTGGGAGTCCCTTAGTACCATATACAGATCAGATATAGAATCAAGTGATTCTGGGGAGATTAATGCCTAGTCAAATCAAACTCATGATGATAAAAACCAAAATAATAAAATGTAGAAGGAAATGTTCCTATATTGACAATTTAGGGGAAATATGAAATGACTAAAACCTTTTTATAAAATCAAATGAAATCAACAATAATGTAATACAATTGGAGGTGATTAAACGTAGCTTGGAAAGCGTAAATTAGCCAACAGGAAAGGAAAATAAAACAACAACCACATAAACCACATAAACATAAAAACAAAAAATTTTAATAAATTTGTTCCAAATGGGAAATCTATGGGCAACTAGTTAGACTGTTCTGGGGTTGGGCCTAACCAGTGAATTTAGAGGATCTGCGCTGGGGGGTCGGGTCTGGGGTCAAACCTTGTATACAAGAATGGAATTTCGAAGTCCACAATCCACCACAAACACTTTTCAGACTCCATCGCATTTGTGGGCTTTGAAATTCTCGGCCTGTCCACCGACCGACTCCCACCTGCAGCAGTCCTTTATCTGTAGATAACAGAACAAAAACAAAGAACAAACTGGTGAATGACATGAAAAACCACATTATATATCTATTCACCTCACTCTTAACCCGCCACAATCTATATCACTGAACTTTTATGGAGGGAGAGCATCTTTAGAACAACAGGTGTTGATCTTAATCTACGTATATCACAGTTTATTATCAGGCGAGTGGCAGGAGAATAATAAATGAACAAAACTGGTTCTAAACAAAAATAATAATTACATAGTTTCAAAAAGAGCTAGATAGAGAGAAAAAGTATGCATATTTCAGATTTTCAACTTCGACAAACATGTGGGCCACTTGGGCAACATCGCACATGGTACAGAGAGTTAGAGAGAGATTTCTTCTTGTAGTCACAGAGAGAGAGAGTGATAGCTAGATCATTATTTGTCGGTAGACCCCTCTACGAGATCTATGGTACCCACCAAACACGCGTCTGTCTTCTACTTCGATCAAGTCTCGTGATTTCAAAAATTAGGATAAGAGAGAGAGATGGAATTAGATAGAGAGGTTTGCGACCGTTGAATCCTAAACTAGACATGTTATGTTTCAAACCACTGACGCCTCGAAACATTACGATGACGCTATGTGCACACCGGCTTGACTACTGCCGCACACAGACAAATCACCTAGCAACAAATAGCGGCAGTCACGTCCGCTCCAGAGGTTGGCACACTAATCAACTAGTGGTACACTGTATTAAATCTAAATTGTTGCATATACTAGAAAAATAGTGAAGAGTCACTAGAAAAGTCTCCTCCCAGCCTTCCAGCGACGTATAGCTACTCATCGCAAAAAACTCAGGAAACACAGAGATTATTATGATACTATGTATGGCCAAAAAGGGAATTGCCAGATAACTAATGAATATTAACTAATTTGACTATCATCACTAAGAATGTTCATGTCTCAAAACCCACACCTCTCTCCTCGTGTCGACTCAAGGCAGAAACGAGATTTTGAAAAGGAAAGAATCGATACCCTAATGTCATCTACTAATCCACTCCAAAGAGCTGAACCCGAGTATATTTCACAAGATATCGAAAAACGTCCTATTTATAAACATTCATTAGCAAAAAAAAACAACATGAGAAGACAGAAACACAGAGCAGATGTTCACAATGGAAACCTCGTAACAGACATGTTTCCAGACAGACAGAGAGAGATGTTACACACGGAGGAACAGAGCGCTCACGGCCCCCCCCCCCCCCTCCCCACACACACACACACACACACACACACAGGCTCCAAACAGGAAATTTTTCACACAGGCAGGGAGAGGGAGAGATAGCGAGAGGCAGGCAGTACATGCATTCACCGAAACAGCCTCTCCCCACGCCTCCCCCCCCTAATGACACACACAAATCACTGAATAATTATTGTTCAAAGAAATAAGATAAACGCTGAAGCTGTCCTACTTCTTTCAAACAATAACAACAGTTTAAACACAAAACAAATAGATTACTTAACTCAAGAATAGCGCAGGAGACCGAAGAGAGAGCCTCGAAGCCGATGTCTGGTGCAGACCTATAGAGACGCCGTCTTAAGGTCCGGTTCGTGAAGGCATTCACGAACCCCATAGCTGGTAGTGTCCAAAAGGATAATCCGTGTTCCTGAAGCGATAATAACAACCAAAAACAACCCCGCTCTGAAGATAAATCAGCGGAGCTCTCTCTCTTCGTTGGGGGAAAAAAGGAAGAAGGAACTTTTTCCTTATCTGATTCTTTTTGCCTTTTCGGTAACAGCTAATTAAATAAATTAGACTTACGCACTTCAAAGGAGACTCGAAGAGGACCAAGTCCCAAGAAATCTATCTACCATATGACTAAAATGCAAAGACTGTATTAGGACTGGTTGTTTCTTTTCGGAGCAGGCTAATAAACATTAGGCTTAAAACTCGTTAAAGGAGGCAAGATAGGACCAAGTTGATGGGTATTTTATCCCATCATGATAAAAAATGACAGGGGGGACTGTAAGACCCCTGCAACTATAAATAATGAAAATATCTTCGATAGCAGAGGGCTAAATGAAGCTGCGAGCTGCTCCGGAACAGAACCAAAATGCTCCGGAAGGCTCACAATAATACTTTAGGAGTAATCCCATTACAATACTTATACTTAACTTTAGCTTTGACCAAAATACTTTAAGTAAATAGCCAATATGAACCGAAGGATTACCCCATAACCAAAATATTACCTTATTTCACCCCAAAAGAGACGTCCAGAGCAGAGCGAGGTTTTTAGTCGTTTTATATCATCGTTTCAGAGAGAAATAGAACAGGATTCACAAACACAGCTTAATTTACAATCCAATAAAGAGCCAGCTCCCGTGAGGGATCTGGTAGGTTGGGTTTCTCTCTACCGTCTCCCAAAATGGAATCCGGTATATATACTTTTACAATACAAAATGGAGGATGGTACAAAGCGACGTGGCACGACTGAGGAGTATCGGGCACTTGATGGAATTATACTGGATGAAATGGAAAATTACAAAACACAGAGGTTGTCTCGGCCTCAAAGGATAAATTTATCTTCAGCTTGCCGTCTCGGCTATGGTATGCAGATAAGGGAAGCCTGGCCTGGTTGCCAAGGTCAGAAACATGCAGGGCTAGACAGAGACAGTTACAGTGATTCACACTAACAGCGCGAAGTCACTACAGGGCCAAAAGGGTCAAAAGGTCAAAGGAAAATGATCAATCACGCATAAAATATAAACAGATAGAAATTATCTAACAAACCCATCGCATTTTATGTGCGAATGATCATATGACCTTTGACAAAATCAAAACCTCAGGGGAAACTTTACTTTATACTATGGATAAAAAATGGAACAGAATGGCAATGAAAAATAATAAAAAAAAACAATGATTTCAACTTTACTAGGCATAAAATCCTTAATTAGATGGTACTGTGGGAAAGAGAAAAAAATGGCTTTTCTCTTTTGATGATGAAGATATCTTCGGAGTTTGGCAACCAAACCCAGCAAACCGTTGCAGCCATGGCCTGGCCGGCGAGATGTGTCATTTGGGACCACATGAATGTTCATTTTTAGAGCAGTTCTTCTGGCTCGCCATCAGTTCGTTGTCAGAACTGAATCTGCGAGAGTTCTTGGTGGCTCGTTGTCGGAGCCGATTCTTCGCCCCTCCCCCCCCCTCCTAACGACAGGTTCACAGATACAATGGTTCATTCATCATTCTCTGCAAACAGCCATGTGGGCGATACTGATATGGCGTCACATGGTTCAAGAGCTTGGAGAGGGGAAACGGGGTATTCTGATGGTGATATTATTCATGCGCTCCAGCGCGATGTCGCAACAATGTCTTTGGGAGTCCCTTAGTACCATATACAGATCAGATATAGAATCAAGTGATTCTGGGGAGATTAATGCCTAGTCAAATCAAACTCATGATGATAAAAACCAAAATAATAAAATGTAGAAGGAAATGTTCCTATATTGACAATTTAGGGGAAATATGAAATGACTAAAACCTTTTTATAAAATCAAATGAAATCAACAATAATGTAATACAATTGGAGGTGATTAAACGTAGCTTGGAAAGCGTAAATTAGCCAACAGGAAAGGAAAATAAAACAACAACCACATAAACCACATAAACATAAAAACAAAAATTTTTAATAAATTTGTTCCAAATGGGAAATCTATGGGCAACTAGTTAGACTGTTCTGGGGTTGGGCCTAACCAGTGAATTTAGAGGATCTGCGCTGGGGGGTCGGGTCTGGGGTCAAACCTTGTATACAAGAATGGAATTTCGAAGTCCACAATCCACCACAAACACTTTTCAGACTCCATCGCATTTGTGGGCTTTGAAATTCTCGGCCTGTCCACCGACCGACTCCCACCTGCAGCAGTCCTTTATCTGTAGATAACAGAACAAAAACAAAGAACAAACTGGTGAATGACATGAAAAACCACATTATATATCTATTCACCTCACTCTTAACCCGCCACAATCTATATCACTGAACTTTTATGGAGGGAGAGCATCTTTAGAACAACAGGTGTTGATCTTAATCTACGTATATCACAGTTTATTATCAGGCGAGTGGCAGGAGAATAATAAATGAACAAAACTGGTTCTAAACAAAAATAATAATTACATAGTTTCAAAAAGAGCTAGATAGAGAGAAAAAGTATGCATATTTCAGATTTTCAACTTCGACAAACATGTGGGCCACTTGGGCAACATCGCACATGGTACAGAGAGTTAGAGAGAGATTTCTTCTTGTAGTCACAGAGAGAGAGAGTGATAGCTAGATCATTATTTGTCGGTAGACCCCTCTACGAGATCTATGGTACCCACCAAACACGCGTCTGTCTTCTACTTCGATCAAGTCTCGTGATTTCAAAAATTAGGATAAGAGAGAGAGATGGAATTAGATAGAGAGGTTTGCGACCGTTGAATCCTAAACTAGACATGTTATGTTTCAAACCACTGACGCCTCGAAACATTACGATGACGCTATGTGCACACCGGCTTGACTACTGCCGCACACAGACAAATCACCTAGCAACAAATAGCGGCAGTCACGTCCGCTCCAGAGGTTGGCACACTAATCAACTAGTGGTACACTGTATTAAATCTAAATTGTTGCATATACTAGAAAAATAGTGAAGAGTCACTAGAAAAGTCTCCTCCCAGCCTTCCAGCGACGTATAGCTACTCATCGCAAAAAACTCAGGAAACACAGAGATTATTATGATACTATGTATGGCCAAAAAGGGAATTGCCAGATAACTAATGAATATTAACTAATTTGACTATCATCACTAAGAATGTTCATGTCTCAAAACCCACACCTCTCTCCTCGTGTCGACTCAAGGCAGAAACGAGATTTTGAAAAGGAAAGAATCGATACCCTAATGTCATCTACTAATCCACTCCAAAGAGCTGAACCCGAGTATATTTCACAAGATATCGAAAAACGTCCTATTTATAAACATTCATTAGCAAAAAAAAACAACATGAGAAGACAGAAACACAGAGCAGATGTTCACAATGGAAACCTCGTAACAGACATGTTTCCAGACAGACAGAGAGAGATGTTACACACGGAGGAACAGAGCGCTCACGGCCCCCCCCCCCCCCCTCCCCACACACACACACACACACACACACACAGGCTCCAAACAGGAAATTTTTCACACAGGCAGGGAGAGGGAGAGATAGCGAGAGGCAGGCAGTACATGCATTCACCGAAACAGCCTCTCCCCACGCCTCCCCCCCCTAATGACACACACAAATCACTGAATAATTATTGTTCAAAGAAATAAGATAAACGCTGAAGCTGTCCTACTTCTTTCAAACAATAACAACAGTTTAAACACAAAACAAATAGATTACTTAACTCAAGAATAGCGCAGGAGACCGAAGAGAGAGCCTCGAAGCCGATGTCTGGTGCAGACCTATAGAGACGCCGTCTTAAGGTCCGGTTCGTGAAGGCATTCACGAACCCCATAGCTGGTAGTGTCCAAAAGGATAATCCGTGTTCCTGAAGCGATAATAACAACCAAAAACAACCCCGCTCTGAAGATAAATCAGCGGAGCTCTCTCTCTTCGTTGGGGGAAAAAAGGAAGAAGGAACTTTTTCCTTATCTGATTCTTTTTGCCTTTTCGGTAACAGCTAATTAAATAAATTAGACTTACGCACTTCAAAGGAGACTCGAAGAGGACCAAGTCCCAAGAAATTTATCTACCATATGACTAAAATGCAAAGACTGTATTAGGACTGGTTGTTTCTTTTCGGAGCAGGCTAATAAACATTAGGCTTAAAACTCGTTAAAGGAGGCAAGATAGGACCAAGTTGATGGGTATTTTATCCCATCATGATAAAAAATGACAGGGGGGACTGTAAGACCCCTGCAACTATAAATAATGAAAATATCTTCGATAGCAGAGGGCTAAATGAAGCTGCGAGCTGCTCCGGAACAGAACCAAAATGCTCCGGAAGGCTCACAATAATACTTTAGGAGTAATCCCATTACAATACTTATACTTAACTTTAGCTTTGACCAAAATACTTTAAGTAAATAGCCAATATGAACCGAAGGATTACCCCATAACCAAAATATTACCTTATTTCACCCCAAAAGAGACGTCCAGAGCAGAGCGAGGTTTTTAGTCGTTTTATATCATCGTTTCAGAGAGAAATAGAACAGGATTCACAAACACAGCTTAATTTACAATCCAATAAAGAGCCAGCTCCCGTGAGGGATCTGGTAGGTTGGGTTTCTCTCTACCGTCTCCCAAAATGGAATCCGGTATATATACTTTTACAATACAAAATGGAGGATGGTACAAAGCGACGTGGCACGACCGAGGAGTATCGGGCACTTGATGGAATTATACTGGATGAAATGGAAAATTACAAAACACAGAGGTTGTCTCGGCCTCAAAGGATAAATTTATCTTCAGCTTGCCGTCTCGGCTATGGTATGCAGATAAGGGAAGCCTGGCCTGGTTGCCAAGGTCAGAAACATGCAGGGCTAGACAGAGACAGTTACAGTGATTCACACTAACAGCGCGAAGTCACTACAGGGCCAAAAGGGTCAAAAGGTCAAAGGAAAATGATCAATCACGCATAAAATATAAACAGATAGAAATTATCTAACAATAACAAACATTTAGTAGGCTACATTAGACTATACAAATAAAGTATATATTTTTTGTTATCAAATGTTTTTTATTTTAAGACAAAAATCACAATAAGACACGTTAACATGAATGACTTAAAGAAAAGAAAACACATAAAACACCACAACAGCAAAAGCAAGGAACACAAAAACAAACAATCCCACCCACCCCTCCCCCCCAGACCAAAGATGCCACAAAATGTCATTACTCCTAGTCTCCTACTACTGTGCAATGGAAACAATAAATAAATAAATAATAATGATTAAACCATGCCCTTAACCAAATCTGCAATACCAGACCAAATCTCAATGTTTTCCTCTTTTGCACCATGCAATCTTGCTGTAGACATCTCTAGATAAATGATATCTAGAAAGGTCAAAGCCCATTGGCGAAATGGCAATGTATGAGGCGGTTTCCAGTGCGAAGCATCTTCTTTGCGGCCGTTACGCCAGCAAAGAAGACACGAATACGGGTGTTATTTAATGGCAACTGGGATACATCATTTAATAAGAATAGAGATGGGGAGGGTGTGATGTTAACTTGTAGAATAGTCGAAAGGTTAGTAGTAGCAACCAAATTCCAAAATGTGAGGACACTCGGACACTCCCACACCATATGAAAGAATGTACCTATGGTGTTTGAAGTGCAGAAAGTGCAGTTGTGATTATTTAAAATCCGCATAGCACACAATCTACGGGGGGTTAAGTATGTCCTATGAACAAAATTTAAATGAATTTGTTGATGATCAGGATTCCTATAAGGACAACATTAGACCACACTGTATCCCAGCTCCAATCTGGATCTAGATTTGGTATGTCATTCCTCCATACAGTATCGACAAGCAAGGTCCCATAACTAGATTCTAATAAATCATACAATACGGAAACAAAACCTCTTGACCTAACATCACAGATAAGTCTATGCAAAGGGTGCATTGCAAGGGGGGTCTGCCATGGCACCCCATATGTCCTCATGGCAGTTCTCAATTGTAAATAGAAAAAAAAAGAGTTACCAGGCAAGTTAAAAATATCACATAAATTCTGGAAAGAATACTCCTGCCATACTGCCTGTGAATATATTCTGATAATTGGTTTGACTTCACTCTTGCTTAAAGGCACGCACATGTCTACCTGCTCCACTGCATTGCTTGGCCAGAATGTCTACTCGCTCATTTCCTTCCACTCTAGAATGAGCTTGAACCCACAAGAACTGTGTTGCTATGCCTTTATTTCCTATTCTATATAAACTCATATGTGCCTCGCTAAGAAGGTCCATTCTGCATGCAGATCTGCCTGATTTGATACTTTCCAGTAAAGAGAAGCTATCAGACGCAATAACAGTGTTGTCAATCCCTTTCTCCTCTATCCACTGCAAGGCCAGGATTATTGCCACTAGCTCTGTAGTATACACTGACAAATGGTCAGTTAGTCTTTTCTTAATATGTATCTAAGAGATCCATACCATATACCGCCATCTACTGTAATATATTAGTGTAACAGTGCAAACTGTACAGTGTACACAGTGTCCACTGTCCACCCAAACTCTGCCCATTCTTCTATAGCCCCAGACCCAATATTGTCTGAGATCATGTGTAAATTAGACTAGAGTAGTCCTATATATATCCAGCTTCTCCACGCAATCGTGATTCTCTCAGACTCTCAGACTGTTTGACATCCAGACAGACCAGCAATGAATGCTATTGTTTCTTATCCATGTATCCAATCCAATCCATGTATCCAATGCAAATGTTTTGATCAGTTACATTCCTTTTGTCCTCTGGTTCTTTGCTGAACTGCCATATCAGCCAGCTGAGCCAGGTAACTGGAACAGTGGCCAGTGGGCACCTAGTATTTCTAGGCAACGTTAAAAAAAATCACACCTGTGTGAAGTGAGCGGTGCTCACTAAGTTATTGTTACTTACTGTACTGTACTGAGCTCTGTACTGTATTGTAATGTACTGTGCTCTGTACTGTATTTTTATTATTTTTGGAAAAAAACACCCGGGAACCCCACAAAAACCACCCGGGAACCCCACAGTTAGCCTGTGGGGTTCCCGGGTGGTCCCCGGAACATCCAGACCCCCAGGAACGCGCCCAGGGGGGCGGCCTGGTTCCGGCGAGCCTTCCCACATCCAAAAAGGTTGAGAAATGACAGAGTTACCGTTTTTTCTTTATTGCTTTAATGGCCTGGCCCCGTCTTATCGCTGCTGGCATCTACTGTATATTTCGGCGTCAAGCCGGAATGGCCCCTTATTGTTTCGTTCTTATTCCGCCATTTATTTCAGTTTTGGTAGTTCTGTGCTGTAATTTTCCACGAATTTAGGAAATATGGGAGACAGAGGGTCATGGGAATCGCTCAAGAACTGAAGCTCAGTCATTTCATTCGTCAAAGGACCTCTGACCTCTAGATCTCCCAATGAATTAATTATATGATCTGCTCTATCCACTCTAGTCCCATCTTATTGCTGATGCAGCTATATTTTATATTTGAATTTATATTTACATTTACTTTACAACTGATTGGAAAACAGGTTTTTTCCATTTCCTGAAAAGTTGCGGTTTTGGACATTACCACCTGACAGCAATGATAAAATACTTAACAGAAATAGACAGTAAACTAAAACCTATTCACAATTCACATTCAATTAAAATCACATGCACTCCAGTCAGGAACGGAATGGCCATTTTGAAGTTCAAGAATATTCCCAGAACATAATTATACTCAACTATTGTCAACCATTTATGTTTTTGCATAGTAGGCTACTGTATATTTGTTGCCTATGTCATTATTGTTTCGATGAATTGAGTAAGAAGGACCCCAATGGAAACAAGCCAACAGGCTTTCTTGAGCTATGTGCACGAAAACAGCATGGTTGTTTTTCACCACCTGTGCGCAACCTAACACACACAAACACACACGCACATATTAACTGTATATATGATGATTTTGGGTGTGCCAGTACAGTACAGTACAGTACAGTATTTCTCAACCGTTTCGGACGCGGGGCGGCATGCAGGAACCGGCCCGGCCCCCTGGATGCATTCATGTGGGCCTGGAACTTCCGCCCCCCCCCCCCAGGACCACCACACGGAGTTGCACCACCATTTCTTTGCAAACTTAACAAAGTATTCAATCAATCAGTGAAGCTATGGATATCCGTGTATTTAGTAGTATCACCTTTTGTTTAAACTCAGTTAATCTTGATAAATCACCATACGACTTCTCTCATAGGAATGATTTTTATTAACAAAATATTACAACTTAGAAGCAACATATTTCACAACATATACACAACATGTATTTTCATTATACAAAGAAAATCTGGTAACAACAGACAAGACTTGGTTCACTTCTATTCAATCAACATCTCACATGAGCTCCTAATATTTACAGTATATGATCCAGGGCAATAGATGCAAGAAGCAACAATCACAGCACAAGAACACATGGTTCATTTTTATCAAAAACATCACAAACATGGCCAACATGGTTAACCTAATAACCTGAAATAGTTTTGACTGAAAATTAGTCTCAAATTTCATTTTAGCTAAACTCTTGACTGAAAGTTTATTTTTGTAACAGTAGCCCAGGGGCACGTATTAAACAGACATAAAATATAAAAATTAAACTTGACTGAAAAGTTTCACAGAGAATATTACACTTTACATACAGTATGTGAAGTAATCACATACAAATACCCCCCCCCCCCCCCAAAAAAAAATAATAATAAGTGCAAGCCGTTAAAGATCAAGAGTTTTACCAGTTAGCGATAGAGTACATGTATTCTTGCATTCGGCTACTGTCTTAAAGCGATTGTCATTTCCCTCACAGCCTCCATACCAGAACGATTCACAGGCATTGGTCTGTTTAGAGTAGTACCAGTGTTCAGTGTAAACACGACAAGGACCTTGCTTCAAAGGCAGGTTGCAGCGTGGATCAGCAGGCGTTGGCACTGATGTAGAAATAGTGTGATACAAGTTTTCAACCTTTATATTATTATTATTAATTGATTCTAGCTGAACATTAAACATGTTTGTTCAAAGTTTAAAAAATATTAACCACTTAAGCCCTACTTTGAAATAATATATTGTATATATTTCTTTAAATATAGAATTTATTTTAAAACATTTTCACCTATAATGATATGCCCAAAATAGGGACACTATGGGTTAATGTGGTAATTCTACTGGATTTGAATCAAGTTTCTGCTCACCTTCAGGCAGGACAGGAATCACCACAGGCTGAACCTGATTAGAGATAGATGACGATGAGGCATCATGCCTACGGATGTGGCGATTGATTAGGGCACCAATTTTATCTTGGACCTGAACCCGATTATATGTAGATGCATCTGCTTGCCATTGCCTACGGAGAGGGGTAGGGATAGGGGTACCAATTTGAGCTTGGACCTGAACCCGATTATATGTAGATGCATCTCCTTGCCATTGCCTACGGAGGGGGGTAGGGATAGGGGTACCAATTTCAGCTTGGACCTGAACTCGATTAAAGGTAGATGGCAATGTATCTCCATGCCCACGGAGGGGGGTAGGGATAGGGGTACCATCTTCATTTTTACAGATTTGACTGTAGAGTTTTGACTCCAATGCTGAAAAACAGATACAACATTGTTTAGATCACTTAATGTCAGGTAATTCATCAATTCTTGTAAGACGTGTTGAGCCACTGTTGTGTAACAGCATTTATTACCTTTTTTCGTGGTAACACACAACTGAACATTACAGTTAATGTAATAATCACCTGATAAAAGATTGAAGTCTTCAATATGGTGTACATCTTTGTCCGGGTCAGAGGCAATGAGCTTGAGCTCTTTCAGGAACATGTCCACTTTAGCGTGAGAGGATTTGAAAACCCCCACGGCATGCATGTAAATTTTGTGTTCATGTGCCTCCCGCACGGCATCCTCAAGCGTATGAAAGTCTCGGTAATGCGTCTGTCCATCTGTGATGACAATAGCTACTTTCCTGACTTCCTTCCGGGCGTTGGAGAAAGCTTTCCGAGTGGCCAACCTGATGGCTTCACCAGTGTAAGTGCCCTCAGCAATATAGTGCAATGCTTTGATTTCATCTATGATCTGATGTTTGGTCAAGTTCCTACCCACGTTGAACTTCATTTCAGGTTTCTCGCTGTAGAGAACCAGTCCTATCCTGGTGGTAGTGGGTCCAATCGTGAAGCGTTTTACTACATTTGTGACAAAGTCCTGGATCTTTGCAAAGCCATCCTTGCGAACGCTCTCTGAGCTGTCAATGACGAACACAAGCTCCATCTGCTTATTGCGGCATTCTGTCACATTCTTGTCACATTCTGAAAACAGAGGAAAACACATTTGTTTAACAGACACTATTTATTGGCTTATGTTATCTACGTGCCATTCACACTGAGCACTATAACAATAAAGATAACTATAACTATATTGCTAACTATCGTTGATCACGGCTAATATCGTTCACCACGGTGTGAACTTTGCCATCCACTTGATTTTTAAAACTATATTTTTATAATTATAATTGTAGTGCTTTGACAGAAGCCACTGCCCTGCTATTTGTTGACTTGGCATCCTTTAGTTTGTATACCGTAGTTTCAATGTACATATTATTGTCTCCACCAGGCCGAAGGCATGGTGAGAGAGTAATCTTTCACAGACTAATCTTTCACAGACTTTCCTACTAGGCTGAGGAATATATCCCACCCTTTTCACATGGGCCTGTTATAGCGCCACCAACAGGTGGATTTTTGCAAAACACATTTTTGGAACAAAATCAATGCCTCAAATCATCCAATTGTCATCCAAGGCGTAAGAAGAAATGGCACCCTCTTCACATTGGCCGATTATAGCGCCACCAGGAGGTCACAAACTGACCTGGCCTGATGGAGACCTGTGCCCCCGAGGGGCACTTTTTCTAGATTATTTTCGAGGTGCGATAGCCCCTCCAATATCTGGCTTTCAGAATTACGTCATGTGGCAGCCAAGTCTATGGACTTTTTAAATGTTTGTTTAGAGCACTTTAAATAAACAAAGTGGCAGCCAAGTCTATTGACTTTTAATGTTTGTTTAGGGCACTTTAACAAACATTACCAGGCGTTCCTCACTTCACACAAGTGTGATTTTATTTTATATTATAATGTTTAGACCGATGTTCTAGGTTTACCTATGATCCTAGATTACTGAGGCACTAGGCACTTGATGCATTACAATCACTATGATTAAGAGCATATGCCGTCTGCTAAATGCCTAAATTGTAAATTGTCATTGCAACATAAATTAAATCTTACCACATATTTCTCTGATCAACTGGATGGTGGCTTCAAGTGTGAGGCCTTTGCATCCTTTTGGTCCTCTTACGCCCTGGGATAAAAAAAAGAGACAGAGAAAAAAAGGGGGAAAAAACAACATTATCATCATCATCATCGTCATAGACATCATAGACAGTAGTCTCTGATTAAAAACGTGATAATAACATGTTAATACAATGAAGTCCAGGTCTAATATACAGTACATACATTTTCACCAGGTGGTCCATGATCGCCTATGTCTCCCTTTACGCCACATGTCCCTTTCTCACCCGGTGGGCCACGGACTCCCTATGAGAGCATAGGAAGCTTACAGTCAGTCAAGGTAATAAGATGGCAGTAAAAATGACACAACAAAGCTATTAAGCTCCTTTACCTTAGCACCTGGATTTCCCTCTCCCGGGGGCCCCATGAATCCAGTCACACCCAGAGACCCTGGCTCACCCTGAAATAAGGTTGAATTGTTTAGCAGTAGATCATTACTACATCTTACTATAATATCACTCATCCAAATATCATTAGAAGTCTGAGGCTCTGTGTCCAAATGCGAGAGTTATAAAGAAATATTTTAACTCAGGGCGACCTTATAAAAACACCAGAAGTGAACCCACAGCGCATAATAGACGTTCAGTATATACCGTCGTCACACTGCTGCCGTACGCTGTGCTCCCATTGAGAACAATTCAAAACATACACTGTGCTCAGGAAAAACATCTTGGTGGACACAACCCCTAATAATGCAGGCAAATGCAAAATTGCAAATACAATATATTATATATGTACACGTAAAGTTTCACAAGTTTACTTACCTTTGGACCTTGAGAACCCAAGCCTTCAGGTCCTACTGGACCTTGGGGCCCTAGGCTTCCATCTTGGCCCTAAAAGCAAATTATCAATAGTGATCAAATTGCTGCTGCTGGTTGATAGTAAAGTTGGCAATGTGGGTTGATAAACTAATCATGTGGTAAAGTGTTTTTCTTACTGGTAGTCCTATTCTTCCCTCCCCAGTTGGTCCATCTTCTCCTGGCACTCCTCTATCGCCAGTGTCTCCCTGGAAGACATATAGATAGGCTACTGTAAGCAAACATACTGCATAGTATGCAATCATGCATGAATAAAATACATACAGTATGTACACACTAACCTTGAGGCCGGGGATTCCTGTACCTGCAGGGCCCGATTCACCTTTTAAGCCTGGCAATCCAGCAGGACCCTATAAAAGTAGAATTAAAAGTCAACTTACCCAACTTTGCCCAACTTTAAGTTCATTATAAATAAATTATTGTAAGTAAATTATTGTAAGTAAATTATTGGGAGTTGTTTATACGAACCACAGAGCCAGTGATGCCTTGACCTGGCAGACCAAATGGACCTGGTAAACCACGAAGACCACGACCACCCTGGTAAAACAGTATTCATTTAAGCATTAATTCATTTAATTGAACTTGATGTTTACACTCAACAATTTAAATTAACATAGAGTGCGCTATGTACGAATTATATACAATTCTTTACCAAAATGGTAACACACACACACACACACACGCACACACACACACACACACACACACACACACACACACACACACACACACACACACACACACACACACACACACACACACACACACACACTTATAGTTTTATATACTATATGTGTAAAGTCATTACATCAAGACCAGGCTCCCCTTGGATTGTTTGCCCAGAAGGCCCAGGTGGACCAGCAGCACCTACATCACCCTAAAATAAAGAACAAGGTAATAAGGAATCAATGAAGCAGTATTTCTGACAGTCTGACAGGCCTAGTTGTCTACCTTTCAAGACATGTGTAGACAGGCAGTGGTAATTGATTTGTATTTGTTACCTGCAATCCTATTATTGCTGGTCCAGGGGACCCAGGCCTGCCTATCAAGCCTGGTGTGCCAGGCTCTCCCTGGAAAACAATAGTTAGGAAGAAACTTAACATTTAATTCAGACATTTGTTTTATCCAAACTGAACATTTTATCTAACCTATGGTTGGTTTAGAATAGATAAAATGTTCGGTTTGGAAACCATCTACCACTTTATCCAAGGGGGAATCACCCCTCTTGGTCAAGAGAGATATTACGCTTCTGCTACTCATGCACTGCCAACAACCCACAGAAGTAAATCAGTAAAATCCTGATTTCGGGGTCCATTTATACACATTTATACAGTTCAATAAACAGGACTCAGGACTTTACAAAATAGAGCTACTAGTGTAAACATAACAATTATTTGGCTTGAATTCTATACTTGAGCTAATGTGACATACTGTACAGTAACCTTTGTGTATAGAATCAGTAGAATGAATGAACAGAAATAACGTGTACATTTGACAATCACGTCAAAGTAAAAGAAACATTCTAGTCTTCTCGGTCTGAATGCAGGTTAATCTCCTCACCTTTGCTCCGAAGGCCCCACTCATTCCGGGATGTCCATTAAACCCCTCGATACCTTTCTGACCCGGGTCACCCTGGAAGGGATGGTTTTATATTAGTATGTGCTCTCTACAGTGATAGGAAAAGTTAAACACTTGGATGGATGTGAACATAAAACACACCTGCTGTCCCAGAGTGCCAATGCCAGGTGCTCCTCCAAGACCTCGTGAGCCAGGTAGGCCAATCTCACCCTGAGGAGGAAGGAAGAGAATCTCAATCTGTCTGTCGTCAGCATCTTACATGCTTTCCATTCAGTCCACAACGATTCTAGCAATATAGCTTCACTTTTGGTCTACTCTCTAAGCTAATAGACAAAATACTCTGTTCTGTACGTACTAGTACTCTTGATACGCTGTACTATTTCAAATCGCTGTTTGCATGTCTACTCTGATGTATTGAAGGTAGACATGCAACATAGTGCAACATGGTCATTTAATGCTGAATTAATATACTAGATATAATATTTGTATATTCTATGTCTATTGCATTATACAGTATTCTGTATTATTTATTTTTTACAGCTGATGTGAAGCGGCAGGCTTTTCAGGCCCCTGTAGGGTGGTGTTCAAAGAGCTCTCCTCCTGTACTGTACCTGCTGCCCTGGAGCCCCGTTTTCTCCTGGAGAAGCTGGCAGACCATCCAGACCATCTGCACCATCCTCACCCTGACACAGTGAGATAGAAGTGTTTATTTGTGCACATTAAATGAATGTCATAGCTTTCCTACAACACATTTCTATTCTGTATAGATCACGATACTAGAATTCTTGTTAGCAGTCTTACTGCACCTTTTGACCAGGTTCACTGAAACCGATCTCCCCATTAGGTCCTGGTTCTCCTGGTTCTCCTTGGTCTCCCTGGAAATAGAGATAACTCTGTGATTTAGCAAAACATCAAAATTAAGACATGGATAAATACATGGACATCATGTACACTTGTATACTGTACAGTATACATCATTGCTGGTCAATATTTAGACAGGTTACATTATTATTTTTTCTCCAACATCACACAGACGTCAGAACTATCATGTTCACATTAACTTGTTGTTTTGTTTTACAGACCTTGAGTCCAAGAATGCCTTCGCCGGGGTTTCCTATGGTTCCTGGTGGGCCAAATGGTCCCTCCACTCCCTGTGAGATAACAGTCAGTATATCGGTCCATTGTTGTGCATGTGTGCGTATTCATGTGCATTTGAATCAGATGAGAAGGAAACATTCAGAGAAGAAATTAAACTGACCTCCTCCCCCTTGATGTCCTTTCCTTGCAGGCCAATTCGTCCTGGAGCTTGAGGTCCGGGTTCACCCTGGAAGTAACACATACAGTAAGAGAATCAATATTGAAGATTCATGAATATGGATTGACTCAAGAAACTACCTGTAAAATATAGTTCTTAAGTAATCTACCTTTAGTCCACGTAGTCCGAGTCCAGTGTCACCATTCATTCCCGATGGGCCATCGTAGCCCTGGTCACCCTATACAATTACATACATACATGCAGATGCTGTTAGATATCCCCTTCAATATGTTGTACATTGTTACGTTTCTGTTTCATGATATCATACATAGCATTGCCATTATGACACGGATTAGTCAACCTTTGAGGGAAAATACAGTGATATACACATACTGTACATACTAACAACAGCAGCCTTTAAAAGGCTTAAGACTATTCTACTGGGCCAGGACAGGTAATGTTTCTTTTGATTTGGTTCTTTCACTCATGACAGACACATAATCATACCCTTGTTCCGGGGATGGCCTCGCCTGATGGTCCTTTTAGCCCTTGAATACCTGGTAGCCCGTGAGGCCCCTGTAAGAGAAGAAAGTCAGCATGGTCTCCAAGACATGGCTCTGATCAAGGCAGTTTACTGCCCTCAAACTAGGGCCAAAATGTCATGCAAAGCGCACTGCATGTGGTTTCTTAACTTACAGGGAGGCCAGTTTGTCCAATCCCTGGAGGTCCATCAGAGCCATCGCTGCCCTTTAATCCATTGTCACCCTGTAGATAAAAAGATTTAATGCAAACATTGTAAAATCCTGAGTGTGAATTTAATTCTGAAAGTGTGTGGCTTTTTTGTGGCTGTTGGGTGGAAACCTCACAAGTTCTAAACCATTACTTTTCAGGAAATGGATAAAAGAAACCTGTGTTGCAATTAATCAAACCTACACTTAACCACTTTCACTTTCAAAATTAAATATGTGACATTCTAAAATTTGCAACCTTTTGCTACTTTTGTACTCTTATACACCCCTGTGCGATGCATTAGACAACAATGACTTGTACATTCTCTGAGTTAAAGGATAAATGAACAGAATTTACAGTGAACATGGTACAAAACAAAATCAGCAAAATGTAAAAATATTGCCTGTAAGATATAGTTAACTTCACAAGAGAACAAAAGGTATACCTTTGTTCCAGTTAGTGCAAGTCCAGTGTCACCTTTCATTCCAGGTGCGCCACGGGAGCCCTGCTCACCCTGTCATCACAAGCATAAATACATGCAGATTACGCACAAGAAACACTGAAACTCAGCGTGTTAGTGTGTGAGTGGGTGCGCATGCGTGCGTGCACATGTGTTAAAGGCCTTTCCATGAATCTTCTTCAACTATAATATTCCTCCCTTTTCTCCTCCATACTACACAGTGTGGTGGGATGCAAACATACATACACAATATGAGTCAGTGGATTTAGATTTATAATTCTGATTGGAAGGGTTAACGACGTCCATTCTGATTGGCCAGGTCAGGTGGGAACAAAAGGGGGCATCCCCAAATATGGGCTTATACTGATGACAATCTCCATATATGCACATAAAAGGACAAGGCCTGACAGATAGAGATCATCATATGGGCATATTGGTCGGATCTGCGGCGTGTGTGAACCTCTCTAGTGTAGCCTACTAAAAGCACCAACCTTGTTACCCTGAAGGCCCTCTGGTCCGATGTTACCCTGCGGTCCTGGTAAACCCTAGGCAGGAAGAAGATACAGCTGTGTTAATAAGCGTAATCTACTGCAGCGGTTCTCATAGTGGGAACCGACACCAGGGGCAGGGGTCCCCAGAAAAGATTGCAACGTAATATAGCATCAACATCAGTTTAACCACGAGACATTTATCGATTCATGTACCTTTTCCCTTCCTAAAAGTGTACTGGAGTCAAAATACAATAAATTATTGTCTATACGAAATGTAGTGGTGTGAAAGTCATCGTCAAGAATCCAAGCATACAAATACTAGTAAAGGTATTTGTTGTACTGGGACAGGCACTTTTAATTCAGTGGAAATGTACTTTTTCCCCTTTTGTCCATTAATTCTCCTGATGTTGTCAATATGCCATATGCCCTAATTTCCCTTATACTTAGTAGTCCCTTGTTAATGCTGACCCCTACTGGTTGGTTCAAGGGTGTAGGCGAGCATGTGTCTCGATACACATTATGCCACCAGTCCACTTCTTTTCACCTGACAGTGAGGAGTTTCACCAGGAGGAACGCAACATAACGCATGTAGATGAACACGCTATTCCTCTCTCAGTTCCACACCCCACTGAGCAGATGCCCTGACCAACCTATAGAAGTCAACTAAGTGCGGTGACAGAGATCACTATCCCCTTCCATGCTGTGCCATCTGGACACCCTGAAAATGTATTTGTATGACACAGATTATGGGCATGACTCTTCTTGTATCATGCTTTCTAATACAAGCTGAAAATAGCAATAATAAATGTTTAAAGGTTTAATCACTGACCTTCTGGCCTTCAATTCCTTTAGCGCCGACTGGACCGGCAGGACCCTGATCAACATCACACAGGAAAGACAATAAATGGTTGGGCAATTAACCAAAACTATCTTGAAACCGATATTTATTATTTAGATAATTGAGAAGAAATGTTTTCTTTTAAATAATATTTTTTGTTATAATCAAAAATCTCAAATCAACATGGAGAATTCAAATATATTTTTTATAATTGACTGATTGACCACTTAACCCTGCAATACTTCCTCGTACAATGGTGGCGTAATAGTGAAAATAGCTGGACAGATTTTTTTTTTTTCATATGTGGTTCCCTATGGAGATACAAAGGAGACTCTTGTGTCTCCATAGGGAACCACTGCTGGTCATCAAATTATTGGCTTTAATGCGACAAAAACAAAACAATCCATGAATTTGGGTCTCCATGGGGTGAGTAATCGATAGAAAAGAAGTTGTGTTGGGTGAACTATCCTTTAATTGTACAATAGATGTAAATAGATGGTATTTCTATACCGTTTCTCCTATGATCCCTTGGCTTCCGATTTCACCATGTTCGCCCTGAAATAGAAAATAGCATTAACGATGGTTCAAATTACATCATCACCATTAAATAATGTAATCAAACTGAACCACATACCTTCTCTCCTTTGGAACCTGGTTTCCCCTGCAAGTGGATATAATCAGATTAGATAGATTTTTTATGTGAATGAGGTATCAACAAATATATTTGTGTGGTAACAAGACCCAATTTTGCGTTGTTTGTGAATGGTAATATTTACCCCAAGGCCATTCCGGCCGGGTAGTCCCGCTAGCCCTGGTTCTCCCTGTTACCAAAGGAATATGAGCAGTCAAAATGAGTGTTAATTTAACTATGGCCCTCAATTCATCACACTAATAACTAGAATAACTGATTTTCAAGTAAGAATCTGTTATTTTAGGGTATGAAGCATTAATTATTGGCTTAAGAAGACCACTGGTTAAGAAAATCTGAATGAATCAAAAGGCAAAGACCTTTGGGCCATTCTTTCCAGGTGTTCCATTATGTCCTGTAGCCCCTTTCTCCCCCTGTGGAATGAAGCAAAAAGTGTGGTAAGATGTGAATACAGAAATGGTCAAGAGGTGCAGGATCCAAAAGAATAACTAAAAAAGGAAAGAGGCCCCTGAGGCTGAAACGTTGTATTGTTTTCCGCTCTGTTGTCAATAAATAGTTTTGGGAGATTTTAAAACGGTGTGCGGATCTCCTCTTTCCTTTCTAAGATGTGAATACAGACATCTCATTTACAGTTTGTGTAAAATATCAGTAATCTATAAGACTGGGAAAATACCAAATCAAATGGAATGAGAGACTGGAGTATGGGGTGTGTGTGGAAGGTTGGGAGCAAACGTTTTAGCATCAAAATATATTTAGAGTATATGGTTGTGTGTGTGTGTGTGTGTGTGTGTGTGTGTGTGTGTGTGTGTGTGTGTGTGTGTGTGTGTGTGTGTGTGTGTGTGTGTGTGTGTGTGTGTGTGTGTGTGTGTGTGTGTTGAGCTTGATGATTTCTTATTCAGAGGGTCTTGGATGCCATGTGTAATTTGATTTCTCTGGGCAGCATCTAAACTAGACTAGACGGCGTGTGTCAACTGCTACTGGTTTGTGACTACACACACTAATGAACATAACAACGTAGCCACTAGAACCCCCAGCATCCATATACTGTATACAATAACCAAAAATAGCAGATCTAAGCTTGTAGATCAGATATTTTAAGTCACTTATTGTTGTGTAGCCTATGTAATGGAACATCTGCCAAAATAAAAATATGTCAGCATCATATTAGATATAAAATAAGAAATGTATTCATTCTCAGCTTTCAGCAGCATCTATTTCTCTATCTATTTTAGAAAACAAAAAAGCCATGTTTGAAATTATATCATTAGGCTCATACTTTTTTCTTCAGTGCTTTAATTCAAAACAATCATTCTGCAAGCATAATGATTTCTAGCCCATCTTTAGAAAATAACAGATGTTTCAAATGCTGACATTTACATGATGATTTTTCATGATGATCATAAACAGGCTACTGTAATTACTTACCGGTGGTCCAGTCTGTCCCGTCTCGCCGTTTGTACAATTACATTGTTTACACGGTTTCGGAATCGTCAGGGGCCGACACCATTGATGAGCCATTTCCTCCTGTATAAAACAATTACAGATGAATGTTATGAATAACAAACTAAAACAAAATTTGAAGATGAGGATGGGGAGTCAGGGGAGTTAAAAATTCAGAATTTAAAAAAATACACTGACTGGTGTATATAAAAATCATTTTGACACGAAATGGGGCAGAGTAGAAAATGGAGAATGAAGGCCACTTTGGCTGCAGGGCATTATCCATCCTATCCTATCCACTCAAACTGAGTGAAATTCACTTCATAAATTCACGAGTGAAATTCACTCCACTTCAGAAAGTGGAGGTACAATTGGTATATTAACCCAAGTCTTAAGGCATGAGGCCGATTTGACAAATGTCTTCTAAATCCTAACAGTTTTCTGAAAAACTTAATATCAGTGGTGCTCAAACATTTTCATGTCAATGACTCCCAAAATAAAATGAATTTGGTCGCCAACTGCCATCTGAAAATATTTTGTTCCAGGGACCACCAGAAGCAAAGATTTGTGTTTTAAAAGAATATATATTCAAAGATTTGCACAAATCTTCACGATAAAAATAAATAGCAGAGCTTGTATATCAACTATTTTTGAATAGCCAAAGTATAAACTATTGCTTTTTAGATCAAATGACAGGTTTTAATTGGTTAATGCTATCCCTGTGTGCACTTCATGCCATCCCTGCATGAAACAATGAACGACTTTGGCTACCCGAGTCAAAAACGTCTGGACAATGGTTGAATGGAATCCCAAGGGATGTACACTCAATGCACTGTAGCATCAACCTGTTCCGTTAGAATCTTGGAAAATGACTTTTCTACACAGTCAACCAAACAAAATCAGCTGTCCACCATTTCACCATCACTCCACCACCTTGGTATGAAGGTTGAACAAACACATCCCATGCCAAATCTGAATACTTTCTACAGCTTTTTTGTTTATTGGTTTTTAGTATATTTTTTGTTGTTTTCTTTTTTGCGGAAACTACAAATGGTAGGATACTTACAATTTCTTTGAGAATAGGCTTTACAATAAGCCTATCCTTATCCAGCAAATGGCATCGTGGCATTCTGGCATGCTGGCAAGCCAAAATGTCTTCCGATTTGAAGCCCACAATGATGAAGTTGATATCCTTTTCTCTGGCTGCGGAGACAGTCGAGGGGGATTTGGAGAGTTTTTCAATTCCATCTTTGTCTGTAAGCAGCACGACTACTTTGACGCTGCAATCGATGGACTTCTCCTGGTACATCTCAGTGATCTTGTTGACGGCAATGATGGTTTGGGTTCCGCCACTCATGTGCTTGAAATTCTGCACGTCATCCTTGAAACTCTGGGTTTCCCACCACTCGCTGAATTGAGGCGACTCAGGTTCAACATTGTTGCTGTACTGCAGCAGACCAAGCCTCCACTTCAGGAGACTCTGAAGCTTGATCGTGGTGAGGTTGTTCACCACATCCACAGCAAAATCCTTCTCCAGTTGATAGCTCTCCTCCTCAATACTCTCAGAGCTGTCCAACAAAAAGGAAAGCTTCAAGGGACAGTCCGCACCTAAGATTTCTGTGGGCACATATACAGTAGAGCACATCAATGTTATTGATAAAGGCAAGCTTTTTAGTAATTTTGTCTTTTGATCTGGTCTGGCTTGAAATGCAACCCCACAAACTGTAACTTGTAATAGGTCGATAGGTTGTTTCATAGTTAACATAATAGGCATAGGACATACACCTTAATTCATTGAAGATATACATGTACAGTACACATACACCTATGACACTAATACTTACCACACAGTAAAATACTCAAAACTCAGAAAGTTACAGTAACACTCTTTACACACATAACATTTTGGTAGCTTGATATCTTCCTCGTGTTGCATAATTACTTACCTCGGCATGGAAGCTGGGCACTGACGCAGGTCAGGGCTGTGATGAACAGCACCAGCTTCATGGTGGGGTACACCATCCTCCCAACTGTTGACAAGAAAATGTAATATTAATAATCATCATCAAGTCAACTTGATAAATAATTATATAGTCTTTGTGGTAACACTTTCTATGAAGCCCATGTGTATAATAATAAACATTTGGCTCAAAAATGGGTAAAATGCATTCTACTATGCTGCCACCAAAATGTAGAATGACCTCCCAAAAGATTTAAAGAAACATAGTTTAACTCCTTGAACATCTTGATAGTAGAATTCCCTGCCCCCTACTGCCTCTGTAAATCTGCGTTATGATTTATATTATTATGAGCTTTATAATTGCTGGTCACTCACAGGAACATAGTGTATTATATTTCTCATAGTTGTAATACATTATACATTATAATGCATTATAATCACTGTTATGAAGTCTAGTGTGAGTTAAGTAGCTACAGTATAAGCAGCCATTAGATGTTTTAATGAAGGAAAAATAAATAGCATTAAATCTATGCAAAATACAATTATAAAAACTATTACAAACCATATGAAATAAGTAATCATGTTGTCCTTATAATTCATTATACAATGTTATATAATAATCTTAGTCTTAGTCAAGCATTATTAATATGAATAAAATAAAGTGTTATAAGCATATTATAATGCATTATAAGTATGTTTATAATGCATTGTAGATGTGGGCTTCATAGAAATTGTTATCATCTTGGTTTTAATTATATTATTGTAGATTGACTTGTTTGATTATGCATTAGGCAAACATAAACATAACCTTCAAGCATAAGTGATTGTCTTCGTATAGTCGCCACATTTCAAATCAATTTGAGAATGCTGCCTGCTACTTCTAGTAGGCCTACTTTAAAATCCTACCTTGACAGCAGGGGGAAATGGCGAAATTGATGATAGGCAGTAGGGACACCAGTCAGTCAGTCAGCTCCGATCAGCTCCGAGCAGCAGCAGTAGCAGCGGTGGTGACAGCTCTACTGTGGAGTAGAGAGATACTGTGACTCCTTAGCCTCTCCCTTCTTCTTTATAAGAGGAGAGAGAGAGACCCCCCCAAGCTTTGCTTTGGGTCTCACCCCACTGGTGGATTGATTGCTGATTGATTCATCATTATTAACAGATTGCAGAATGGGTACAGTCCAAGAAAGGTACAGGGTCCTCCATTTTCAATTCATCAGAACATAAAGATATACAAATATACACATATATGGAAAAAAATATATATATATAAGGATATAATTTGAAGGAAGCTAGGGATTCACATTTCTTAATGACTGTTGGTAGGGCATTCAACATTTTAGTGGCATAGGAGCGAAATTAATTTAACCCCTTGTTTGAGCCAGATCTGGGTTTAATGTAGTTTGTTGAACTCCCTCTGGTGTTATGATCGTGGACTTCATTGACATTAAGGAAGTATTTTGACAGGTACATGGGTATCTTAGTGGTGTAGAGAATATTGTAGACTAAGACCAATGCAAGTTGCTGTACTCTGTCGTCAACCAGTACATTTACTTGAGTACTGTACTTTTTTTTGCAAGCTCGTGACTTTCAGTTCACATAGAAATACCGGTATTGTACTTTTGACTCCAGTACATTTCTAGGAAGGGACTCTTGGGACCCACACAAAAATACTGAATACTGAGGCCCTATTTTCACTATTTTTGAAGACTTCAGCTTTTTTTGTATTTGTACTTTTGAGTAATTGAGTATTTGAATATTTGCTTGAGAGGCAATGGGTTAGGTAGAATTAGTTTAACGGATGTTTTAACTTATCATGCATGACATCTCAGACAGAGGGATTACGAAGCCTGTGGGTCTGTGAAAGTCACCTCTGTTCTTTGGTGAGGTCAGAAGAAAGATATGGAGGTTAACATGTCTGGGATCAGCTGATAACTACTCAAAAAGGTAGTTAAGACATATCTTTATTTACGGTAAGTTATTATCTGTCTAGATATTCCAGGAATGTCTGTCTGTCTGTCTGTCTGTCAGGTGTGTGTATTTATCTGTGTATCAGTCTGTCAATATGCCCAAATATTGAAATGACTGAACTACTGTACTACTACTGATGTCATACATTGACCTCCAGATACGCTCCCCAGACCTCACTTTGAAAACAGTGACCTATAGAGAACTGTGACAATGAGCTGGATTCGTTTATTCTAAACTAATCCTGCATTCACATGCAAAAGCCCCCCCCCCATGCATTTATTTGTAGTTATTCAACTACAAATTTGTAGCCAAATAACCACAAAAACACATCACCTGTATTTCCACTACACAGGATTTACATGCTATTATAGCCAACAGCACACATTGAACCAAATATTATCTAACTAAAACAATTACAGAAATCGGGTGCTGAAGATATATTATATTTTTTAATAATAAATTATTCATCTCATTATAATTTTATCTGTTATAAATAGGGCAGGCCCTGGTTTCTTGCAAGAGTTGGGCCCCTATACATTTGCGAAAAATAGAGTTTTTTATGTTTATGTAAGGAATCTCACTTGTCCCAGCCAGGTAAGGCCTAACGCTAGTAACATAGGCCTACTTGAAGGACCATACAAGTGTGATGCTAGTGTATGAATGAGGTGGCCCCATTTAGATAAATCGGAGTCGATAACATAATAACTATATGTTATCTATATCCCAATTTATCCAAATGGACACTCTCATTGTTGTAATGCGTGGACATTAGAGCATCTTATGTTGTTTTGCACTTGCTTTTTGGATCCCTCCCTCTGGAAGCCTTATGGATAAACTGAGGATTTAAACACTTGCAGTAATATATGATGATGGTTTAGGACTTTGAATAATTATATTATTGTCTGACAAAAAGTTATTAACTGTTATTAACTTTGGACTTTTTTCTCCTGTAGAGTCAGAGCCACGTCATAAAGAGTTTGAAATCTAGACTGAAATCACCACAGATGATGTCGTCACCAGGTACATTTTTGAGCATTCCACAGCTCATGTCTGAGACATTGTCATATAGTGCGTCGGTAGGTCAGTATGTCACCTACTTAAACCATTCAATAGTCTGATTAAATGTGATAATGTCTCATTCAGTTCATTAACCACATCCGAATGAGGTGGCATTAGTGAAGATCCATATGGTTCACAATCTAATCTCATGGTTCTCTGGATACACATGGGAAAGGTCTTACTCCAATATGGATCAGCCAGACAACAGATGTAAGAATGTGATTTAGATAGCAAACTGTTGCTAGGTTCATTGTTTACCTGGCTGGGCTGGTGTTCAAGTGTCCTTGATTATTTACCTTGTTTATTGACTAGATCTCATGTACGTAAGGCACTGTGGATAAGAGCATCTGTTAGGCCCGGGCGGCTGGCGTAGAGGTCTGGGTACCTAGGCTCAATGTAGCCTAGTGCATTGCAGGTTCGAGGCCGATCCTGACGGCCTTTGTTGTGTGTCACTCCCCATCTCTCTCTCCCTATTTTCTGTCAAATTACTGTCTAATCAACAAAAGAGTTTTAAGGACATGTTACACCAATGCAACTCTTTGCAACTGCCATTGGGGATAATAGTTGCATGCAACTATATGCAGCCGTTTGGTTGCAGGGAGTTGTATGGCGCGTCATTGGTGTGATTTGGACCATACATATCTGGGCGAACCCGGGACCTCGTATCAACAAGCCGCGTACGTTACCAATCGGCTAAAGAGCCATGGCTTGATAGGCAAGTATAAACGCAGACACCTATAGCCTGCTCTACACTATGCCACTAAAATGTGGAACGCCCTACCAACAGCCATTAAGACATGTGAATCCCTCTGAAACCTCTGAAACCGGTCTCAAAGGGTATTACGGACGGCTGTAATTCGAAACTGGCCCCCGTAAATAAAGTCTGAGTCCCCCCCCCCGCTCCTTTTTCCCCATACTGCACGTGTGTTTCCCCTTTTTACTTTCTTTATATGATTTCCTGTTTTGTTTTTGTTTTTTATAGAAGTGTATATTTGTACGCTTTTAAATGTTCTGATAAACTGAAAATGGTGGACCCTGATGTAAACAAGTCGTGTGCTTTTCATGGTTTCGTCCATAAAGTAACAGTTTTTGTATTGACTTGTGCTTTCGTTTGAAATGTACCCATTCTATATACTGTGTCTGTGAAATAACATTTTCAATCAATCAATCAATCAGTTATATTATGAGGTATTTTGCATGCAAAGTTTAACTTTATGCTTGATATTGGTACTAGAGAAGATAGTTCATGGATTCCTGGCATTCCATAGTTCATGCATTCCATCTTTATTTATCCTGCACCCATTAAGTTTGTTTTGTTTGTATGTGCATTACTCTGGACTGTATACTATACAGTACCTTCATGGCATTCCATCCATTTGGTTTAGAGATATCTTGGACATTTCTGCCTAAAGGTGGCGTAAGAGGTCATAAGGCCATGGGTTAGTGTTAGGTTCAGTGAGGTTTATCAGGAAGCATACATACAGCAAATTCAATTGCAATTCAATTCAAGACTGGGAGGTCAGGGTTCAATACCTGGCCGGGTCATACCAAAGACTCTAAAAATGGGACCCAATGCCTCTCTGCTTGACACTCAGCATCAAGGGTTGGATTCGGGGTAAGTCCCTGCGACATACTAGCGTCATGTCCAGGGGGTATACTTGTACATCAAGCTGCCTCACGCAAGCTGCCTCTTTATTTGGGTGTCAAAGCTAAGGCCTGAGTCAATGAAAACCCCAAGGTTTTTGGTTTACCGGTGTGATGTTCATAGCCATGTCTGCTAGGCTGTTTTTTAGGATGTCGGTGTCGCTTGGAGGGCCAAAGAGAACTATTTCGGTTTTATTTGCATTGAGCTGGAGAAGATTTTGGGACATCCAACTATTTATGTCCTATGCCTTAAGGGCGACTAGACTGTGGGGGACATAAACACAATCACCATCCTAGAGCCTCGCTGCTGCTGAAATAATCTGAAGCTCTTAATATTTGAAATACTTGGTTTGTTTCTGTGACTGACAGGCATGTGTTTGAACCATAGTACTTTGCTTGATTGATTGATTGATTTACTTTTGATTGATACTTGTTTACAATAGGGTCCACCATGTTCAATTCATCATAACATTTAGAGATGCACAAATATACACTTCTATATAGCAAAAAACAGGAAATCATCATAGAGGAGGTAAAAAGGGAAAAAAACATGAGGGTGAGGGTGAAAAGGGGTGGGTGGGGGATTCAGATTTTACGGGGGCCAGTTTCGAATTGCAGCCGTCTGTAGGTGCCCTTTGAGAGCGGTTTTGGTTTTGGGTGTGGACTTCGTTGACATTAAGGAAGTATTAAATTGCCTTCACACCAGAAAGCATTATTGCGATTAAAACGAATCCTGCTGCACATTGTCGGAAAGTGCACTTCGTTTGGCAGGTGTGAAGCCTCATTCGAATCCTAATGCGCATCAGTACTTTTGTACTTTTACTCAAGTACATTTTCAATTCCGTACTTTTACTTGTAACGAAGTAGTTCTAAATTGCAAGGGTATTGGTACTTTTACTTAAGTAAAACAATTGTGTACTTTTTCCACCACTGCTTGGTGGTGTATCTTGTGGACCAGACCCATTGCAAAATGCTGTACTGGGTGGGTTCGGGGGAGTGAGGCCAAGTAGTAGTAGTAGTTGCTGACTGATTTTATATATATATATATATATATATATATATATATATATATATATAGTTATATAGTTTGAAACATATAACATATAATATAACACATATATATATATATATATATATATATATATATATATATATATATATATATATATATATATATATATATATATATATATATATATATATATATTATATATGTTATATATTATATATATATATTATATATATAAATTTAACATTTATATATATATATATATATATATATATATATATATATAAATGTTAAATGTTATTTTACAATGTTTCAAACTTTTTCCATTGCGAACCACTGTATCATCGACTAATCGACTAGGCTATCGATCTATTATGCTCAGTTGTCAGTAGCAGAGCCTCAGTAGCCAGTACTCACATGCGGCGCCCCCTTGTGGTAGTAGATGTGGTGATAAGCGCTCCCAGGCTGCACCTTCCTTCAACCATGATGCTGCTGCACCACCGGGGCTCTGCCTGAAATCAAATCAGACATTGAGATATGGCTCATTTCACGTGGCGTATGTAAGCTTTTCGATAAATGCCAGACGTTGCTTAATGTTAATCTACTGACGCATGTCAGTAGACAGTCAGATCAGGCGTTTCAATGATTTCATTCATTTGCCACACACGTACGACACACCTCAAGGCAAGCACAACAGGACAGGTGTTTGTAATGTAGCTGTAGGCTAATCTATAAACTGTTTCTCCACGCCTCTTATTGAAGCTTAGGTACTTTTGTCTTTTGTGCCTTTTGTTTTAGGGCAGTAGCGGCCATTTTGTGGTGCCAAGATATAAACCCCATCATTTCTTATTTTCTTCCATAGAGATTTTCGAAAATATTGAAATACATTATTTTAAGCTGGAACCAAGCTAGCTCTGGTCCATAGCCTTCTACTGCTTCTACGATTCTGCCCAATGAAACGCATTAGAGATATGGACCAGAGCTATAGAACCAAGCCATCCAGGCTTGAATCTAGCCTAAGCGATTTTAGGCTCTTGTAGATGTATTTTATCGTATTTATCCCTTTTCAATCTAGGACAGTCTAAGCTTAATTTCCCTGAGGGGGGAGAGAGGGGACACTGCAGCTGATTAATTGATTGAATGAATACTTTATTCTAGTCAGGAATGTATAAACAGTACAGATTACAGTCTAAAAGGATATCACCGAACATACATTCAGGTCCTGGGTATTAAATTCATGATCTTGACATGAAAAATAACAACAAATTTCAAATCATCACAATAAATAACTGCAGAACTGCACTCTATCGAGTGCCTACTTGTGCGCAAGCAGAGCGTGCAATTACTGTCGACGAATACAAAACAACTCGCCCCTTTACCAACTCGCCCCTGGCGTACAGCCGGCGGAACAGCGCGGCCTGGTATTCCTAAAGTAATCTAAGTAAATTATGCTTAAACAGTTAAACCTAACATTAACCTCAGTAAAACTATTCCTGAACCTAACCCTATTCCTAAACTTAACCCCAGTAAAACTATGCCTAACCCTAAACGTATTTCTAACCTTATTCTCAGTAAAACAAAATAAAGAATACAAGAACCGCCGCAACGATCTGTCGGCGTGAGGTCGGTGGAAAAAAGCTGGGCGAGATGGAATTGGGGCGACCGTACCTGTTACCCTGTCGACCGCTACAAACTTTCAAATCTCAGCCTCTCTGGAAAACATTTAAATTAAATACTAAAGTCGGGTTATAACTGGCTGTCAATGGTGACGAAATTATGTTTCAATACAGGTTGGGTAACAGGTAAGGGTAACGTGTATGTAAATTGTAAGTTGAAAGTACTATATGTACTTATATAATATATATATACTATGTGGTCGGCTGGCTTTTTTATATGCGTATATGCTTGGTAGGTATATATACTGATGTTGACGTAATTAGGATATGTTTCAGTGTCGGGTGAATTAAAGGTAATGTCTGTATATATGTATACATGTACAGTATGTAATCTGAAACCTATCTTTATTACGTCACCATCAAAAGCCAGTTATAAACCGGCATTGATACATATCTTAATTACGTCACCATCAATACCTACCAAGCATACACATGCATTCGTACCAGCATGACCACAATGCTTGCATAATAAAAAAGTATACAGGTTGTGGGGGAAATTAAAGGGTTAATTTCTTCCCTTTGACCTGCTGAAAGGTGGTTTTCAGGCCTATTTTAATGGACGCCAGTGATTTGCATTTTTTGAGGGAAGGGGTCAGGGCACTCCACACTTGGGTGGCAGTGCTGTAGAAGGAAAATCTACCCATTTTAAAAGTGGGTGGTGCCAGATCAGTGTTTTTGCTCCCTCTAGTATTGTGGGTATTGTGGGTGTCGCTCACTTTTTTTTGGGAGGTTTGGAGTTTAATTTTTATTGGAGAACCAATGGTGCAAGCATAGTCAAAGGAGGGCTTAATTAGGGCTCGAGCTAGAGTCCTGAGAGCACTTTTGTTGACAAAAGAGGAAATTCTGCTTAGGAATCTTGTTCTTTGACTTACTTTTTTGATCATCTTTGTTGCCATGCTTTCACCTTATTGTCAATTGAATACAGCCCAAATATGTAATCTCTTTTTTGCTGGAGATTACTATGTCATCAACTTTCACCATCCTTGAAATAATTTACATCGACCTTACTGTGGGAACATTTGGATCCGAAAAGAATAGATTCTGTTTTACCAAGGTGTAGTGAGAGTTTGTTATCGGTAAGCTGCAAGTATGGATTTTGGTGATCCGAGATCCAAACAAGAACAATTTGCAGTTACAGGCAACATTCATGTCGTTAATGTGAAGAAGAAACAGTAAATTAATACATTGCACACACAGGCAAAAGGCCTCTCTAACATTTGGGGCATCATGGTATCAGGCTTATATTTTGCATTTGTACCTGTTCGGAGGAATTGGAGCTCTAAGGTCTCAGCTGGTGTCCGTCCTCCCCCTCAGGGAAATGAAGCTTGGCTTAGAGCCTTAGACTATCGTAGCCATGGTTCACATGACGATTATGACAGTCATGTTTCAGGACTAATATAAGACTATCGTAGATTGAAATATGTCAATCGATAAATACATCTACGAGAGTCTAAATCTTAGGTTAGCTTGAATCATAATGATTCTGTGTCAAAACATATCTGAAAACTGAACTGAACTTTCAAATGGATATGAAACTGAAAAATGGATGTTTGGGGTTTAAAGAACAGTGGGTTAAATATCACAATACCAAAAAGGCAGGTGCCCATTTAACATTTTCTTAACGCATTCTTATTCCACAAATCACGTTCAACACAGATTCGTCTTCAACAACTAACTAACTAACGCCCTACCAACAGCCGTTAAGAAATGTGAATCCCTAGACTCCTTCAAAACCGCTCTCAAGGAGCACTTGCGGGTGGCTGCAATTCAAAACTGGCCCCTGTAAAAAAGTTAAAGTCCATCTAAGAAACAGGCCATGTTGATCTACATTACTGACACTACTTTTGCTCACTTTGACACTACACCTGTGTTGTCCCGTGCTATTGCTGTGCTAGGTCTATCCCACTGTGTGGACCCTCTGGATTCCACCTCCTGGACCCCAAGTTGTTGGTGCTGAACACTACAATGTGTCTTGTCTACATATGACGTAAATTCTCCATTCATTGTCAAAGGGAATTTAATTGTGTAAGATGAAAATCTACACTATAACTGAATATAGAGCGCCCCTCAAAAATCACACCTGTGTGAAGTGAGGGGCGCTATTCATTGCACATAATCATGGCGTAAAATAGACCCTGCCCATTTCCTCAGACATGATGTAAAATTCTCCATTCATTGTCAATGGGGATTTAATGTTTACGACAAAAATAGACACTAGGGCGATTTCCTCAGACACTATGACGTAAAATTCTATACTCATTGTCATTGGGAATTAGTTTGTGTGGGACGGAAATCTACACTAATAGCTGAATATAGTAAAAAATTGAATAAAATAAATCATATTGTTATAAATTGTGGTTTTTGTGTTTTTATAAATCGACTCAATCTTAATTACTCAAAGCAGCCAGATTCAAGACCCTTAATCTGTATGTAATGAAATTAAATGGGTAAATAAATATACACATTTAATTGCCAGATAAGTTACTTTGCTAAGTAAGTAAGTTGTCTTCAGCCAATCATGTGGCGTAGCTTGACGTTTAACTCCTTTTCCTGTTCGAGGAGATTGGAGCAGTGTTGTCTGTAGGCTTCAAAATCCTATGATATAGAGGAAAAAACGTTGAGTATGTTGTTAGATACAGTAATTACAATGTCAACTGTTTTCATACTTAAACAAACCTGTTTGAGCTTCTCGTGTATCTTAATGGATTCATCAAGAGCACACTGGAGGTTCTTCACTTTCTGATTTTCATTCACAGCGACTTTATCCTGTATGAATCTTAAGCGGGGACAACGTGGATATTGAAGAAGATGGTTACTCAACTTTTGTGTGGAGATTTTCTTCTTGCAGCAAATAGTGTGAGTTGAAGCTGGTGGCTTTATGTTGGATTGAAGTGGTTAATCATTTGAAATGATGCATTAAGCAGGAGTATAGACCTACATGCAATTATGCACAGCAGTTTGCACCAGTTTGTCCATGGAAGTAATTTACAAAGTATCAGCAATCAAAAATTTATTAACTGTAAAATAGCATCAGCACAACAGATTGGACAATGGTGCAGCACTGACACTGGTGTGGTCAACTATCGTTCTTACCTGTCTTTTGATTTGACCCTCACTTTTTGTTCTTTCCATTTTGTCTCCAGCTGCTGAATTTCTTCCTGTTTGTCCTGCCATATGGGGATCAAACAGATTAATGGGTTCAGTTTAAATTAATTATTATTATTTTATTCTGTGAGGAAAATATACTTAAATTACCTTTATTATTTGTCCTCTTTCAATTGATAGATTAGAGAATTTATCCTTGTCTTTAGTGAGGTTGGTTAGAATGTCTTTCATTCTGGTCTCCTCTTCTTGTAGATGTAGCTTCAGCTCTGACCCCAGTGAGAGATCGGTTAAACATAAATGACCACTGCTTTTTAATAGTAATAGTAAATACTATGGATCATTGAGATTAAGGGGAAATAATAATGTACCTTCACACATATTGACAGCATCCTTAACCTGTTGCTGAGCATCATGCAATTCATCAAGTAGTGAGGTTTCCTTGGATTGATGGGTGGTCATTTGTTCAGTGAGTTTTTTCTGCCATGCTGCGATTTCTTTTCTAATAAATAGAAAATATATAGTGATCGAATAATATAGACTAGAGCGATACAGGAAATAGGCATAATTGATTACATTATAGTCTGGATCTTGTTCTTACCCATATCGAGTTTTCATGGTTCTCTGTTTCTCTGTGAGTTGCCTAACCTCTTCTGTAAGATTATCAATAACTGCCTGTTTATCTTGTAGTTTTGGGGAGAAAAGTGTCTCGTTTTCAGTCCGTAGTTGTTCGTTCTCCTGTCTGAGATGGGCATTCTGCCTTTTGTATTCGTCCTTGAAAACAATGATCTCTTGATGGTTGTCAGCTAGCTCCATAAATCTTTTCTCTAACCCTGCTGATTTCTTCTTTTCAAATTCTAACATGTCTTCCAACTCTGTATTGATTTTCTGCAGTCCTTGACAATGAATAAGCATACTGTCTGCCTTTTGTTTCAGCATGCAGATTAAACTGGATTGCTGATCTATTCTTGACCGCAGCAGCCTCGCATCTGTTTTCTCCTCTGAGGTAAACCTGCATTGTTTATCCAGTGACCCCTGGAGGCAGTCTATGTCCTGCACAATGAGAAAAATAATGTATAATTATATTTTGTGTCATCTTCTAATAAGCAACCAGCCAAAATACTGTAGCTCATATTTATAACATTAATCAAATAAAGGTTATAGTGATTAGGACACAATGATCCATAATAAACTACAGTAAGCAGATCAGTGAGTGTTAGCTGATTTATACCTCTTTTGTGTCACTAATAATCTTCATGAGGTTTTTTGAAGTTTTCTGAGATGAGGCCATGATTGAAGTTTTCCCCCCGAGTAGCTATACTATTGTAAACTGTCGACTCTGAGTTTTCCAAAATGTTTTCGCTGTAGGCTACTCTATTCCAGTCTTCGTAGAAATCCAAGTTTCAGATTGTTGCTATACTTGGTTGCTAATGACAACTGTAAGCTTTTCACTCCTGTCTGCAAGTGAAACCTCTGAGCCACATCCCAACCACAAGATGGCGCTGATGGACTTCTAATCATCAGTGGTGCGTGGGTGCAAATTGCAACCCAGGTTGACTCTGCATAGCCTTGGGTCAAGAGTCTCAAGACTCCTCGACGCCGTCGACGGTCATAATTTCTGTAATTATTGGTCTATGCATCAAGGCTATAGTGACCAACTCGGGGGGGAAAATGACGTGAATGATGTATTTTGTCTTGTGAGATACGTAGCCTACGTAGGCAAAGGCCTACTATCCCCATTTGGCCATTTCTGTCACTATAAATTTTCTGATTAACTTAATCCTCACGATATCCTAAAATTTTAAGCTCGATTAAAAGGTCACGCTGATTGGTCATTCAGTTGAATTATAATCAAAGCGAGCTCGGAGAACAAGAATTATGTCAAATTCAAGGCCGTGTCACATGTTCTTAAGTTTATTAAATATACACAGATAATATATTATTTATGTTTGATCAAGCCATTCGTGACCGGAGATATCAGAACTGACACAGAAGTAGATAATAGCCTAACAGCCTAACGAGGTTAAATGACAGAACGCAACAGCTGTGATAACGCCTATATAGTAATTGATAAAGGAGAGCACGCGGCGTTATAATATAACACACTTAATACGCGCGTGTTTAAATAGCATAAGATAGTCCAGTTCTGAGGCAGACAAGTCATGATGTTTACAACAACGATTGTCTCCAGCGAAGACACTGGGCAGATAACAAATATTATACACCACAAAGTGGTTCTCAGTGTACGGTTCGGGGACGTCCTACGGGTTTCAAGGGGTCCCGACTCCCCAGAAAAAATGTTCATAATTAATAGTAACCAAATGGACACTTAGCTGGGGCTGTGGGATTTGTAACGATCAGTTATGCAGGGGGTCCATGGCCTTACATGCTTATTCCAAACTGGGGGTCCTTGAGATTAAAAAAGAAAGAGAACCACTGCACTACTATAGGCCTACACAGTACACAGTATAATGAAATGAAAAAACAGAAGTTGGTCTAATGGTCTAATCACGCGCTGCCGTCCAGACAGCTTGGGCCACGGCATTATGCAGATTCCGGGGCAGGAGGGATTTATCCGGAGGGCCGAGGTTGGGGCGGCTGTCCCGGGCTTTATGCACGCCCCTTTTCATCAACTAGCGGGACAAGAAAGAGAGAGGAGAGCCCTGCATCCCAGTCCCAAGAGCTTCTCCATCTGCCCAGCTTCATGCGGAGCTGGACGGACCAGCCGGGACCCAGTAACAGAATGTGGAGAACACTGCGAGTAAAACTTTTCCTCGTCATAGTTTTCTGCGTTATTCGGGTCCATTCTCAAGGTAGGCCTGTGTGTGGTTTTGGTTCTTGACTGCTTTTATTCACAGGGTGCCTATGATGAATAATTCATGCGGAACCTCCTGCAAGCAACTTATCTGAATTGTTATGTTTCTGTTGATTGATTGATTCAGCTAGTCCACTTGTTAACTTAAACCTAAAACAATTCGAGTGTCCGATAAAATCTGGAAAGCACTATGTTATTGTACCTATTAGAGACACAATGTATCTTTCTTTTTTGCCTTTTTTATTTCTGTCTTTTAGGGGGGTAGTAGAAATGTATTTTATAGAGCAGATGCTCATACAGTTGTTTGATGAGAGCTCTGAAGAATAAATGCATTCAGCTGTTTTCAATGGCCTATGCCCATGTAGATTATTCGGTAGGCTACCATTATTTCCTTGCATTGTAGGTCTAATAATCTAGGTGACAACACATTTGATTCTAGATAGAAAAAATTCTTACTACAGAGTATTACATTAAAGGTTGAGTACAAAGCCTTCCTCAGACAGATTGGAAGTTCTCTTGGAGAACTTTTGCCTGAGCTTTACTTGTTGCTAGGTAACAGAAGAGAGCATGTGACTTACAGACAATCTGTGTGGACTGAAAGCTACTGGTAAATCTCATTCAGAGGAATAGTTTTTCTCATGCAAACCCAGGAGGATTAACACCAAAATCATATATTACTGGACACATTTTATTTTCACACTTGAAAATAGGGGAGGGGGGTTGTTTAAATGTTCTTATATGACAGGCCTGTGTTTGTCTCTTATATGTAGTTGTAGCCTACAGGTCCTAGTCTCAAATTGTAATCTGCTTTCTTTTTGCTCAACCCTTAGTATGTAAGCTCCTTAGTGTGAATCAAGCAACTAATTACACTGCAGCTGCTACGGAAAGCAACCTTTTCTACCTAAGGAACTGTTTTGAACCGAGTAAAAGGGCATATAGCTCTATAATGAGGAGAAAGTCTCAAAATCTGTTAAAGAGCCACTCAGGGGATCCATCTTTGTGATATCATTATTTATTGGTATCGGTTGCCCTGCACTTATTTATTTCCTCACTGGCTAGTAACATTTAAGCATACATTCATGTGTCACAAAAGGCCAAAGTAAAAGGAGGCTGCATGTCATCTGTGCTGAATCTTGGACAGTGATATAAATATGGCGATGCTGTAGAACGGCAGTGGCCTATAGGTAATACCTTGACTATATTTACAGCATGTTTACATGTTACACCTTGTCAGCATATTTCTGTTGATTATTATTAGCAAGACCTATTAGTTATTAACTGACAGTAATGTGCTGTACTTCTATAAATGCAGGGGGAATGCTATACCCTGTCAGAGACAGAGTACATGCAAATAACAGACCTAGATTTGTCTATGGAGATGATCTGACAATGTGTAATTATTGTACTTAAGGACACATTATGTCCTCGCTCGGAAATGTTTGAAAGGAATGGTTTAAATATTCTCCTGATTTATTAATCACAAGCTATGTGCAGAAATGGTCACATGATGCTTGGTGTTGAGGGACAGGTTATTTTCCGTCCTTCATTGTGACTTGTTTGTAATAGCCTACTGGTACTTGTTTCTGTTTTGTGCCTGTCAAATGTGAAATGTCATAAGGTTAGTTCTAGGAGGTGACTGTTTTCTGACTGTTGGATGACCTTTTGTAGCACATTAACTAAATCTGGGCCTTGATGTTGCAGAATGAATGCATCAGCATAATGTGAGGTCATTTCCTGTTAATGCATAGCCTAAATGTCTAACACACAACAAAGGTGTTGATGGATGAATAATCCAAGTTGTGGTTGGTTGCCTTCATCCTGCTTTAGGACATGGCTGTTAAAACATGTTTCACCAGTAAATTGTTGGAATGACAGCTGAAAATGTGTGTTTTCTCCATTAATCGTTAACAAATGCTGTAATATTCTTCAATGATCTGTTAGGTGCAGTGTAAGGGAACCCATTACATGGATAGATGCATACATGAACAGAATATGAGATAGAATTTAAAAAACAAAATAATAATGTATAAATAAATACAGTTATTTAGTCTACATTTCGAAGAAGGTGTCTTGGTTCACTTAAATCTGATCTATTTTTAGTTAGAATTTGTAATGACATCGTAACAAGGGGGAAAAACACTCGCCTTTTGTTGTGCTGAAACTTTTCAGTGCTCCGTAAACTAGCCAGCACGTGCAAGTTAAACCTCACACATGCAGGGTCCTTTCCGGCATAGCAGCCTAAGTAAGTCCTTGAGCAACAGTAACACTGTATTAGAAATGGGAACGCAAGTGCAGTTGGCAGGCAGAGGCAACCAGTCCTTTCCTTTTAGGCAGCTCGACCTCTATGTAGGTTACAGACAACCCTGTCATGCATTGGATGGAGTTCAGTCTCCAACCAGGAGCTGCTGTGTTGTTATTTACCACAGAAAAACAATAAAGAATTCATCTATGCCGTTTTGAGTGCAGTATGACAACTCAATTTACAGTATGTTTCTTTTGACACAGGCTTTCATAAGTTAATTTATCAAAACATACGATGACTACTCCCTTGAAGCATCCTTTCTAACCAGCCCAAAGTGTCATTCATCACTCCGTTTCTATCCCCCTGTTGTGCCTGTGCCACTGCCAGACTCCCTTGGTTTTGTCACCGTTTTATTTGTGCGTTGCGGCAAGAGCCAAGGTTGTTTGTCAGTTGACTGCATTCTGTTGCATTGATTTCCATATGAAATGGGCAGCAGCAACTTCGCTCTGAAAGTGTGGACGGGTCCAGTGCCTCATGCTGCCAGCAGCCGTTCTCTCCATACACATTCAATGAGCGCGGAGGGCCATACCAAAACAAGGCGGTATTGATGAAAGACTGAACACATCTTGCAGGGGCCCCACGTGATGAGAAAGAGATGTTTTGGGGTAGCAGACAGGAGGAGCTTTTCTAGGAGTTGGGGGTTGGAACTTGGAAGGGACTTCTGTCCAACTTTTGTTTTGGAATTTGTTGTTGTTTTTTGCAAGAAGATGGCTTTACTGTATTCTTATTTCTTCTGTCCTCCATAGTGGCCTTTTGTGGGGTGACACTTCCAGTTATGAGGTTGCATCCCCACTGGCCCCTCTTTTGTGCCATTGTGATTTCACAGTGGGGTCTGAGGCATTGGGAGGCTTCATTCTAATGAAAATTCCTCTCCTGTGCCTCTTTGTTTAGCAGTAGTAGTAGGGTGTCATTATCTTCCTGATAGTGTGGGGTTCTCGCCTGCTGTGGGTTTAAGTTGGCTAATTAGAAGACATGAGAGAGTGTGTAAAAAGAAAACAGCAAATTAAACAAAACCAAAAATTTGCTGAAGGTCTAACCGTCTCTAAGGCCATACGACAGAAGACGCTCTTAACAGCAGATTCACATCTTTCAGGTTATTCTGCCATTAACATTTTCAGTGATTGACGCTGTCGCAGTCAGATCACTTCTATTTTCAGAAAAAGATTTGGGGATTAAGGAAAAGTTACAAAGAAGACGTTCTTCACTGAATGCAAGAACAGCTCTCACACAAGATAGTACTGTTGAAAGGTTCAACTCTAGTGTGGTTGTCACCTTTCCCAGAACTGATACTGTCAGGAAACACTGGCTGCATTTGAAGGTCTTGGCAGATTAGTTTCTTGCTGGCATACGTTGTTTTTTAAGTTGTTAACCTTGGTCTCAATGTATAGCAATTGTATATCTCCTTCAATCATATCCTAATAGTGCCGTCCTTTAGTGCTGATAAGAATTAAAAAATATATATATATTCTTATCAGTTATTTTTAATTGTAATCTTCCATTTAGATTTGTTTTGTCATTATATTATATTGTTTGTGTAACTAATTAAATAGTGCCTCTTCTACACTGTATGCACCACTTGTCCTATGAGCCATGTTATAGATGATGCTGAAACCTCTGGGATCATTGCCTTGCAACAAAGGCTCCCTTTGAGCCGACGGGGAGCAATTTTATCATTAGTAAACTGAGCAGGAAAAAGGCTTGCCTCCCAGATAGCTGCTGAAGGAGTTAAATGTGAAGCCCATTTGCCCAAGGTGGTTATTGAAGACATTTGGTGGTTTGGGCTAATTAATCTGAGAAGAGACCTCATGATATGAGCCTATTGCAGGGCTTTTAGTGCAGTAGCACAAGCACTGACCCCACAAGTGAAGTGGAAGTGATCCATCTTTAAAGAGCACATTACATAAAAGGGATGATAAACTACTGACTCTCATAAAATAAACTGTTCACTCACACAGCATTAGTCAAGTGAATAGTAGCCTGTTATTTTGCAGGGAATTTATCAAGACAGAATGCAACTTCAAATTGTTTTGATATGGTTTTTTTAGGGGGGGGGGGTAATTTCCTTTTTACCCATCAGAAGGACATGCTTAGTAGCTGACACTAATACACAAGTGAGAAGGAAGTAAGCCTTTTCTTCATAGCGTCACAGCGTTTCACACCCTTTGACCAATTAATTACATGGTCAATCTATCATCTACTTCTACAGCATTAGGGATGAAAATACCGGTATTGCAGTCTAGATCTAATATGGCATTGGCTACTCTTGTACTTGTTGCCAGTACCCAACACAACACAACACAGTATTGTTGCTTTTGATTTTTGATATGCATATTTGTGAGTAGGATGTTTGTTTTTCTGTGTAGAAAGCACTTTGATTGAGTAGGAAGGGCGTACGTACTGGATAAGACAGGCTAGAGATAGACCCCCAACCCCAGGCATGCACCACCAACCACCACCTTACACTTCCTTCAGTGAAGAATTTGGGTTGAAAGGTTTGCGGTACCACCCGGTACCACTATTTATCCCAATTACGTTTCTGACCAGGAACAGCATGAACCATAAATCAGGTTGTCAGAAAGAGACAATCAGAATTGCACATTCCTATTTAGACGGGTCTGACAGAACGCTCTGACACTGAACTATGTTGCCGGAGTCAATATCTCCTGGAAAACGTCAGGGAAGGTAGAGTGGTGGTACCTTATCTGCTCAGATGCCACTCAGTGTGAACATCAAAAGAAGGCTTGAGATGAGTGCACTGAGGGTTGTGTAACTGTCTGGGGGAAGGCTGGCACGCTCGTCTCCAAGGCTCGTCAATGCTGTTAACAGCATGCTTCATCAATGGAAGGCATCCCTACACCATTAGGACTGCTCTGATGTTTTCGAGGAAAATAGAGAGGGAGAGTTGGCATTTCAGTGAGCAAAGAATGTTACAAAAATAATGTTCTTATCTTCTAATCTAATTCTAATTAAAATCATCAAGCGCTGTGGTAATTAAATTTATAATTCCATTTTGGTTGTGTTTAGGATGTGAAAGCCAGCAATTCCGCTGTGGGACAGGTCGGTGTATCCCGGGTGATTGGCACTGTGATGGCACATTAGACTGTGTGGATAACTCTGATGAAGAAGACTGCCGTGAGTCACTTATCACATAGATCACGTAGATCAAGATACCCTATTAGACAGAGTTGTTACTGACTCATAGAGTCATACTAAAGGCCCTTTCTTTTTCCCCTCTGCACAAAATCTTGCCTCAACATGTCGCGTTGTGGGCTTGTAGATCTTCTATTTCAGCCGAATGTTCGCCTATTTTCCCTTTAGAGGCTATCATTGTACCAGAAGTAGGCATTAAAGTAGTTCATGCCTACTGAGTAAAAATAAACTTTCTAACCTTACATTCAAACAGAAAAGTCCTATCTGATTTTATTAAACAACATTAAACTCACCAATATTGCAGGTGTACGGAAAGCTTGAATCATCCTCTTTCTATCTGCAAAGATTTTGTTTAATAAAACTCCAGGCATGTTTTGAGCTACTCAAGAAATTCTGTGAAGGTAATTATTTTTCTATAAGTGCCAGAGTTTGGAGGCGCTCGTTATCATTAACGCAATGTCCTGCTGCATCCTGCATTATGTGCCATTTAGAAACAGGTGGTATGCAGGACTGTTGAGTGATTTCCAACAAGCGCTTCCAAACGCCAACGATACATGCTGCTCAATGTTTTGCCACTCAGTTTAGATGAGGGGGATGTGTCCCGGTGGAAAAGGAATGCATGTGCATACTCTCTATTACGACATTACCTAGAATGTAGATATACTGTAGATGCTAGGGTCCTGGGTTCAAGTGGTTAATTATTGTTCATAAGTATCCCTGTAGTCGTCCTAAGGTCCTCAAGGGAGAAGTAGTACTCACAGACTGCAGAAAAAATATTCAAAGATGATCTGCTTGTGTTCCCACAGCAAAGGTAACATGTGATGCAAGTCATTTCCAGTGTCTGAGTGACGATGAGTGCATCCCCGAAGTGTGGGTGTGTGACGGCGAGGAGGACTGTGAGGATGGCTCTGATGAAAGACAGCAGCACTGCCGTAAGTACTTCCTCCAAGACTGACATTCCAAGACAGTTGTTCTTAAAGTGGGGTCCAGTCACTCTCCCCAGCAAAATGAAATAAGAAGAGTTTAAACACTTCAGCTACTCCAAAATAGCTGATCTATGTTCACATCATGATGTGATGCATTTGTGAGCTTGTAGATCTGCTGTTTTTGACAAATGACAAATGTTGTCTAATCGGTCCCCGGCACAAAATCTTTTCAAATGAGTGTCTGTGGCTAAATACATATCAGGTCCTTGACATGAAAATGTTTGGGAAACACTATTCCAATATAGACCATTGTATTGCAAAAAATACTATAACCCTCCTATTCAAATATTTACAAAAAATTCGATTTTCAAGCTCACAATGAAATTTTCACCTATAATGACACGCCCAAAATAGAAGGGACGGCAGGTTAAAAGTAGTACATTGCTACTTGACTTGAGATTTGAGGGATTTACAATAGCAGTGCAATAATGAGTATCTCAACTCAAGTGCATCACATTTCAAAATTGTTAAAGAAATGAGTGAATTACCACTTCCAGTTGTAGCTAAATTTCTCCCAAATCTGTTACCAGCTGGGACGACGTGCACCACTACCCAATTCAGATGCGGTAACGGAGCCTGTATCCCCAGTGTGTACCGCTGTGATCGGTCCGACCCATCCGACTGCTCGGATGGGTCTGACGAAATAGACTGCCGTAAGTTTCCCCCTGGAAAGGGTTCCTTTTTGTGTGTGTGTGTGTCTGATTCAGACTACCGTGGCATTTTAATCAATTTGTTAAGATTAAGAGGCTCGTTGACTGACAGAATGGGTCACAATATGCTTCTTGTTGTCAGAGGTTGATTGCAGATTCCATGGTGGATTAGTCAAGCTGAAGTTCAGCTGCTATTCCATTATTGTGCCGACATGGTTACAGCCCTGCACACTGTGGTAATCTCACAATTGCATAAAGAATGCTGCATGTGGCTGTTGCCGGTGTTCATTGTAAACTTTGCTTTCTTATCCTTCGCATTAGTCTTTCACATGTTCTGTGATATTTCTAGAATGCCAAGAATGACCCTTTGCCATTATTCAGTTCAGTTACAGTGTATTTCAGAGGTCAATTGCCATAATTAATTTTTGATAGCTACAGGAGTCTTTACATGTCTAAAGCAATGGTTTAAACAGCATGATTGCTTATACATACAGTAGAATGTATTTAATAAGAGCCAAGACATGCCTGTCAGGCATGTCTCGGCATCAACATTTACCCACAGTTTGACATTGGAGCTGTGTATATCCATGTCATGCATTTTAAACACCCAACATCATGCAATACTTCTACACTAGGATCTGTATGATGAATGCAATTTACTTTCGTCCTGTGAATAATCTTTTGATCTTGTTCAGACTATCCTACGTGTGCTGAGCTGAGTTGTGCTAATGGAGCCTGTTTCAACCGGACCCAGCGATGTGACCAGACGGTGGACTGCCGTGACTTCTCTGATGAAGCAAACTGCAGTAAGTCTCAAGTCAATAACACTGGTACCCAACTCTTTCCAGAACTCCTTATTGCCTTGTTATCAGTTGTTAAGTGGTCAGATGGGTGGGTCGCATGCATTTTCAGAGCATGTTTATTTTAATGACAATCAATTTTGTATTTTATTTTAATGTTAATTATTAAAATCTTAGTGTTTTGCCAATTATGTGGTGGACCACTAGCCTGGGTTCCATTATGTGGTGGACCACTAGCCTGGGTTCCATTATGTGGTGGACCACTAGCCTGGGTTCCATTATGTGGTGGACCACTAGCCTGGGTTCCATTATGTGGTGGACCACTAGCCTGGGTTCCATTATGTGGTGGACCACTAGCCTGGGTTCCATTATGTGGTGGACCACTAGCCTGGGTTCCATTATGTGGTGGACCACTAGCCTGGGTTCCATTATGTGGTGGACCACTAGCCTGGGTTCCATTATGTGGTGGACCACTAGCCTGGGTTCCAGCCTTATTCACTACGTTCCGTGGATTTGTTTTTGTGGAAAAGAAAATCCACCGAACGTAGTGAATCAGGCTGGAAACCAGTTTAGCGGAATCCGCTCTACAAGTCATATGATGACCTCACCTATCACCTATCACTGTCTTTTGTTTGTTTATATGTTCTGTCTTTAGCACAGCACTGCAGCACGGGCATGTTCCCATGTCACAATGGAGAGTGTGTTCCTCAGCGCTATGTCTGCGATCATGACGATGATTGCGGAGACAGAAGTGATGAGCAGGACTGCAGTATGTACCCTCCCACTCTCTTCTCTTCTTCCTTGTCTCTTTTTCCTTATTTATATTATTTTTTATTCATAGTGCAAACATTATGACAGCTTCAGTGTTGAACATTCAGTTCCAACTGCACTCTTTGTTTTCCCTTTTGAGCTGCCAAACAAACAGACTTTTCCTGGGACAGCAACGTTTATTTTTGCCTGGATAGATGCTCTCTTAAACTGGACTTGGCCTGACCTTTACTATGTGTTTTCCTCCTCTCTCTCATGGCAGCATACCCCACTTGTAGAGGGAGCTACTTCACCTGCCCCAGTGGCCGCTGTATCCATCAAGTGTGGCTGTGTGATGGAGAAGATGACTGCGAGGACAATGCAGATGAAAAAGGCTGTGGTACGGATTCTTTAAAGCAAAACGGCCCTTCAAATACCTAGATACCTACATATTAAATATTGGACATATGGTGGAATGGGTGGGAAATCCAAGCTATCTGTGTGAACCTGATTCACCTCCAGCCCCCATGGTGGCTATTGGCTAGCCAGGCACTGAGTCTGTGCCCCTTTAAGTGTGTTATTCAAATGCCTCTTTGTGGCACAAGACCATACAGCCTTCCAAAGGGCTTTAGAATTCCTCCACACTGCCGTGAAGAGTGTGTGTTTTTAGAGGATGGGCCACGGGAGCCCTCCAAGCACCCCCTCCCACCTTTTACCCCCTCAAAACTCAGTTCCCCCCCCATTGATTTAAAGTGACAGTAATTTCCCACAATGAAGTCTGCGTCACCTTGTCCTTGAGTTCACTATTGCATTCCTCGGGAGATATGGTTGCCTGTCCTCATTGCATACCTCACACATTGTATTGTATCTTTCTCTTTTGCACATGACACTCCGTGGCAGGCCCTCCTATCTTCTTATTTGTTTCTGTTTTCTCTGTGTCAAGGCACTGATGAGTTGAAGACTGATTGTTTTGCCTCTAGATCATATACCACGCGAGTGCTACCCTGGCGAATGGCCTTGTCCATCCACGGGTCTGTGTATCGTCATGGATCAGCTGTGTGATGGAACAGTCCACTGCCCCGATGGAGACGACGAGACCAACACTACAGCTGGACGCAACTGCAGTTAGTACCAATATGATGTACCGATGTTTCTTTTTCTTTCTTTCTTTCTTTCTTTCTTTCTTTCTTTCTTTCTTTAGCTTTCCTGTAAGATTAAGCCTATGATGCATGGCAACCAAACGAAATTCCTTCAGTACAAAGTATGAAGTACAAAATGTATTCATTCGTGACTATTTTGTCCATTGGGGTCAGGTATCTGGAGATGTCCATCTCTGAGCTGTGAAGATCGTTGTCACCCTTCCCCTGAGGGAGGAACATGTTCTTGTCCTTCTGGATATATTGTCAATAACAATGACAGTCGCTCTTGTATTGGTATGTATGGTTAACAGATTACAGCATACATTGTTTTACTGCCTAAAGATTCTTTGGCCTTTCAGAGAAATCTTGTTCCTCCTGTGCTGATATGAGATACGGTACCATTCTGACACGTGTAGCCCATTGACCATGAGTCCATGACTACTTGACATTACTACTGAATTGATCACATGGTTAAACCATTGAAACCGGGAAATCTGTGTCATTTTAGATTTGAACTATAAAGCATTATTTTATACTTGTCTCAGGTCTTGGATACATTTTTTTTTACAAGTCAGTATAACAAATATAATGTGGCGGTTCAACATTAGGTAAGCCAGACACAGAACAGTGATCCACATAAAAAAGAGAAATTGCCTGGGACCCAAACTAGTGAAAATAACACGTCGCCGCTTTGTGAGCTTGGCTATTTTCATTACTTCTTAAACATTTGTTTTCTAATTTATGGAAATTATTAGATTTTTCTTGTATTTTCTTTTCTTTTTTGGGGGAATGTTTTATGAAAATGTTTTGAATTAACAATAATTTAAAGGTATATTCAGTGATTTCACTTTATTCAAATATCACTTATTTTATTTGTTTTGTTGTGATAATCCTCCCTACTATAGAGTGTGCTGACCATATAAGGAGTTCCTCCCTGTCCCCAGTTAACCCCTGGGGGTCAAAAAACCTTAGGTTTCGTTTTTGACTCTCTATCCTGATTGGACGAAAGGCTGGGTCCCACAGCCAAAAACGAAACCTAAGGTTTTTTGAGTGAAATCACTGAATCTACCTTTAAAACAAAATGTAGGAAACAAAAACAAAATGTAGAAAACCCAAACATAGAAGAAAACATTACATGAACCTACAGGGTTAAGCCAGGGTTCACATAAAACAGAATACAAACAAAAGAACAACATCAATACATCAACCACATGAACCCTAGCATCTCTATTCTGGGCATGTCATAATATGCAAACATTCAGCAAACATGGCAAAAATGGGTTCATGTAGTTAACTCGGCTCAGAAGAAAAGGAATACATGTCTTTTGACCTGTGTTGGCTGTGATTGTCCTTTGATTTCATGGTGAAGACTTTGACGACTGTTCAATGTGGGGCGTTTGTGACCAGCTGTGTGAGGACAGGACAGGCAGCCACCATTGTAGCTGCCGAGACGGTTACATCTTGGAACAGCACAGATACTGCAGAGCCGACACTCAGAGATGTAAGTGACTGTTCCTCTCTCTATGAATAGAATGCTCTTCCTATGTCTGAACTTTGAATGAAGGGTGCGATTTTCTAGGGTGAAATGTTCAAAATATTCAAAACGATTAAAAAAAGTTCAGAATGTTTGAATGAACAAACATTTCTTTGTATTTGGTCATGTCCAACCAAACTCTGGCCCCTTAGACTAGCTACTTGTCCTGTCTGCCAACATGCCCTGCTGAGTGTCTGCTGTGCTCTCGGATGCATTGTTGCGCACTAAATGTTGTTTTAGCCAGTCTCTTGCCTTTGTGTAACAGAAGAGAGTGTTGACTAAGAGACCAGCCTCTCTGCCTTTGACCACTAGCCCAGCAGCAACAAGTCTGATGACAATGGCAAGCAATAGTACTTTGACTTCATGAGATTCAGTCAGGGATCTACTTGTACATACCTAACCTAACCAGAGATGGGAAGTAACTGTAACTAAGTACTTTTTTTTCCGAGTATCTGTACTTTACTGAGTACTTATTTTTCGGACTACATTTTACTTTCATCCGTTACATTTTAACACAAGTACTAGTACTTTCTACTGAGTACTTTTTCAAAATAGGCTTGTTACTTTTATTTTAATGCATGACACAGATTAAAATAATATTAGACCAAGGAATCTCTTTTTAGACAATAAAAAAAACAGCTCCCGTAGATGGTTCCAGTCTCCGCCAATCGTATGAAGCGTTACTAGTGGTGGTCCCCTACATCCCAGCTTGTGATTGGCCCTCTGACGATGTTAATACATTTCATTGGCTATAAACCAAGGAAGCTCTTAGAAGGAAGTGAAGTGGTCACGTGACTGGGCTGCGCCATGACACTTTCATGGACACTTTCATGGGAGCCAAACTACCTGGAAGTTTGGCAGAATGCATTGGAGTCAATGAGAGCTCAGTGACCAGCTCATGAACAAACATTATTTATGAACAATTGAAACCTTTTGTAAAGTAATCACTTCTGGAAAATAACAGAAGACATGTAACACATTATTGTCTGCTGTGTTGTTATTCGATGTGTACACTGTGTAATTTTTATAGAGGTATGGTATCTCTATAAAAATAGAGATACCATAAAGTACAAAGTACATTTCTGAACGCACCAAGTATCGCGATACTTCCCACCGTTTCCTGTCTGGCAGCCAAATATCGCGATACTTCGGAGCCAGAAACGATACCTGCTGCTGTTTAGATCCTCAGATAAAATTATATACTGTGCACTCTGTGCACATCGAAAAGTAAGTGATTAGAAAACAACCTGTTATATGTCTTCTGTTATTTTCCAGAAGTGATTACTTTACAAAAGGTCTCAATTGTTCATGAATAATGTTTGTTTCATTCACTGCCATGTATTCATTGCACTTCCTGTGTGAGTTTGGCTCCCATGAAAGTGTCCATGAAAGTGTCATGGCGCAGCCCAGTCACGTGACCACTTCACTTCCTTCTCAGAGCTTCCTTGCTATAAACCCGGAAACACAGACCACCACCACACACACATGCGTATCTCAACCCGCCGGCTGTGTTGAACATTTGAGCTTCACTGTGCAGTGTACACATGTGTCTGCTTGAAGTTGAAAGTTCCTCCACGATGACTGTGCTGACTGTGTGCTGATTAAAACAATCTGATTTGAAGAGGTGGGTCTACTTACATGAATCGTCAATCAGTAATGACAGTTTGGAAATCAGTGTGTTTGGTTGGGATCTTTTTAGTTTAATAGCCTTCGACGTATATGAGGTTACAGTTGCAAATCCGGTAAAATACTTTTACTTTTACTCAGAAAGTACATTTCAGAGCCTGTACTTTTTTACTTTTACTCAAGTAATTATTTGAATGACTACTTCTACTTTTACCAAAGTAGTTTTTTACACAAGTAATTGTACAGAATGTCAGTACTTTTCCCATCTCTGCATGCAGTGTTATATATTGTAACAGGATCAATTCCAGTGGTGTGTGAGTTTAGCATTATATACATGACGAGAGCCCATAATGTTGTTTTTAAGGGCTATGTCCAGCTTTTAGTGTGCCAATACAAACTTTGTCCTACACAAACATTAACATTTGTGTATCAATGTTCATATAAACATAAACATTGCGTAACACAAACATTGAAGGCGAAGGTGAGGACGCAAATTCTGATTAACCGGAATGAGATGATGTAGGATGATGTACGATGATATGATCGCCCCTCATTTCACACGTGTGTGATTTTTTTAGCCCAACATATAACGTGAATTCTCTGCGTCTGGGGCTCTGAATACAGAAGACAGACTACATTACAGTACTTTGTAACTGACTTTATATTTTGTTTCCCTCTGTAGGTGGAGTCCCTCTTTTAGTCTTCTCAAACGGCAGAGACCTTCTAATTGGTGACATCCATGGCAACGACCAACGTACTTTGATCCATTCTCAGAACAGAGGGGTTGCTGTGGGTGTGGACTTCCACTTCCTCCTCCATAGAATATTCTGGACCGATACAACTCAGAACAAGGTAACAGAGTTTGTGCTATTCCAGCAGCCAGTGTTACCCTTTTACCCTTTTTTTTTTGTTGTTATCAAATGTTTTTAATTTTAAGACAAAAATCACAATAAGACACGTTAACAACATGAATGACTTAAAGAAAACAAGACACATATATAAAACAACACATAACAGCAAAAGCAAGGAACACAAAAACAAAAACAAACAATCCCACCCACCCCTCCCGAGACCAAAGATGCCACAAAATGTCATTACTCCTACTACTGTGCAATGGAAACAAAAAATAAATAAATAATGATAATAATAATAATAATGCCCTTAACCAAATCTGCAATACCAGACCAAATCTCAATGTTTTCACCCTTTTACCCTTTTAAACAAACAGGAGAAGGGCGCACACCAGTGTTGGTGAGGTGCTGCTGGCCTTGGTAAATAAATATAGAAGATAAAGAAAAAGGCTGCACACTTGTAGCCACGATGCAAAATGTATTTAAAAGACTTGGCAAGGTCTTCTTCGGGGAACCCTTTAAAACACTCCATGGGTGCATCATGCATGACATCGTAACCCCCAGAGACAAAAGCAAAAAGCTGAGGTCAAGACTGTGGAGAATAGAATGCTGTATTGTGCAAAGAAATACAGGAGCAGTAGAGGAAATGCTTTGGCCAGGACTATTTTGGTTATCCTTTAAAAAATCGGCACTTTGGATACTCTAATAAATGGAGAGCTGTTGGCTCCCAAGTGGCACAGCCATAATGAAGGAGAAGTAGACCAGGAATGGAATCCAAATTGTCTAATCTTGAAACCTGTCTGATGTGCTGGTATGATGTCCACATACCACGGTGCAATTTTTGTAACCTGATCATGTTCAAGGTAATCGTGCAGCGTTTGTTTTCAGGGAGTCTGTCCAGCTATATGCATTCTTTGGCCAGCTCAAAGGGCTTTGTGCTGTCTATGCCTCGGCTTCTCTATGGTTTGAACCGCTGCCACTGGGAAGAAAAGCTGGGGACATAATTGGGACTGGGTATCTGTGTATATCAGCCACCTCTGTGGCGGCATGTCAACGGATTAAATGCTGGGGAGACCACAAACGGGGCATGTGAATGTAACCAGAAAGGTTAAACTACCAGGCTATTTCCACATCTTCAGTTTCTTTTTAAACAGGTCAGTTGAAAATCCTGCTTCTCAGTCTAGATCCTGTGTCAAAAGAACCAGAGCTGGAAAGAGGAGTATACCCCTCACTAGCTGCGTGGTGCCAAGGCTTCAAGCCTGAGAAACTAGTGCATCTTAGCATGAGCAGGATCGTACAGTAGTTTACAGAAACTTCCCACTCTAAGCTATAAAGCACTACCAAGATGTGGTCAGGCTGAGAAGATGACTAAATAAGTTCATGTGCTGATTTTTGCAGTTCCTTATAAACAGCATACTAGTGTTTGGAACGATTTTGTCCCCTATTATTCATACTTTAACATGATTTAATACCTTCAAAGTTTTTGAATGAGTGAGATACTGGTAGCCATTTTATTCTGCTTCTTGACCATGGTAGACTCATACCTCAGTTTATTCCCGTAGCTCTCTGACCACCTTGGGCCGCCTCTCTCTTGACAACAATGCTATCTTTTGTGGACAGGTGTTCTCTGTGGATATGGACGGTTCCAACTTGCAGGTGGTTTTAAATGTATCAGTTGACTACCCTGAGAACCTGGCTGTCGACTGGGTGAACAACAAACTGTATGTAGTGGAGGCAAGCGTCAACCGGATTGACATGGTGGACTTTGATGGCAGCAACCGGGTCACACTGATCACCGAAAACCTGGGAAACCCTAGAGGGTTGGCCGTGGACCCCACTGTCGGGTAAGCACCTGCTACATCTCCCACCCATCTAGCCGCAGTCCCTATGTACAGTATCTGTGTCATGCTTCGTTGGCATGGAATAATGTGTGTGTGTGTATGTGTGCGTGAGGGAGATTAGCAGATTGCCCTGGATGGATTAGTGAGGAGCAATGTAAGTGATGACCCTCATTGTAATCCAATAGTATAGTTCAAGGGGGAGATAGAGCCAGGTGGCCACACATACATTTCTTAGCTTAATTGAATGTACAGTTTCTTAGGAAAGATTCACAGCCACCCACCTGGAGACAAAATGTAATGTTCTGGATGTGAAACTTAATTAAAAAGAAAAAAAAAGGAAATCCTCTTATCATTCAACCTCTTGTCTTAGGTTGAATGCTTGTCTAGGTTGATTGAACAAGCCCAGTTTCCAGGTTTTTCCTCTTTCTTTCTCAGGTTTATGTTCTTCTCTGACTGGAATGCGCAGAATGGAGAGCCAGGACTGGAGAGGGCCTATATGGATGGCACCAACCGCTATGGGATCATCAGGAGCAAACTGGGTTGGCCAGCCGGTATCACACTGGACTATGAGGCCAAGCGCATCTACTGGGTTGATAGTCGCTATGATTACATTGAAACCACAACATATGATGGCCTTCATAGGTAAACCTAACAGATGTTCATATGGATTCATATCATTTTGTGTTTCATCTGCCAGTATTATGATATAAGTCTGTCCTCAAACCTTTTAGAAAAACGGTGGTTCATGGAGGCTCTGTGGTCCCTCATCCATTTGGCATCTGTCTGTTTGAACACAATGTCTATTTCACTGACTGGACCAAGATGAGTGTGATGAAAGCTAACAAGTTTTTTGACAGCAGTCCTCAAGTGCTTTACTCAACAGCACAGACCCCACATGGGGTAACAGTGATACACCAGTTAAGACAACCAACTGGTAAGCCCCTGACTAAGGACATACATACAACTGTACAAATATTGTCTTGATAGTCACTTATACAATCTCTAGTCCCTATAGCTTGGGAAGCTTTTTAAATGTGAATTAGGGCTTTAAGCAACTAGTCGACTAGTAAATCCACTAGTTGACCTTGTTGGTACTAGTTGACTAGTTTATAAGAAGAAAATAAGCGTTTTTTTCCCTCCCGTTTTTGTAGGCCTCCAGATCAGCTAGAATGCCAGATTATAGTCACCAATGTATACAGTTTTTAAATGTACAAATATTATTTAGTGGTTAGTAGTTAAACAACTAGTCGACTAGTAAACTAGGCAACTAGTCAACTACCGGTAGTAAAAATCACTATAAATGAAAGCCCTAATGTGAATGCTGTATTTTTTTGTTGGAATCATAAAATCAAAAACAAAAGAATCCTGCAGCAAAACTTATTTTGTTATTATTTTTGACAGTGCCAAACCCCTGTGGTGTAGACAAGGGTGGATGTGAACAGATCTGCGTTCTGAGTCACAGGAGTGACAACGGAGGGCTGGGTTACCGCTGCAAGTGTCGCATGGGTTATGACCTGCTTAATGATGGCAAAAGATGTGTAGGTAAGAAATACAAATCAAAACCGACTGTCATGGCAGTATTAGGTTCAACATAAGAGTTCCCTGGACTGAACTCCTCTAAACAGAGAAATGGGAGTCAAGGGTCACCGGAAAAGGACCTGAATCAACAGTGTGCTTCTCCTGCCAATGATAGAGATAATTTCTTCCTGGAGTCTGGATTTTGGCCAAACCACATCACTCAAACAACCTTGATCAGAATAGCATCATGGTTGTTTGTTGTTGCTGCTTTGCCATATGGCATATGATTATTTATTGAATCATCTACACAGGGCTATATCTATATGCAGGCTAGCACAAGGCTATGTGCTAGGTTTGTTTATTGTTTACATGCTACCACTGTCTGGGAGAACTTATTTATTGCCATGGTCTACACTACACACTCAGATTCACCACTTCACCCATTTCCAATCTATTTTCATATAAATAGTTATCTCCAATGCTCCAATTATAATCTGGTACAATGTCTGTCTACCGAGTATTTGCTCTGTGTCACAGAGCTGTGGACAGTTAAGAAACCTGCAGCCTACCAGTGACATCATCGATTATCAATAATAAAAATCACACTCGTGTGAATTGAGGGGCGCTCTTATCATTGTACATCATCATCGCCAACTTCTTACTGGTGTCTTCTATGCATCTGGAATATTGTATACTGTATGTCTACTCTACAGTATGTCTAAGCTCATTATTTCACTTCATCTTTAATTTAATTAAAAAAGGTTTGGTTCTTGACTCCTACTCAACTGTACCTCTCCTCTGTTTCATTCTTACTGCTGCTCCTATGACACTTAAATGTCCCACTGTGATCCATAAATTAAATTATCTTGTGTGTAGAAGTCGTCTTCCATGGTCTCCTAACACACACAAGGGCATAGCATCATGTGTGTCACAAATGTATTTTCTGTCATCCTAATGCTACTGGTCTCGGTTCCTCTCTGCAGCTGTCAGGCAGTTCCTGCTATTCTCCAGCCAGCTGGCTGTCAGAGGCATCCCTTTCAACCTCTCATCTCAGGAGGATATCATCCTTCCCATCACTGGAGCACCCTCATCCTTTGTTGGGATTGACTTCAGTGCAGAGGATGATTGCATCTTCTTCTCAGATACAGTCAGAGATATCATCTATAAGCAGAAAGTGGATGGGACGGGTGAGAATCTAATCTATTCATTTAGCTGATGATGCTTCATAGTAGTACTTAACAAATACCATTACATAATCATATACTTCATATATTTGGATTTGGATTGTTATTTACATCCTTGGATAATATCCTTCATATTAGAGAGTTTGACCATGTGATCCAGCCAGCCTTTAACAGGGATTTAAGGGTTTTATATAATTTCGTTTTGCGTGATTTCGTACACCGAAAATAGCCCATCTACACACCCCCAACGTGAGCGCCCAGACCGGCTAATTTCTTGTATGATGGGGTGCAGACAGTGTTGAACAGCTCAAAGTCATGCCCTCGAAATTAACGTTAACGAACAACACATGGAATCTATTCCACAGGGCGTTTTTAGCTTTTTAATCTTCTCACTTGACCTTAATGTCTTACAGAGAAAGTTACTTGTTTACCCTAGAAATCCATGAAGACTCACTTTGAAAAAGAAAGCAAAACCTCACTGCTCTGGTCAGTGCTGTTATTTTTGGGACAGCTCTAGCTTTCTCTGTCAGGTCTACATGGGGAAAATGCAAGCTGACAGCCTATTTATTTAAATGTGTTCCTCCTTTCATCTCTGCTTAAATGGTGGCCTGAATCCTCTGATCTGCACAGGCAGGGAGGTACTGGCAGCCAATAGGGTGGAAGGAGTGGAGGACCTGGCTTACGACTGGATTTCAAAGAACCTCTACTGGACTGACCCTCGCTACAGAAGCATATCAGTCATGAAGGTGGCCGACAAGTCCAGGAGAGCTATCGTACGCAACCTCAACAACCCCAGATCCATCGTGGTGCATCCTGTCATTGGGTATCAAGATAGAATTACTTGATATTGAAAGGTTATACGTCGTAGGGGTGTTCTGTATATCGGATAAAGAAGTATTTTAACTATCCTACTAACTTCAGCATTGTTACCCCAGTATAGGGATGCTAGGGTTGCTAAGGAGGAATGCTAAGTGGTTTAGCAGTTTCAATGGATAGTAGAGAGACATGCAACAGGTCTTAAGCTTGCATCTATTGCCATGCCCCACATACCTGCATATCTTACAGATTTTAGTCATAGACATTATGCCAATTAATCCCTCCACACACATTTCGGTGTGTTGCTACTGCTGTTGTATCCTACTGGCTCACCTGCCAGTGAGGAGCCCCACCACCCAGCACTTGCCATGCAAGTGACAAATATCACCCCGCCTGGCTTCCCTCTCCCGAACACGAGGCAATTGTGTTCATATAGATTGATGCTCGACATAGTCGGACGCACCGCGGTGGTTTCAAAACCCCTAGACTCTGCGGTGGAGGTCACATACTGTAGGCCTACCTCTGTGCCACCTGAGGGCATTACAGAATAGATTTATATATGACATACAGTTACTTATATTAGAGGTAATTAATTTAGCTATTTAGCTCTGTTAATTTAGAGTATAAGTGGCAATGAAAAAGAACAATAATTGCTTAAGTGCTGCAGAAATGTGAAATCAGATGTACAGTAATAACATGCCATCTGATGCTGTTGATAATGTCTTTGTCTCAGCTTGTTCTTCTTGTCGTGCCCACAAGACAGTTAGTTAGTCTCAGCTATGAACGTGGAAGCTTTAGCAGAACTGTCCACTTGCAATTACATACCTTTAATCATACCAGATGTGTCCCACTCCCAACATTCATCAAATTCCACAAGAAACCTTCTTTCTAGAAGAAGTGGTTATTTCCAATGGCTCTGTGTCATATAACCAAGATTAGTTCAGCATGAAAGCTGGTATTGCAATGAACACTAAGATCTTGGCTTGAATAGAAAAGCTCTATGAAGCTCTCAAAAATAAAATGTCAGCATTCTTTAGAAAAAAAGTTTTTGGCCTTGTAGATATTATTTATCAAAATATCAATGCTACTTTATTGCGTGATACTGTGTTTTATTCTGTGTGTGTGTGTGTGTGTGTGTGTGTGTGTGTGTGTGTGTGTGTGTGTGTGTGTGTGTGTGTGTGTGTGTGTGTGTGTGTGTGTGTGTGTGTGTGTGTGTGTGTGTGTGTGTGTGTGTGTGTGTGTGTGTGTGTGTGTGTGTGTGTGTGTGTGTGTGTGTGTGTGTGTGTGTGTGTTTGTGTGTGTGTGTGTTTACTTGCCAGATACATATTTTGGACTGACTGGTACCGTCCAGCAAAGATCATGAGAGCTTGGTGTGATGGGTCACATGCCCTGTCTATTGTGAACACTACTCTTGGCTGGCCAAATGGCCTGGCCATTGACTGGAGGTGAGCAAATGGTCCCAGAACCACATGTTCAAAGTTGCATGTACCCAGCATTCTTATACCATTCTTCCTTCTCTGACGAGTTAGGCCGATGGTTTTTTTGTGGTATGTGGGCTATAGGGTGGCCAATAGTACAATAAGTATGTGATATTGTCATGGTATTATTCATTCACCCATCTATATAGCAATGACAGCTTGTAGATAGGTAGATCAGAAGATTCTTCAAAAATGTTGGAAAGTATTTATTTATCAAATCACTATTTATTTATTATGTCATGACCCAAATGAAAGTGCTTAAGTATGACATGTATTATACGAGTGGTCTTCTCTTATCTTTTTTCTTTTCACAGAGCTATGCGTCTGTATTGGGTGGATGCCTTCTTTGATAAAATTGAGCACAGTACTTTTGATGGACAGAACAGACTGTCTCTGGGCCGAATCAGTCAGATATCCCATCCCTTTGGCCTCACCATTTTTGAAGGTAATACAATTGCTAATTTACTGTATGATATGAAATGTTGAGCAGTTTTATCATGAGTGGAATATACTGATACTATAGTGGACACAAAGATGGCTTGTCGTTATTGCTTCAGTGCTTTAAATGCTTTAAATGAACAATTACTGTCAAACTAACCATTAATTGACTGTAGGTGATGAGAGATGAAGTAGCTCTGGTCGTGCTCTGGTATTATTAACATGTCTCACTTGCACAATGATTTCTGTGTTTAACCCATTAAGACTATGCATATTTCACTGACTGGCGCCTGCGTGCCATTGTGCGTGTGCGCAAGACTGACGGTGGGGAGCAGATCATTATCAGGAGAGGAATCAGCCACATCATCCATGTCAAGTCTTTCAACTCCAACACTCAGACTGGTGAGCTGCGTTACTTACCAGTGCACTCATTATTCTGTTCATTCAGACTGGTGAGCTGCGTTACTTACCAGTGCACTCATTATTCTGTTCATTCAGACTGGTGAGCTGCGTTACTTACCAGTGCACTCATTATTCTGTTCATGTGTTACTTACCAGTGCACTCATTATTCTGTTCATTCAGACTGGTGAGCTGCGTTACTTACCAGTGCACTCATTATTCTGTTCATGTGTGGCAACATTTTTGCATCACTTCCAGTGATGTGTATTGTCTATACTATTCCCACTCCCAGGTATCAACGCCTGCAACATAAGGCAGACAAATCCAAATGGCGACTGCAGCCACTTCTGCTTCCCAGTGCCAGATTCCCAGAGGATATGTGGGTGCCCATATGGCATGAAGGTGGCGCCCAACCAGAGGGCCTGTGTGGAGGACCCATCCAATGAGCCCCCGACAGTTCAGTGTGGAGCCAACTCCTTCTCTTGCAGCAACGGCAAATGTGTGCCCATCAGCTACAGATGTGATGGCCTTGATGACTGTTATGACAACAGCGATGAATTAGACTGCGGAGCAAACAGTAAATGCATCAGTTTTCTCTTACTGTACTGTGGTTGATGCCCTATATGCACACAGAATAACTCTCCCTACTTCTTTCACAGGTGTTACCGATGATACTTGTTCCTTCTTTAAAAAATAAGTAAAATTCACTAGAGCATAGTCCCTTGAGTTGCAGCAACTTGTTTTCAAAGGGGTTCAACCATTTAGTGTGCAGTGGTTTAAAAAAAAAAAAATTCAAGGACCCCCATAACCCATTTGGAACCCTGGACACTTTGAGACCAGCAGAGCCAACACACACTATAGCAGCACCATGACTCTGTTTGACCAGAATGGAACAGAGCCTTCATTAGTATCAGCGGTAACACCTGTGAAGGAAGTTAGGAAGGGGCCCCAAGTTCTTCCCAAAATGGTGTGTGTGCATAGAGCTATTAGAGCCCATTGGACCGCATTGACCAGTCCACAGTTGAATAATTCAATGTAATCAGGAACATTAGAATGCTGGAATGCTTAATGAACATTGTCATTCGTACTGTTTTGCAGACATCACTTGCTCTCCCACTGCGTTCACCTGTGCCAACCAGCACTGCGTGCCTGGGAAGTGGCGCTGCGATGGGCACAATGACTGCTTTGATGGCAGTGATGAACAGAACTGTCCCACCCTCATTCCTAGCACTTGCCCTGCCAACCAATTTACCTGTGCCAACTATCGCTGCATCCCAAACACCTGGCGGTGTGACACTGATAATGACTGCGGGGACGGCTCAGACGAGTTGGATTGCCGTGAGTTCCCTTTACATGCATAAAGTCAAGTTATAAGATAACTGAATCAAATTGACTGGAAGGAACGCAGACTGCCCTTTCCAAGAAACCTTTCCTTTTTCATCTTTACCCGTTGTCGATCATGTGGCACTGTATGTACCGATAATGTGTTTTAGTTTACAGTAATGTGTCTTACTGTTGGATATGTTGACAGATCTGTCAACCACATGCCAGCCAGAGCAGTTTCAATGTCCTGACCACCGCTGCATCGACCCCAAATACGTGTGTGATGGGGACAGGGACTGTGCTGATGGAGCTGACGAGCAGGGCTGCAGTGAGTTGTTTGTTTGCCTGAAATACACTTGACTCTGCCTCATTGACAATGACACACACACATATTGTTTATATCATTGGTCATGTGCAGTCAGGTTTGCTTAGGGTATAGCGTAGCACATGGTCACTTTAAGTCCATTTATTCGTTCAACTCCTATTACAAGGTGAGATTGAAGATTTTGGCATTGGCCATCTCTAATGATTTTACATTTACATTTACTCAGATTATCATAAGATTCTTATTGTCAGAAATTCTTATCTTGGGACTGACACGTTTATGTTAACCAGCAAAATATGCTTGGAAATTGTACTGTGAAAAGCAACATTGATATGCTTCTTACACAATAATAACTTCTACATACATTAATAATTTATTAAATATATGTATAAACAAATTATTTCTGTACACCTTGGTAAAGCTAAACGAACATGCATGTTCTACTGGCTCTCTTTCAGTCTACAACTGCACTGTGTATGAGTTCAAGTGTTCCAATGGTCATCAATGTGTCAACACCTTCTACCGATGTGACGGGGTCTTTGACTGTAATGATCACTCAGATGAGTCTGGCTGTCGTAAGTGTTTCGCTCACCGTTGTGTAACCATACACTAAACTGTTTATTTCATACTTGCTGTCTATGGTCAAACACGTTCTTTGTGTCATGTTACTACTGTGCCATTAGCAACCAGGCCCCCAGGGATGTGCCACCAAGAGATAGAGTTCCAGTGCCAGTCAGACGGAAGCTGCATCCCCTCTCACTGGGAGTGTGATGGCCACCCAGACTGTGAAGATGGCTCTGACGAGCATCACGCCTGCGCGCCTCGCACTTGCCCCAGCTCGCTCTTCCGCTGCGACAACGGCAACTGCGTGCACACCAGTTGGATCTGCGATGGGGACAATGACTGCAGGGACATGAGCGACGAGCGCGACTGCCCGGCTCCGCCTTTTCGATGCCCAAGCTGGCAGTGGCAGTGCCCTGGCCACAGTGTTTGCATCAATCTCACCCGTGTGTGTGACAACACCCCCGATTGCCCTAACGATGCTGATGAGTCTCCACTCTGCAGTAAGTGTTCCCTCCGGGTGTTACATCAGCCATACGATACATTGCTTCTCTGTCAAAACCGTCAGGATTATTATATAATATTTCATTTCATGAATGGCCTCATCCTGATATTTAATTGGATTTCTACATTGTGTTAATGATTCATATTCCTGCTGTTATTTTTTGTTTTTGTTTCATGATGATTTGACATTAAGTCACCTGTTAAATTCTTCATCATTTAACGAGAGGAAAACAATAGTTAAAGTTGTTGTTTGCTGTCTTTTTTTGTACTTTTTTTGTACTTTTTGTGTTCAAATCATGCATGTGTGTGATTTGATTTGTATTAACTTAAAATGATCTGTGATTTTCCTCTCTTGCCCTCCTCAAAACTTTCAGATGAGCATTTACCAGGTAGGAACAAGTAGAGTAGAAATAGAGTATACGTTCTAAAGCTGCATGCTGATGTACATCAGTTGATGCTCAGTGATGATGATGATGATGAAAGCATGTACATTAATAAAGCATGTACATTACTAAAGCATGCAAATTAATAACTCAAGTAGAAGTTTCCACTCGTGCAGTTATTTATTGCGTTGTCCATGAACGTTTTTTTAAATGCATTTCATTTTGTGGCCATAACTCACTCTTTCCATCCCCTCCACGCAGATCAAGAGAGCTGTTCAGACAACAATGCTGGCTGCACCCATGGGTGCATCCAGGGACCCTTTGGGGCTCAGTGCCATTGCCCTATGGGCTATCAACTAAGCAATGACTCCAAGACATGTGACGATGTAGACGAGTGTAATCCCCCCGGACTGTGTAGCCAGCATTGCTTTAATGAGAGAGGCTCCTTCCGATGCCACTGCCAGGATGGCTACACTCTGGAAATAGACCAACACACGTGCAAGGCCTCAGGTAGGGATGGATATAGAAACTTGGTTTTGTAGAGTAGGAACAGCAACAGTCCAGGAACAGCAAAATCCTCAGAATTAATTAACATAGGGAGATATGATACAGTGTTTCATTACACCTGACCCACCACACATGCTGCATAATGACTTAATTAAGCAATTATTACATTCGAGGGTGCGCTTTACCGTGATTAGTGACAACAGTTACCAACAATACAAAACACATCAATATTAATTATCAAACCGAAAAGTTTTGACCTCTGTTTCCCTGTAAATAGAAGAGTTAATTTCACTGAGACATTAAATAGTCCCTGTTGATGCTCCGTCTCACCTAACATGTCAAAGCCGGCCCGGTGCAGTGGGAGACATTCAAGATATGCTCTGTTGTACGACCGTGTCGTGTAGCCAAAATAACGGATCTACAAGCCTACAACGAGTCGGTGGCGATGCGTTGTGAACTTGTAGATCATATATGTCAAACTCAAGGCCCGGGGGCCAAATCAGGCCTGTGAATGAATTATCTTTGGCCCGCGGGGTGATATTTAATTAGTATTAGAACTGGCCCTCTGGTATATTGCACGGACCACCATAATACTACAAGTCCCACAATGCACTGCGAGTGCATTGTCACGAGGGCCTGCAAGCGCAAGCATGCGTCTTCTCTTCACTATTGATCAGCAGTGAAAGTATATCACTTGTGGTCAACTTTCAGCTACCCCTCTCCCCAAAAATGGCCCGTGTGTTGAAACACAGTCCGGCCCTCGACTTGTACCAATTTATTTATTTTAGCCCTCTGTGTATTTGAGTTTGACATCCCTGTTGTAGATCGTCTATTTTCTTTGCCCAAGTAGTTGACTTCACTATACCGACTTCATTCCAGACTTTTCTAAGTTATCGAGGTCTTCTTTGGAAAATGTAACATATCTCTCGCTTGGTTTTGCATTCTCCTCATCCTCTTCTTCCAACCAATCATCGTCCACTGTCCACCAAATAAATCAAAATTAACAATATAATCCATTTCTGAGAACGGGATACTGACATGGGTACTGGCTGGGGTTTCCCTCTGGCGTGCAGCTGTTCCATATATGGTCTAATCAGGTGTGGACTGCAGTGCGGAGTGATTTATTAAATGTGATTAGGCTCAGGCCTAGGTGTTCCATGATGCTGGTTTGAAGCATGGGTAGATGGCTATTTCAACAAATCAGATTGCTTTGTGAGCCTTCGTCCGAACTACCTGTTGTATACTGGACAATATTGTACTCATGGTAGTTACTAGTTATAAATAAATGGTCTCTGTTCTAATTCAGAAAACCCGTCCGAACCGGATGTTATTTCCGACGTCGGAAGGAGTATGCATTGGCCTTTATGACTTCTTTGACTTTTTAAAGACTTTGACTTATTAAAAATAATAAAATAAAGCGTATGGGAGAGATAGATGATGTGTACAGAAATGTTAAAGTATAATACAATATAATACTCATAGGAAGACATAAGAGAGTATTTGAAGCTGTGAGCAATATCGGTTCATATTTCTAATCTGACATTGCCCTGCAAAATCATTCTTTCATTCTTGCAAATTTAAATTAAGAAGATGGCAATTAGCAGTTGTTGGATCAAGCCTGTTCCCCCAGGAGATGGGGATGAGGATGTCACTGTGATTGGCCCACACAGACCTCAGCTTTCCCTACTGTGGTGGCTGCCGGGCAGGAATTATCTGTAACGTAGAGGGTGGCTTGGCCCCCAGACAGCTAGGCTGACACACTGTCTTTCTTCTCCACTCTCTCTTCACACAGCTCTGATTTCTTTAGATAAGACAAATAACATATATGTCACTCAGTGGCTCTCGTTGGGGTAATTAGGACATAATCACCAACAAAGGGCTGCTTATGAGGAGCGTGCCCGACATGAGACCATCTTCCATACAGATAACCCGCTGAAAGGCTTATATAATACAATAGCCCATTATACCAACACGAGTGCATTCCCCAACCAAAGCTATGTGAGTGGGGTCTATCTATTTTCTATCCTGTTGTGACGTTTTGCCGGTTTTGTAAGCCATGTGCAAGCTGATGAGTAACTATCATTAAAATGAGAATGACAAATAGGTTTGATTATGTATCTGTCTGTCTGTCTACAGATTCTAGGGAAGCCTTCCTGTTGGTGGCCAGTCGAAACCAGATCTTGCAGGATGATATAACCACACAGCCCAACGTGGTCCGTTCGGTGGTTCGGGACGGGCGCCTCATCGTGGCCCTGGATTTCGACTCAGTCACCGACCGCATATACTGGTCCGATTCCGTCCAGGACAAAGTCTGGAGTGCTCACAAGAATGGCAGTGATAGAACTGTGGTCAGTCAGTACATACATAGCATAATTTATGTTATGATCTATAGCTTTAAGTAGCAAGTTTATTGTGAAGGATGTGCACAGATATGTCTAAGAGTCTAAGAGCTAAGCTTCTCTTTGACAGATATTTGACAGTGGAGTGACGGTGACAGAGAGCCTTGCAGTGGACTGGGTGGGCAGGAACCTGTACTGGGCCGATTACATCCTGGAGACCATTGAAGTGTCTAAACTGGATGGCTCCCATCGGACTGTGCTGGTCAGTGAAAATGTCACAAACCCACGAAGCTTGATTCTGGATCCAAGGCCCAGGTCAGTGACTTACAATATGAACACATGTGGCTGTTGAGATCAGGGTTTAGATTAGCAAATGTTTGATAAGTGATGATCTTCTTCTGTTTTTCTACTAACCCAAGGTATTTGTTTTTTGCAGTGCCCACCTGATGTTCTGGACTGACTGGGGAAGAAACCCTCGCATTGAGAGGGCCAGTATGGATGGAAAGTTGAGGACCACCATCGTAAACAAGAAGCTCTATTGGCCCAATGGTCTTACCATTGACTATCCAAACAAACTGCTCTACTTTGCTGATGCGTATCTGGACTTCATTGACTATTGTGATTATGATGGGAACAACAGGAAGCAGGTCCTAGCCAGTGACCTGGTAAGAGCATATCCTTATTGACATTTTCAAAATGAGCTTAGCCAATATGATGGATGTGAGTTAATTCATACCCCTGACTTATACTTTATTGCTCACAGTGTCACGCACCGAAAATATATTTGGTACTCGACACTGGCACGCAATTGAGTATAAACCAAGCTATACGAGAATGAGGTTTTTGTGCAAAATATATGCATTCTCACCTTCCTGTGATGAATAATATGAGTAAAACCCACTTCTTGTTTTTTGCTGCTCCCTGTAAAAAGGTACTACAACACCCCCACGCAATTACCATTTTTGAGGATTTTGTGTATTGGACCGACAGATACGTCAACCGAGTGATCCGAGCCCATAAGTGGCATGGGGAGAACCAGACAGTGATGCTGTACAACCTACCTCAGCCCTTGGGTCTGGTAGCGGTACACCCATCCAGGCAGCCAGCAGGTATGATGGATAATGCACAGACAGTAAACTAGAACTGCACTCTGTCGAGTGCATACTTGCTTGTTGCACACTAGTAGGCCATAAATGGCCAACTAGTGCGCAAGCAGAGCGCGCAATGTACTTTCGACCGCTGTAAACTGTCAAATCTCAGTATCTCTGTGAAGGAACGTTTGAAATGTCTAATTTTTAGGTGTAACTATTTGCTACCTACCTACTTTATGCATATAAACACCTAGTATTATTAATTATGGCTCAAGTTTCTATCTATATAAGAAATACAGTTTTATCGATTTAGATATATTCTGGATCCCTTTTTAGTTTTTTAAAGAAAAATAAATCATTGATATGTGATGAAAAAAAAGGTATATAAACTGAATTAAAATATGTTATACAGTATAATTATTCTATTATTTATTCTAAATTGTCAATTGTTTTAAATGTATTTCATCTTGGAATATAGTGATATTAATACTAAATCATGATCAGAGTAATAGGTGTCTCTAACTTCAATTTCTGTAATAAATTATAATACTTTCACATTTGTTAAAATATACATGATCTAAAAACCGTCACAGCCAACCCGCCACTTTTGATGCGTATGCAAATAAAATACCAAATTGTGCCTGATTTGCTGGGACCAGAGTACATGGTGTGTATATGTATGACTAGCTCTCAATGATGACGTAAGACATATATGGTCATGTATGTAATCTGGTCCCAGCAAATCAGGCACAGATATATTACATACATGACCATATGTCTTACGTCATCATTGAGATTTAGTCATACATATACATATATATGTAATTTGTAAGTTGATTAGCGGTATACTGTGGTTACTTTGCGCCAAAAACGGTCCCAGCCAACCCGCCACTTTTGATGCGTATGCAAATAAAACAGCAAAATTGTGACTGATTTGCTGGGACCAGATTACATAAATGACCATATGTCTTACGTCATCATTGAGAGCTAGTCATACATATACACACCATGTACTCTGGTCCCAGCAAATCAGGCACAATTTGCTATTTTATTTTACTGATTATAGTATATGTATGACTAGCTCTAAATGATGACTTAAGAAATATGGTCATTTATGTAATCTGGTCCCAGCAAACCAGGCACAAATTTGCTGTTTTATTTGCATACGCATCAAGTGGCGGGTTGGCTGGGACGGTGCATACGGACCGGGCGAAATTATTACTTGCGCGCTCTGCTTGCGCAAGTAATGATCCTTAGTTACTGCATATGTCTCTGTGGCTCGAAGCATTTCATACTGGATTGTCCTAGCTGGGCACAGTTTGGCCGTCTTGTAGGTCAGCTCATTACAAATCTTTGGCTTGGTCATTTCATCAAATTAAATATTGTATTGCCAGTATACAATGGTTCCATTGTATTGGAAATCAAATTCCATAATAACCTCACGACAATTGCATTGACTGTGGCGTGTGTATGTGTATGTGTGCGTGTGCGTGTGCGTGTGCGTGTGTGTGTGCGTGTGCGTGCGTTGGCTATATATAGGTGACAACTTCTGCTTGGGGAGTGCCTGCACCCATATCTGCTTGCTTTCGGCTGTGGGGCCCAGGTTCTGGACATGTGCCTGTCCATCAGGCTGGACACTGGCTGCTGACCAGTTGACCTGCGTCAGAGGTAGGAATCCTGCCAAAAGAGAGAAAACACTCATCACTTGATTTGATGAGAAAGGACAAATGCAATTAATAAATTGATCTAGGGCAGGCCAATAGTTTATTTATCTCATTGTCAATTATCATTTTTTATAATATATATATATATCATCAAGTTCTGCTTTGTAATTCTTCTTGTTTTGTCCAGCTTAATGCTGATAAGAGGAGAATCTTAGAACGATTTGGACTCATATTTTGGATTAAACTAGGGACGTGTCAACAGTATCCCATTTTAGATTTCCGTGTAAAATCCTGTTTCAGTCATAAATATTAGGAATCATAAAAGCATGTCTTAGGTTTCATCAAGACAAGGGGCCTATAATCCAAAGTCCATGGAGTCGCCTTTAGGTCAGCAGCTTAAGCCATCTCAGGTTTCGGCTCATTCAAGCCAAGCAGAACGCATTCTCCCTGGAGGCCAATGGTTATCCAAGAATGAAAATGCCCCACAACCATCCATTGACTCTAATCGCTGATGACAAAGCAAATCAGATTGTGGAACAAACTTTCACCAGTCAATCCTCATTATAGATAAAAGGCTGTTTTCCTGGATTTAGTAAACCAGTGATCCCTCATTCCCAGTGGAGATCATACACTAAAGGTGACTTTTAGCCATAGATGAGGTTAAATCCAGGTGCGAGGAACATGCTTGTATAAATCCAGCTTGTGGCAACACAGAAGTGCCACTTTGATCTGCTGTGTAATCCCAAACATATTTAATGATTCGGTGACTGATTATTACACAATATTGCCATTGAAAAGCATATTGTTGATGTTCCCAAAGGTTACACAAATGTGTTTTTCTTCTCGATGGTTTGTATCAAAGTTGTTCATGTTGGTATTTTTTGTTTATTTTTCACTGAATCTGTTTCTTTGTTCCTGTCAGTTGAGGATCCATTCCTGGTGGTTGTAAGGGACAGTATGATCTACGGCATTTCCCTGAATCCAGATGAAAAGAGTAATGATGCAATGGTTGCTATTGTTGGCCTTCAGAATGGCTACGATGTCGACTTTGATGACAAGGAACAGACCATCTACTGGGTGGAGCACCCGGTGAGCCTAACCACCACAGCAGTAGTTCTCAAAATCGTTGTCAAGCACCCCATTATTATTGTCTCCACCAGGCCGAAGGCATGGGGGGAGAGTATGTTTTGCACTCCGTCCGTCCGTGTGTCCGTGTGTCCGTCCGTGTGTGTGTCCGTGAGCAGCTAATCTCGGCCACCGTTAACCCGGTCGATGCCAAATTTTGCACACACACTCCCTGGATGCCAACGATGAACCTCTGCCCCAAACTTTCCAGAACGGCCTGTTATAGCGCCACCAGGAGGCCGCTTTGTGCAAAACAAGTTTTTGCACAGTACACCTACAGATTTTGTCCAAACATCACGCAAATTGGTACACAGTCTCTCTATAGCCATTCAACAAAACGCGTCTTTCAGATTTCTCAGACTCCATCCTGATTGGTTAAGATTGGCTTCCAAAGTTCACAGGAGTGCTCAGTTTCAAACAAAATGCTGCAAATCATGAACACATCGCGTGATTTCCGTGAATTTGTGCACGCACATTCCCACTAGGCCGAGGAAGAAATGCCACATGAACAATTTCAACTCAGCCTCAAGGTGGCGCTATAACGGGCTGAAAAGTGTTTTACCTCTAACTGCACGGATCTGTGGATAACTTTGTATGCCAACTCCCTAGTTTACTTTTGTTGCCCTTCTATCCAACCACCAGATGAAGGCAAACTGCAATGTCCAACATTCCTATCCTGGTGGAGACCTGTGCCCAGAAGGGCACTTTTTCTAGTTTCATTATGTATTTGGCTGTGGACCCCCAACTGTAAAGAATTTCTTCCCCCCCCCTGAGACACTTACTCTATGCAGTAAAATCAGAGTGCTCATTTAACCATGACAGGGTCAATTTTGCACCAGAGTTAATTGAACTCTGTTCTGTGAACGTTACTGTGCACGGAACATATTCTAAAAATATATACATCAACTGTCCACTTTGTTCCCCAATCCCCAGGGTGAGATCCACAGGGTGAGGTCAGATGGCACCAACCGGACAGAATTTGCCCCTGCTGCCATCCTGGGCTCCCCCGTTGGCCTGGCTCTGGACTGGATAACTGAGAACCTGTACTACACCAACCCAGCGACACAGTCTATTGAGGTGAGAGAAACTGTGCTTGTCTTCTCAGCGGGTAAAGGACAACTGAAATGTTGAATGAAGCTGCCATTACTGAGCAGGCTTCTGTCGGTTCTATTTATCTGTGTGTGTGTGTGTGTGTGTGTGTGTGTGTGTGTGTGTGTGTGTGTGTGTGTGTGTGTGTGTGTGTGTGTGTGTGTGTGTGTGTGTGTGTGCGTGTGCGTGTGTGCATGTGTGCATGTGTGCGTGCGTGTGGTGCGCTTTGTGTGTTTTCACACGCTTGGCCAGGTTTTGAAGCTCAGAGGGGAAGTGCAATACCGGAAAACGCTCATCACAAATAACGGCTCTCCGACTGGCCCTGGCACACCTATTGGCATTGCAGTGGACCCGACACGTGGGTAAGCCCCATTTAACACAGCCCTGGCATGGACGCTCATCCCTACAGCCACTGAGCCCTGTCGGCCTCCTTAGCGCCATCTGCTCTTTCCCCAGAGAGAGAGAGCTCAGGCAGTGATACTGAACACCAGTATTGGACAAAGTACTTAACCCCAGTATAGTCAAAGTATAGATACTCCTGGTCAAATATTACTCCACTGCAAAGTGAAAAGTTATAGTGCCGGAATATTTTCTTTTAATAATACTTAAGTACAAAATCGTTAATGTCGGGCAGAAACCTTGTTTATATTGATATATTGTATCATCTTTGTAATGTTTTGTTTTGTATTTTTGTAAATGAGTATTCTGAGTATAATGTTCCTGAGTATTAATTTATCTGAGTTACAAATTGACGAATGAACACTATTCCCATCGTTAATTTGTTTCAGAAAACTCTACTGGACGGACCAGGGCACAGAGAGTGGCATCCCAGCCAAGGTGGGATCTGCAGACATGGATGGTTCCAACCCTGTCATCCTCTTCACTGGCAACATGCAGCACATTGAGTTTGTCACCCTGGATATCCAAGAGAATAAGCTGTACTGGGCCGTCACCGGCACTGGCGTGGTGAGCACATTCATACTTTTACTTTTGGCAAATAATGTGCCTCAAGACAGGTATTCACTGATGGATATGTCACTATTTAGCATTCATTGTTAAGGTTTTGAAAGTTACTTTTGAAATGTAATCACAATATCACATACATTCATATCACACACTGATTACTAGAATTGTAATATGTAATATAATCATTACCTCAGCAAAGAAATGTGACCTTATTTCACTTGATTACGTTTATATTACTTTCTATATTTAAGCCCGGATATGCGCATCCATATAAACAGACGTCTGACATTATGACACATACAGGTTGTCATGTTTTGATTGGTAACTGTAACTGATCGCAGTTCACTTGATCATTTCAACAACACAGATAGAGCGCGGGGATCCAGATGGGAGTGGCCGCATCACCGTAGTGGCCGGCCTGTCTCACCCGTGGGGCGTGGCTGTCTTTGAGGATTACCTCTACTTCTCCGACCGCGACTTTGAGGCCATAGAGCGCGTTGACAAAGCCACGGGTGCCAACAAGATTGTGTTGCGGGACAACGTTCTTGGACTGAGATCGCTGAAAGTTCACCACCGAGAGAGTAAGTGTTGCTGGACTGTGAGGAAGATGCTGCACATGTTGAAACGCAGCCGGTTCTATGTACCGCATGACTCACTGTCTTACTGTCTCTCTCTCTCTCTGCTTTCTCCTTTGTTGCGTCATATTCACGCTGCATCCTCAGCCCTCGCGGGGACATCCAACGGATGCAGTAACAACATTGGGGTTTGTGAGCAACTGTGTCTGCCGCGGCCCGCGGGTCTGTACACCTGTGCGTGTGCCACAGGTTTTCTAGTCAACGCTGACAATAGGACCTGCGCTCCATACCAGTCCTATGCGGTCATCTCCACTCTGTCTGCTATCAAAGGCTTCAGTCTGGAAGGGACAGATCATTCCGAGACCATGGTGCCTGTAGCTGGAAGAGGTGAGTGTGACTTCTAAAAGGCTGTTATTCCAGTAGGAGAGGACGTTCTACTAAATTAACACAGAGTTCTAACCTTTTATTGAGAGCATATAGCTGGCTGATTGCCATGTTTGAATTCATGCTAATGACCCGTTAATGGTCTTGCAGGCCGTAACGCGCTACACATTGATGTGCACATGGCGTCTGGCTTCATCTACTGGTGTGACTTCAGCATGACCGTGGCATCACAGAACGGCATCAGGCGAATCAAGCCAGATGGCTCAGGATTCCGTAGCGTGATTACATCTGGAATTGGACGTAATGGGATAAGAGGCATTGCTGTGGACTGGGCTGCAGGTACTCTATCAGCATGGCACTCTCATCCTCAAGCTGCTATAGAAGTGAATGAATACTAAAAAAAAATATTTTTATAACAAAATAACAAAAAGTGGGAAAATATATATTTGGTCCCTGGAAATATATTTAATGGTTTGTATTTGCATGGTATGTTACTTCATATACAGTAAGGGCATGAAATGCAATTTGTATTGATGAATTAAGATTTCATTGCTATTAAATGGTAGTATACTGTAGATAGATTTATGGTGCATAGGGCATAGCAGTGGTGTCTATTTTCTGGTTAAATTGATGATATACTATATCTAATAAGTATACCCTTTTTTGCGGTTTTCTTTTATTTGTTCACAGAATAAAATATGTTGTGGTCATGATTCACCAGAATCCTGGATGGCTTGATTCTAGGATTAATAATGAATTGTAATATAATTATATTATATAAATTAAATATTTTTGGAAATCTCTTTGGTAAAAATGAATGGGGTCTGGAACGATGGAACCAGAAAATGGCCACCACTGCTATGCCCTATTGACCAAGCTGATCTGTATTGGTGATCACCTCCCCCTTTTCAGCTGTGTCGGGCTCAGTTACACAGTCACGATGGGTTGCTGGATATTCATACTGATTTGTGCAATTGCAAATAATGCCAGTTACTCAACTTGGATATTGTTTTCACAGGAAACCTATATTTCACCAATGCGTTCCTGACTGAGACATATGTGGAAGTGGTCCGGCTGAATTTCACCTTCCGCAGGGTACTGTTGAAGACCCAAGTGGACATGCCCCGTCACATTGTGGTGGACCCCAAAAACCGCTATCTGTTCTGGTCGGACTATGGCCAGAATCCTAAGATTGAGCGGGCACTTTTGGATGGTACAAACCGCACCGTCCTAGTATCCTCTGGAATTATAACCCCAAGAGGCCTGGCCCTCGACCAGCAGACTGGCTACGTCTACTGGGTAGACGACTCCTTGGATATGATCGCTAGGGTCAGTCCCGAGGGTGGGGACACGGAGATCATTCGTTATGGCAGTCGCTACCCTACTCCATTTGGGATCACAGTGTTTGAGAATAGTATAATTTGGGTTGATAGGAACTTGAAGAAGGTGTTCCAGGCTAGCAAAGAACCAGGGAGCTCAGAGCCAGCTGCCGTGATCAGAGACAACATCAACATGCTAAGGGATGTCACTATCTTTGACCAGCGCACCCAGCCGACCTCGGCCCTGGAGCTCAACAACAACCCCTGCGTTGAGGGCAATGGCGGCTGTTCCCACTTCTGCTTTGCACTTCCGGGCAGCCCGACCAGGAAGTGCAGCTGCGCCTTCGGGAACCTGGCGGCAGACAACGAGAGCTGCGTCGTGTCACAGGACGATTACCTCATCTATACCACAGAGAGCACGGTGCGGAGCTTGCGTCTGGACCCCGAGGACCACGCTCTACCCTTCCCCGTGGTTAATGTGCCACGCACCTCGGTGGCGCTGGACTTTGACCTGACGGACAGGAGGGTCTACTTCACACAGAGCTCGGGAGCGGGCTCGGGCAGCATCAGCTACATCAGCCTGTCCTCTGTCACCTCGTCCCCTGTAGTGGTGGCCTCAGGTAAAACATAGGCCTTTAGTTTGAGGGGAGTGCACACTCACACTCACTCAGTGCACACTGTCGATCACTACTGTTTTCATCCACACATCCCCTAGGGCGCCCTCAGAGTTACTACAGGGGGGCTGCCAAATCGTTGTGTCATAGAACCCTTTTTTTTTTTTTTACATTAACCACTTCAACCCTAGCATCCCTATTCTGAGGGGAACGTGCTGCAAGACGTTGTGAGCTTGTAGATCTGCTATTTTCGACAAAGAAGTTTAGTGTAGTGGAAAAAGAGCAGACCGAGTACAGAGCCAAGTTTACTCATTATTTTGGGTTTAAGTACTTTAACAGTGATGTATGTAGATGTAGTGATCATGTAAAGCAACTTTGATGATTGCCACATTGCATATAAGTATGTCACACTGTATGTATACTATAGTATGTCACGCAAAAATAGACGATCTACAAGCTCAAAATGTGTCGCATTGCTTGTAGATCTGCTATTATGTCTATTTTTTTATTGGAATCCTGAAACGTAATTCTAATTATGTTAACGTTATGAACTTAAAAAAATAATACATAAAAAAGACAATAAAATGTAATACTAGTCATTAAGCCACTAATATAGACTGAAGTAATTAAAGCTGTTTGCATGTCATGTTTGGAATTGTAACAGCTGAAATCAATAATATATCAGTATTCCGATATTAACCTGGGGGCCGCATGTGGCCCCAGGTCTGCCAGTTGCCCATGTGTTCTAGATAGAAGGTCTAGACTAGAAGGTTTGTGGTGTTGACGGTGTTGCGTGTGATGCATATGTTTGGTACAGATCTCGGGGCTCCTGATGGTATAGCATATGACTGGATCAACAGAAGGATCTATTACAGCGACTACATCAACCAGAGCATCAGCTCCATGTCAGTCGATGGCTCTGAGAGGACAGTTATCGCTCATGTACCCAGGCCACGTGCCATTATGGTGGATCCTTGCCGGGGGTAAGACTGTAGTAACAGTATCAAAAGAATGGTTTTATCTTCCACTTCCAAAATGTAAGCATATTTCAAAACAGTATAATAGTACTGTACAGTATTGTCCTATATATTGTCCCAGTAATGGACTGGCATCTTGAAACAGTTCTTTCCCCTCTCCACAGCTATATGTACTGGACAGACTGGGGGACCCATGCAAAAATTGAGCGAGCCACTTTAGGAGGGAACTTCAGAACAGAGATCGTGAACAGCAGTCTGGTGTGGCCCAATGGCCTTACCCTAGACTACGAGGAACAGAGGCTGTACTGGGCAGATGCCAGCTTGTAAGATTTTAAACATTTCCATCACTATGCAGTATTTGTATTATTGTCTGGCAAATTTCTAAATCATTTAGTTAAATGCAGGGTTCACTGATTCTAGAGTCATTCATTTCCATGAAAAATTTATATTGTTATGATATAGATTTTTCTATATATATTCTAATATCAATATAACACCATTTCTGGCCTGTCACCAGGCAGAAGATTGAGCGCTGCTCTCTGACCGGGGCCGACCGGGAGGTCATAGTCGGCACCGCCATATATCCGTTCGCCGTGACCATGTACGGCCAGCACATCTACTGGACGGACTGGAACACTCGCAGCATCTACCGGGCCAACAAGCACGACGGCTCTGACCAGCGGGTGATGATCCAGAACCTGCCATCTCGACCCATGGACGTCCACGCTCTGGCCGGCAGGAAGCAGCAGCAGTGTGACAGTCCCTGTCAGCAGTTCAACGGAGGCTGCAGTCACATCTGTACACCAGGTGCGTACTGTATGTACAGCATGAGGGCTTCCCATGCATCATCTGCATGCTGTAACGCTAATGCACTTTGACTGTGGGTGTCCTATATGCAGTGGTGGGAAGTAAGTAAAAAGTAAGTATATTTACTTAAGTACTGTACTTGTACTTGTGTACTTGAGTATTGACAATTTCCAATACTTTTTCTTCTACTTCATTCTTCTGTACTACAGTTTTTTATTTTTTATTTTTCCACGACGGCCTCTCTGTGTCCTTATAATATGAAGCCAACCCACTCATACGGTTCTGTCCTACTCTTTATGAACCTGTTCAGGTCCCAATGGCGCCGAGTGTCAGTGTCCGTCAGAGGGGCGGTGGTACCTGGCCGACAGCAAGTACTGTATCCCTGACAATGGGACACGCTGCAGCGCGGCTCAGTTCACCTGTATGAACGGCCGCTGCATTCGAGCCCAGTGGAAATGTGACAACGACAATGACTGCGGGGATGGCAGTGATGAGCTGGAGAGAGTCTGTGGTAATGGATTTTGTGAACAACAAGAAACTTTCCTCTTGTTTGTCCTGTTTTTTTTTGCTTCTCTGTTTCTGTCTGCTATCCGCTTTTGTTTGGGTTTTTTCTTTATCCTTTTTACACAGAATTTATCTAGAATGTCACTGTTGATAAATTCAGAAATTCCAGATAGCCTCTGGCTACGTCTCCATGTTCCACGCCTCAGTCTGGGCTCTGATAATGCCTTTTAATCGCATTGAGACCCGAGGACGAGTCTACAAGTGTCTTCAAAATCATTTCTGTCTCAAGTTTTCTGACATTTACGGGTCATTAGCACCCGTAGAGTGGTGCGAAGCTCCCTCTGTCTGTCAAATAGAAATCAAAATACTCTGCTCTGCTCTTTTCTTTCTGAAATACTGTACCCTTGTCTTTACTGACACTAAAATGTTTCCGTTTCTCACTGTAACAAATCTCTTCTCCAGGACCCAAGGTTGATTTCAGCTCTTTTGGTGTGTATGCTTGCGTTTCACTAATCCAAAATTAAGTGACCTTTACTTTCCCCATAACAACTCAAATTAATGTTAACAAACTAATCTGATGTGCTCATATCTTGCATGCAGTCCCTCAAGTGGCATCGTCATTTATTGTCTTGTCAGGTAAAATGTTCATTGTGTACAGTAGTGTACATTAGTGTACATTAGCGTTGATCCAAATGTCAAATGTTCCTTTCCTACATTAAAAAAATATAAAATAATTGTATACATTTTAAAACAAACAAACAAATCTAGGAAATTGTGCGCTAAAATATCTGTTATTTTCACTGGTAGTAGTTAGGGTCCTGGGAAAACGTCTAATAATCTCTCTTTTGGGTCTCGACCTGAAAAGTTTGGGAACGACTGCCCTAGCTCACTGGTTCTCAAACATTTTCATCTCACGAACCCCTAAATTGATAGTTATTTGGGCATCGACCCCCATCTGATAGGATTTTGTTTTGTAATCTTTTCCCCATAAGAGAAGAGTACAAGTTTGTACATGCTTAAACATCACTCATCCAAAGACTAGGCTTTTTCTTTTTTTCCTTTTTTTCTATTGTGGTACTCAAGCAGACCTGCGGCTGTGACCCACTATGGGTGACGACCCACTGCTCTAACCTGCTTCTACTTGCCATATCTGTCTGGACGACTTGACGTTGTGTTTCATTGTGTTCTTTGATCGGCTGCAGCCTTCCACACCTGCGCGCCCACACTGTTCACGTGCGGGACGGGCCGATGCGTGCCGTACCACTACCGATGCGACCACTATGACGACTGCGGAGACAACAGCGACGAGCTGGGCTGTCTGTTCCGACCCTGCGACTCCAACACGGAGTTCGCCTGCAACAATGGACGCTGCATCGCCAAGGATGCCGTCTGCAACGGCATCAACAACTGCTACGACAACGGCACCTCGGACGAGCAGAACTGCCGTGAGTGACCCAGTGTTGTATTTTGGAGGGCCCTGATGGTGTCATAATGGTTCATTTTAAACTTGGTTGCATATTTAAAATAGCCGATCTACAAGCTCACGTGTCGCACTGCGACGCGTTGTGAGCTTGTAGATCTGCTATTTTCAGTATGCAACCAAGCATAAAATGACTACTGGATCTCTCTTCTCCACTGGTCTCAATCAATCAATCAATCAATCCATTTCAATCAGCTAAGCCGTTTTTGTTTTTTCCGCCATCTCAGCGGAGAGAACCTGCCTGCCCGAACACACAAAGTGTCAGTCCACCAACATCTGCATCCCGCGCTCCTACCTGTGTGACGGTGACAACGACTGTGGGGACATGAGTGACGAGAGCCCCACACACTGTGGTGAGTTGACCTGTGAGGTGTCTTTCTACTGTTACATCATTCCGACGAAAAGCTGGAGTGATTGTAAAAGAGCTTCTCTAAAATGGGTTAGCATTAAACAAGTGGGCAGACATCAAAGGCAAAGAGTGAAGTGAATTAAGCAATGTTAAGTTCTTAAAACTTCACGTTTGCTTCCGTATTAGGGTGAACAAATGTTTTGCCGCCGAAACCGGGTACCTTGAATGCATGTGCACGTCCGTGCATGGGCACGCCCATTCATGCACGTTATTGGTCATGCACATGCACGCTCACACACCGGCACATGTATACGGACATTTGCATACAGGCAATGACTGATTGACACACAACAGTGTTGAATTTGGTATCCAATGCAAACATTACTCATGTTTTCGATTGGCTAGGTTAGCATGTACAGATTATACACAAACAGAACATGATAAACTGCTGAAAACAACTATTATTATTTGTAATTGTGACGAAAACCGGGACAATTTTGTAGTGAATGTTGAAAACCAGCACATTTGCGACACACAGCTTGAAGTCAGGACAATCCCAACCAAACCAGGACTCCTCGTCACCCTCTCTCTCTTTCTCTCTCTCTCTCACACACACACACACACACACAAACACACACACACAGCCACTTCCACGTGTTCCCCGGCTGAGTTCCGTTGCTCCAGTGGCCGCTGCATCCCCACCCACTGGTACTGTGACGGAGGGTCCGACTGCACCGACGGCTCTGATGAGCCCTCCTCCTGCAGTGAGTAGTAACAGACACAACACATCCCACCCCCCACACCCTCCTCCTGCAGTGAGTAGTAACAGACACAACACATCCCACCCCCCACACCCTCCTCCTGCAGTGAGTAGTAACAGACACAACACAGCCCACCCCCACACCCTCCTCCTGCAGTGAGTAGTAACAGACACAACACAGCCCACCCCCCACACCCTCCTCCTGCAGTGAGTAGTAACAGACACAACACATCCCACCCCCCACACCCTCCTCCTGCAGTGAGTAGTAACAGACACAACACAGCCCACCCCCCACACCCTCCTCCTGCAGTGAGTAGTAACAGACACAACACATCCCACCCCCCACACCCTCCTCCTGCAGTGAGTAGTAACAGACACAACACATCCCACCCCCACACCCTCCTCCTGCAGTGAGTAGTAACAGACACAACACATCCCACCCCCCACACCCTCCTCCTGCAGTGAGTAGTAACAGACACAACACATCCCACCCCAACACCATTATGTAGTAACAGACACAACACATCCCACCCTCCTCCTGCAGTGAGTAGTAACAGACACAACACATCCCACCCCCACACCATTATGAACCGCCGGGCTTTGTGCGTCTTCGTCTATTGCTATTATGAGTTTTGTGTCTGAGTCTGTCTGTGAGCCTGTGAGAGGGATGTACCAGAGATTGTGAGTCAGTGGTGTATGTCTTTGTCAGGGATGTGGTCAGTCAGGCCTCCTATTGTCTGCCGCATTCCTCCACGGTGACGCCCCCCAGTCTCCTCTGACAAACAACCCCTCCCCCTCCCCCTTTGTCCCCCCCAGGGGTTACTGAGGCGCACGTTTGGCCTTTGTTTAGTCAGCGCACCGCGCATGGGAATGTGGCGTTACCATGACTATTTTGAAAGCCTGCCTAGTTTTGAATTGTGTCTCGGTTATCATTTTAGGAACAACAGGGATTAAGTAATGTAACCGAGAGCCAAGAGGTGACTGCATAATGCAAACATTTGAATATTGAATATGCATAGTACACACAAGTTCCTCAGTCACAGTGGTGTTGAGCTATGTACAGTTAATGATCATGACATAGTATGCTTCATGCCCCCCCCCCCCCCCCCCCAGCCACTATGATCAGAACCTGCAACCCAGAACAGTTCCGCTGTGACGACGGCAGGTGCATCGCTAAATCCTGGATCTGCGACGGAGACAACGACTGTGGAGACATGAGTGATGAAGACGAGAGACACGACTGTGGTAGGGGTTCCCTCACTTAATTATCTCCAGCCCCCCCCCCCCCCCCCCCGCGTCATCTGGCTCTTGTTATTATACATCCTTTTCTCTATCTTCTTCCCTTTGTCTACTTCCTCCCCTCATAGGTTAACTTGTCCCCCATCTTCTCCTCTTCCCCCCTCCTTGCTAGTCCCCTTCTCCTCTCCTCTTTCAGGACACTGGTGAATCAAGATGCCTACTGGTGGGGAAGTAATTTTAGAGCAGTGGTTCTCAAAGTGGGGTACGGTGACCTCCAGAGGTCCTTGGGGGGGTTTCAGAGGGTCCCCAGCAAAATGAGGAACAGATTAACCATTTAAGTCCTAGTTTACACTTCATGAAAATTAATTAGATGTGACGCGGCTAGATCTGCTATTTTTGCTCTATCTGAACAGTTCATTTATGATTTGGTTTGCCTATTACATGTGCAAAATATAGAAGCCAGATTGAAATTGGTTAATTTCACCAGCTAGAAGGTAGTCTAATGAATGTCCCGGTAAGGCCCAGGCCGTAGCGTAACGGTCTGGGCACCGGACTGGTGATCCAGTCGCGGTGTGCCGCGGGTTCGACTCCCGGACCCGACACGGCCTTTACCGCATGTCATCCCCCCATCTCTCTCCCGTTTCCTGTCAGCCTACTTTCTATCCCTTAAAAAAAAAAAAAAAATCAATAAAGGCGTAAGCCGCAAAAAAATATCTTACAAAAAAAAAAATGAATGTCCCGGTAAATGTAAAAATAAATATTACTTTTCAGATCATTGATTGCTTAATTGATTAATTGAATACCTAATTAACATGACTATTAACAGACTAGTACATATAGTACATTCATAGGTAATACTAAAAGGATGACATAAAAAGCCCCATAAGTTTCACTCTCCTCACCTACAGTATAGACAGTTGTAGAAGTGTGTACTAGATCTAATCTAAGAATAAACATGGGGGTCCCTGGCACCAAATGGGGGTCCACAGCCTAATATCTATCGACTTGGGTGTACTTTATGTAGGACCTCAGTGGTCAACAAGTCCCCAGGTTATCCTTTCTAAATGTCTAACAGTACCTTCTGCTGTATACATTTCTGACTAATAAAGTATTCAATCAATCAATCCTTGACATGAAAATGTTTGAGAACCACTGTTTTAGAGTGGGGTAGACGGTGCCTAGCATCTCTGGCTCCCATAGATGTGTCTCCCGCCAGAGTCCTAAGGAGTTAGCATTCCTGATTTCTCCTGCCTCACTCGCTACTTTGTGCGCGTCTCCTTTCCCCTGGCTTCCTGGCTCTGGGTGGATCAAGACTCTTATGTCATGTCTCACCAATGTGGGATTCCAACAATACGATGCCCAGAGCAGAAGGCTTGTGCTCCCCGCTGAGACTCACTTCAATCTGCGTGCGTGCGTGCGTGCGTGCGTGCGTGCGTGCGTGCGTGCGTGCGTGTGCGTGCATGCGTGTGTGTGTGCGTGTGTGTGTGTGTGTGTTTTGAGGGGTTTGTACACACGTCTGGAATCACTGGACTATGAAACATCTAGGGTGATACAGTACATGGAAAACAGCCTACCTACAAGCTCACAATGCATTGCAGTGCGATACGTTGTGAGCGCCTATTTTCAATATGCACCAAAAACAAAAAAAGCAGGCCTTTAACGTAACTCCTCCTGCTGTGCTTGGCACCACGCCTGTCCCCCTCTCAGCCAATCGCACGTGCACAGCTGCTGAGTTCACCTGTGTTAACAACGAGCCACCTCAGCGGAAATGCATCCCTCATGACTGGGTGTGTGACGGAGACGCGGACTGCGCGGACGCGTTGGACGAGCATCAGAACTGCTCGCGGCGATCCTGCGGCCCCAATGATTTCAGCTGCAGCAACGGCCTCTGCATACGCAGCTCCTACAGGTCAGAGAAATGTGGACCCAACATGGACAAACTGAATATTATAATACAGGAGAACACTTGCAATATATGTTATTTATAGTCATACGGTGTCAACTTTTTCATTGAAACAAAAGTTATTTTTTATATAATCTTTCACTGGTATATTTTTCATGATAATCATTCCACATAATGTGTTTTGACAACTTCTCTAAACACAATTTTTATTTTATTATAATTTGTATTCATGATTGTCTGCTGTTGCCAAAAAGACTTCTAAAAGTAATACACTGTCGTAGGACAGACAGTTCTTACTCTTTGAGAATGATTGTCATGCCTGGCATTCGCAGTGCTTCTTCCTGTAGTGTATATAAATAAAAACACTGTGAAAATGATCTCCCGACGACAAGGTGTGACCGACGCAATGACTGTGGCGACAGCAGTGACGAGCGTGGCTGTACCTACCAGCCATGCCAGCAGCACCAGTTCACCTGCCAGAACGGCCGCTGTGTGTCACAGGACTTTGTCTGCGACGGAGACAATGACTGTGGCGACGAGTCTGACGAGCTGGATCACCTGTGCCGCACGCCACCACCCACCTGCCCCCCTGCACAGTTCAGGTGTGACAACGGACACTGTGTCCCTCTCAGCAAGGTGTGTGACAGGAACGACGACTGCACAGACAACAGTGACGAGAAGGGATGTGGTGAGTGTGTGACAGCCACACAGGCAATGGTTAGTGCGATTGGGGGTTGACTGGAGGGAGCTTCTCAAACTCCCCTCTCGAGAGGGTGTGAAGAAATTGCAGCCAAAACATGGTGACAGAGAAAAATAGACACACTTGTTGAATCAACCTGCAATTTTTTGCCATGCAGTGATTGGTTCATTGCTACAGTGTACAGTATGTGAAACATAGCAATGCCACACAAGACAAAACCATATTGTTTTATGATTGGGTTAGGATGTAGGAAAGTACAACAAATGGTAAGCAATCTGACAGGAAATGAAGGTAGCAGTATCTCTGCAGTGAGGTCACTGATGTGGTGAACAAATTATGGTAGTAAAATAAATGATCAATAAATAAATGTCAAGCTTTACAACATAGCTCTTCTCTGCATTATTGTCCTGCTAGGTATCAATGAGTGCACAGACCCCTCCGCACATCGCTGTGACCACGACTGCACCGACACGCCCACCAGCTTCATCTGCACCTGCCGCCGCGGTTACCGCCTCATGTCTGACGGCGAGACCTGCGACGACGTCAACGAGTGCGGCGAGACGCCTGGCGTGTGCAGCCAGGAGTGCGAGAACACGATGGGCTCCTACATGTGCAAGTGTGCCCCCGGGTACCTCCGAGAGCCGGACGGACGCAGCTGCCGCCAGAACAGCGGCATCGAACCCTACCTCATCTTCAGCAACCAGTACTACCTGCGGAACCTGTCGACGGACGGGGAGGCCTACTCGCTGATCCTGCAGGGCCTGACTGGCGTCGTGGCCTTGGACTTTGACCGCGTGGACAAGCGCCTGTACTGGATCGACGTGAGCCGCCGCGTGATAGAGAGGATGTCCTACAACGGCAGCAACAGGGAGGTTGTGGTCAATGGCGTGCTGTACGGCGAGGGCCTGGCTGTTGACTGGGTGGCCAGGAAACTGTACTGGGTGGACAGCTTCTTGGATTGCCTCAAGGTGTCTGAGCTGGACGGGCGCTTTGTGAGGAAGCTGGCTGAGCATTGTGTGGATGACAATAACACCTACTGCTTTGAGCACCCCAGGGCCATTGTCTTGCACCCCAAATATGGGTGGGTAGAAGGCATTTTATTATCCTTTTTACTGTACTGTTGATTTCCATACAGGGTTAAGGACTGTGTTGTTGTTGTTGTTGTGAGTAGATATCACATAATATGATGTAATTTTCTTGGATTCCTGTCAGATATGTGTACTGGACTGACTGGGGAGACAAAGCCTTCATAGGTCGTGTTGGAATGGATGGAACTAGCAAGGCAGCCATAATCACCACCAAGTTGGCGTGGCCTAACGGGATAACCATTGACTATACTAATGACAAGCTCTACTGGGCTGACGCACATCTCAATTACATTGAGTGAGTAGAACGATGTCTGTCATGCTGGCATACATTTGGCACAGCTGTTCGTTCGCGGCGAATGAAATTAATTTCCAACATACCCTTGACTTTTCCCAGGTACTCAGACTTGGACGGCCACCACAGACACGCGGTGTACGACGGAACTTTGCCACACCCCTTTGCTCTGACGGTGTTCGAGGAGACTGTGTACTGGACTGACTGGAACACACGCACGGTGGAGAAAGGCAACAAATACGACGGCTCTGAGCGCCAGTCTCTAGTCAACACCACGCACAGACCCTTCGACATCCACGTGTGCCACCCCTACAGACAGCCTTTTCGTGAGTTTTCCACTATTCAAGAGCTCATTTCCTACCATCACTGTTAGATCCCCAGTTTGCGCCGAGATCTCTTATCACCTGTGTATCCTGATGTATCCTGCCTCTTAAGTCCCGTTAAGTGTTTTATCAGCGGTTGCACAATGCCAGGCTTGTGCTTGCCCAGCTGTGCTGAATGGGATTTGTTTGACCCCTGTGACCTCTCTCTCGTGACAGTGACCAATCCCTGTGCGGTGAACAATGGAGGCTGCTCCCACCTGTGTCTGATCAGTCATGGTGGACAGGATCACACCTGCGAGTGCCCAGACCACTTTCTGACTGTCCAGCAAGGGGGCGTGACCAGATGCCTTCCCATGTGCACCAGCACTCAGTACCGATGTGCTAACAATGAGCGGTTTGTACAGCTTCCTTTGCACTGTACCATTACTTTATACCTTGTGATCTCATTGACTTACTTGAATATCAAGCTACTTTTACTGTTAAAGGAATATTTCACTTTCAAAAAAACTTTTGGTCATTTCATCGTCTTATGTGAACACCCAGACAGTTTTTAAGTTGTTTGATTCAGTATTTAGATATTTGATATTCATTTTAGCTGCCCCACCCCCTCCCTATACAAACCCATTGTAACTTCTAACTCCATTTTAACCATGATAGATTCGTCAAAAACACCTGTCCTTTTTTCTGGTGACTGATATTGTCCTTCTAATACGTTCTTTTTCATTTACTGTGTTAATTTATTTTTAAATATTGTTTGGATTCTTTAGTCTCTTCGTTATTTTCTAAAAACAATATTTAAAAATAAATAAGTTTTTTTTTAAAGTGAAATATCCCTTTAAAAGCCTCACCCAGTAGCTTTTAGAAAGGTATAATGGTAGCCTTTGCCAGAGATGGGCAACTAAAGACTGGGCCTTTAGATCCAAATTGAATCATTTCAAACACGGTTTGCATTTTCTAGAAAGGTTTAAAAAGTCCTAACTATTTCTTCAGATCATCAGAGACTTTAATAGGCAAAGAATCCTCTGGTTTCATGGAAATATAACTTATAATTACTTTCACATCAACAGGTGCATATCTATCTGGTGGAAATGTGACGGCGAGAGGGACTGCAGAGATGGCTCAGATGAGCCCTCTACCTGTCCCCCGCGGCACTGCAGGCTGGGACACTTCCAGTGTAATGATGGCAACTGCACCAGCCCACACTTCCTGTGCAACAGCAACCACGACTGCCCAGACGGATCTGATGAAGACTCTGTGCTGTGTGGTGGGTCATCTTCTTTCATTATTTTGTTTATATACAGTATTATTGAAATTATTTTATTAGGAATAACCCCTTGATACAGGATCTAGTTTTTGAGGACAATACAATTAGACAAAACAATTAGCAGATAAAAATAAAAAAATGAAACAAAGTATGGTACAGTATGGTACATTATACTTTGTTTCTTTAACAACTTTAACAAGGCTATAAACTATTTTGTATGACGAATAGCTAAATTAGCCGATTTACAATGTCATAATTATTGAAATGCGTCTGTTTGGACAAAAGTGATCCTCACAGTGGTAAATCAGATATCACAGGTCAGCCAGTGCAGACAGTCTGGTGGTTCTTGTTAGGTGAGCTAGCTTGTCGTTCCCCACAGCTACCCACCAGTGTGAGAGCCACCAGTGGCAGTGCTCCAACAAGCGGTGCATCCCGGAGGCGTGGCAGTGTGACGGTGAGGACGACTGTGGCGACGGTTCTGACGAGGACTCCTCCCACTGCTCCAGCAGGACCTGTCGCCCCGGACAGTTCAAGTGCCGCAACGGACATTGCATCCCCCAGGCTTGGAAATGTGATGCTGAGGACGATTGCTTGGATAACTCTGATGAACCATTGGAGGAGTGCAGTGAGTGACACGCACACACACATAGCCTACACGCACAGGCACGCACACACACATGCATCACTTTTGTTAATAATTATAATGACAGGGTTTTTTTACGCTAATGGAAACTGTACGATAAGGATTACCATCTGCAAGATCTAATGACTTTTATCAGATACAGTATACGTACCGGTATATTATATTACGCATTGCTTTTATTGCTACTGTTTTCCACATATTTCTAACCATTTGTAACGTATTTATTGTTCTTCTACAGTGGGACCGGAATATCGCTGTGACAATCATACACAGTTTGACTGCAGATCGAACTACCGCTGTGTCCCGCGGTGGTCCGTGTGCAACGGACACAACGACTGCTTCGACAACAGCGACGAACAGGGCTGTGGTGAGACCTCCCCATTTTTTAACATTACCGTTTATTATTAGGAACCAATGTTACCCCACTAGGCGTTGTGAAGCTGATTGTACAGTTGGGGCGTGGGGCTGACTGAAAGGATACAAGTCTATTTTGTACCAGGTCTATGTTCCCAGTGAGTGAAGGGCAATTAGCCAACACCTCAGCCTCCTGTGGAACATTACAGTACGATGGGGTTAGTGGGAGGCTGTGATGGAGGGGATCTCATCACACACTCCCACCACCACCATTCACCTCGCTCCCACAGATTTATGAGCTGTCTGGGTACATGGGTCAGTGTGTGTGTGTGTGTGTGTGTGTGTGTTGTTCTGTCCTTGTGTGGGGGCAGGGTTCACACAAGGCTCTTTGTACTTTGCAAGGAGATCCACACGCACACCCACGCACGCACGCGTGCACGCACGCACGCACGCACACACACACACACACACACACACACACACACACACACACACACACACACACACATCGTCCTCCTCCCCTCTCTTATCAGAGGCCCTCACTCCATTAGTGCCATCCCCGCGCAGGAGGGGAGATCCGCGCTAATCTGCCCGTAAGAATGCGTCAGCAGGGCCAGGTGGAGGGCTAGGAGGCTATCTCTGACCCCCAGCACGGTGTGGTAGAGATAGCTCAGTCCTCCACTCTCCTCCGCTCCTCTCTGCGCTCCCTCATGTCTCGTCTCCCACTCTCCTCCCCCTGCAGTGCATAGACACAGGCTGGCATGGAGAGAGTTTACACATCCATCTTAGGCAGGCTGTTTTCCTGCTGATGTAATCTCTGCCGTTTTAATTAAAAAGGCATGTAATAACAGGACAATACTACATTGGTTTTCATCACACCACACGGTGTTGTGATAACTTGGTGTTCGTTTGACTCAGAGGGTGTCCGAATTGACCCCAATGGACCTGAAACGCTGAGGAGTTTGACGTGCATATTAAAGACCAGGTGATACAGTGTGAGTTCGATCCATCCGTCACGCCACCATATATGGCCGTCTGTGTCAGGCATGCCCAAATATGGAGTGTTGTGATGTCAGAACAGGCCAGCTCCATATATGGACCCTGTCCAGAGCCCGGGCAGAGGCATTTTGTGACGGTTCTGGGCAACCGTGGGTCGGACTGACTTGGCACCGGGCACTGCACTCCCTGCGGGGGTGTGGAATTTGAAGTCGGTGGGGCGATAATAAAAGTTTGAGACCAGATATAATCATTAGAGAAAGTTTATGCATGTACACAACTACACATAGTACATGCATAAACTTTCCCTAATAATTATATCTAGTTTCAGTATTTATTTATGATGTATTTTCTCTATTATTAAGGTTACTAGAGTGGTGCCCGTGTTGTGATGTCAGAACAGGCTAGATCCATATATGGAGAGATAGGGGTGATCAGGTCCAGAGCCCGGGTAGAGGCTTCTGTGCTGGTTCTGGACATTGGACAACCAGAAATGCAGAGTACCCGTTCCACCAATCTGTCTGTGTCCTATTACTTACTATTTAATTTCGAGAATAAATAAAACTTGAATGACTGAATATGGAGATTTCTGTATGTCTCTCTCTCTCTGTCCCTTTATTCCTATTATGGAGTTCTGTGTCAGTCATGCCCAAATATGGAGTGTTGTGATGTCAGAATAGGCCAGCTCCATATATGGACCCTGGGCAGGGGCCCTGTCCAGAGCCCGGGCAGAGGCCTTTTGTGACGGTTCTGGACAACCGTGGCTCTGACCGACTCGACACCAGGCACTGCACTCCCTGCGGGGGTGCGGAAAGTGTGTGTCGAATTTGAAGTTGGTGGGGCGAACGGTTCTCGAGTTACATGGATTACACACGTACAGACAGAGAGAGAGAGACATGTTAATCTGGGGACCCCCCCAAAATAATGTATTAGGTCATCGTCTGGGAATGCCCATATATGGACCTTTTTTTTATTGACATTTTCAGGCCTGAAATAACAGAGTTTCTTAATACGGCACAGTTGAGAACCAAGAGTTAAACTATTAAGCTGGTGTCAGTGAGGTCAGATGTAGAGTTGCTGGCCGGCTCCATATATTAAAGAAATAAAGGTCTCAGGTTGCCCTGGATTTTCTAATGGCTCAGAGGCGTGGTGAGACACGACTCGCAGTGGAGTGTCTCCAACCCTCTCAGACATTATAAAATGCAAGGTACCCTGGCACCTCGCGTGGCTTATTGCTTTTCTAAAATAGTTACAAAAATAGCAATATTAATAACATCGTGAAACTATTCCTAATTCACAAAATTGGTTTCATAGTAATCTGCGCCCTACAGTCGCAATTACTTGCTTGAGTTTAGGAGAAAGTTCAGTGTTCATATGAGATGATTCTCGTATAGAGCGCCGAAGTCCTGCCGTCACTGTCAGTAGAGGGCGTCAATCCACAGGATATGAAGTATCGACTGAAAGTGGAAATGTACAATATACCCAAAGAGTGACAATATAAGCGTTATAAACGAGTCAAACAACCCAGAGACTACATTTCCGGGTAGGGGGGTGGCTGCATCTGCCCGTCGCACAACAGAAACTGAATGTTAATTACGTTTTATTTTATTTTATTGATATTTAATGTTTTGTGGTTAGTACGAGTCGAGTCACCACCAGCTGAGCTTACGTCAACGAGGAATCTCAGGAACGCAGTGTGTTGACAGACAGCTGGGCGTGACGTATATTATTACATCATATGTAGTTTCAAGGCTTTTGCGGCGACATTAATTCCATTTTCTCCAGAAACTGGCTGTATCAAATATGAATGGACATCATTAACGACGCACAGCCACTCCCCTGACAGAAAGGCCGGGGGTGGTATTTTTCAAACACAGTTCTTATATGAAGCGACCTAAAATCGCCCTATGGTGATTTCACTGCAAATAAAAAAATACATGTGTATTGGCGCCCTCTACTGAAAGTGACGTCAGAATTCGGTGCTCTATTCTATTAGCCTGGTTAATAAACCAGACTAATATCGCACGGATCCGCGGGATATTAGTCTGGGGAGGCTCAGCTTGGATTTCATTTTCAGGGAAACATTTTCTCTTTGACGCAATTGGTCAGAGCTACTGTCAGTCAAAGGTCTCAAGCATTGAACGTCACTGTACCAAAGCCCGCCCATATTGCATACCGTGTCCCTATTGGAGGCCACATTCTCTGGAGTAGGAAATGGGCGTAAAATTGAGCCTCTCCAGACCGAAATCCGCCGGTAGGCAATTTTTTTTTGCCAACGGCTGATTCGGTCTGGTTTATTAACCAGGCTACTATTCTATAGCTTCGAAAATAAATCCCAAGAAAACTGAATGGAGTGATCCAGTGATTCATTTTCTCCATTTTCTACATGTTATAATTATGTTATTTAATTATTCAGTTGCAGTCTGATCAACTCATTGGGGTTAAGTTATTAGCAATTTAAGCAAAATTATATCTTTAATGCCATGAGTGTCATTACCTTGGGCATGCGTGTGTGCGTGCGTGCGTGCGTGCATGCGTACGTACGTACGGGCAGTTCAGAACGACCAGATATTTGTAACGTCACCATAATACTCAGTCAATGATGCTATCCAGGTGCAAACATTTTCCATGGCAAATGTTTGGGTTAATCAGTACATTGGTTTGTTTGTTAGTTGAAGTACTGTACCTAATGCACCTCCTTGTCTGCCCTTCTTCCAGAGGAGCTGGCCTGTGACCCTGTTGGAGACTTCCGCTGTGACAACCACCAGTGTATCCCGATGAGATGGAAGTGTGATGGGGACAATGATTGTGGGGACAACTCAGATGAGCAGAGCTGCAGTGAGTCTTCTCCACACTTAACTGACCAATCGGCAAAATCATCATTACTCACTGCTTTGTACTGCTAGTATTATTATTTTTATTGATAAATGAATTCGAAGTCTGAGTACTGATGGATGTGTTCAATATATCGTAAAAGAGAGTTCTGTCTCAATGTGTTTTTACTGGTTAAATAAAGGTTCAATAAATTATGCAATGCTTAGTTTGTAGGACATTAGACCTGTCTTGTGGGAAATACCCACATTCCTGACATCCAAATAACACAATTCACAGCTGTATATATTATTTTCACATAGTCCAAGTGCCTGTTAAGTGTGGGATTTTAACTTGGGTCTAGTAGTCATCAAAATGAAATAAGGGTGTCGATGGCAAAGAATGGCCCCACTATTGTTTTATCAGATGGCAGGGAGGGTTCTTGTAAAAGACTCAACACTTCTGCCCTCAGTGCAGCCCAGTGAGAGGCATGCCTTATCAGCTGCTAGAGAAACAGGCTGTCCTCAGCATGTCAAGAAGAGGGAGTGAGTCACCCCGTGCCCTGGAGAATTTAAACATGTTTAACAACATTGCTAATGAGCATAATGATGCTTTTCATAGGAGAATCAATGTCTGGGTCTAAATCATAATGTTTCATGGTGGAACTGTGCTGCCACTCCCAAACTATGTAGGTGAGCTCACTGCAGAGAAACAAGTTGTTTACTGCTTGAAGAAATGCAGTGCAGCCTAGAGAGCGTGTGTGCTGAATGCTACAATACAGGTTTCATGTCTGTTGTCTCCCTCTTTCGACGGATTTAATTGCAACAATGTACAAACTTCAGTCCAACACAGATTCTGACATGAACCAGTAGGTGTCCTTCCTACCTGACACCAGGTTTGAAGAAGACCTCCAACCACTGCAGATTTGTTAGTTATATTGTATTAACAATAAGATACTTTAAATGAAGAAATAACGGATTGTAGCTTTAAACTCTCCCATGGTAGACAGTAGCCTATAGTAGTTTTACAGAATAAACTATATACTGTATACACTATATTATATTTTCATAACGTGAATTGTTTTTTATTCTTGCTTTGCCAACCTCAATATTTATACACACATCCTGCACAGTAGGTAAATACACATACAAAGATATTTAGATGAAGCACAGCAACTGCAAGCACCTCAAAGGGTGCTATTTACTTTATCTTCAACTGATTATTGTTGCTCACTAAGTTACTATTCTTAATTATTTCTTTGTTATTGCTGCTACAATGTTGAGAAATCAACACCAAACAATTGTACACCTGTGTGCTCTTAAATACGTGATAAAATGTGAAATTGCTGTTTTCCCTCAGCTCCCCGCATGTGCACAGAGAGCGAGTTTCGCTGTGATAATCTGCACTGCATTCCCGACCGCTGGGTCTGTGACCATGACAACGACTGTGAGGACAACTCGGATGAAAGGGACTGTGGTAAGTGCATGGAGGCTTTTTGTTGTGCGGTGTATGGGAGTAACAGAGGGCTGCACTATAAGCATAGAAGTCATAAAATGTCACAGTTTGACCCAGACACACAGGACTCCCAATGTTCACATTTTCAGTCAAACTCATGGTATACGTATGGCCCGAGATCGGGAACAAATTGAATGTTCTTTACTGTTCACATGCCTAATTTACTAACTACCTAATTTATTAGATGCACACCGTTGTCGCTGACCGAAAATACCACTATTTTTGGTGTGAAACAACTATAACTATAACAAGTCCCTTCTAATCCAGAATTTCCACGAGTGAAGCTCACCAGATTATCATGCAAGGTATTACACGTTATTGTTGGATTCATTGCGTTGCAGAGCTGAGGACATGTCACCCAGGCTACTTCCAGTGTGTAAGTGGACACTGTATCGCTGAACGCTTCCAATGTGATGGCAATGCAGACTGTTTGGACTACACAGATGAGGTGTCATGTCGTAAGTCCCTCTAATCTTTTGAAATCCATTCTGTATTTGACTTGGATCCAGTCATGGAGAACTGGCATGAGTTTAGCAGGTTTTAGTGAGTAGCTTAGCCGTAAACATTTGTGTTTTATCATTCTCTGTAACATGTTGCCGTCACAGAATATGGGTCTGTTTGTTTGTTTTTTTAGCAACCCGCTTTCCCAATGGCACATACTGCCCTCCGTTCATGTTTGAGTGTAAGAACCACGTGTGCATCCAGCCTCACTGGAAATGTGACGGAGACAACGACTGTGGAGATCATTCAGACGAGGAGCTCCACCTCTGCTGTAAGTAAGAACCACCTGTCGTAGATTATCTTTAGACTCATAATCAAAGTAATTAAGAAATACACAGGGCAATGAGTGGACTGAAACAATGATACATTTATTACGAAGACTGGTCTGTACCAGCCCAAGGAGGGGCACGAATGCAAGCCTCCTGAGCCCTCTCCATTGCTCTCTCTTATACACACATGAGAGTAGAAAATACATTGAAGGTGTGGTCAGTAGTGGTCAAACATGGTGAGACATGGGCCTCGTGTAAGAATAGGTCCTCTGACAAACAACCAACAGGTGGATAGTATTCTCATGCAAAAACCTCTCTCACACACCCCACCAACCTTTGGAATCATTTATCTCACTGCAGTGTTTAATAAAATAAATAAATAAGCTAAAAAACAAAAACAAAAAACTACTGTATTGACTGAAGACTCCATGACGGTTACTTTCTGTCCTTGATTCCCATAGTGGAGGTCACGTGTGAATCTCCATTCCGCTTCCGCTGCGACAACAACCGATGCATCTACAGCCACGAGCTGTGTAACTCTGTGGATGACTGTGGGGACGGGACAGACGAGAGGGAGGATAACTGTAAGAAATACTACAGGAGTACATTATGTTTGATGGACAAAGTTGACTCTTCTCTTGTTTCCCTGCCCGTTATTATTTTAGATATATCCTGTTATTCCTGTTTTGGTCATGATTGAAAGTAGTAGATGTGAGCAGGAGAGCTGCATTTTTATACTGTACTTATCTGTACTTTTTTAGTCGACTTGTGCAACCAATCATTGTCTTGGTGCATGTTATAGGTCAGACCCCCACCCCTGGACCCTGTTCCGACGAAGAGTACAAATGCAGTAACGCCCACTGCATCCCTCTGCAGTACGCCTGTGATGACTATGATGATTGCGGAGATGAATCAGATGAACTGGGCTGCCGTAAGTACAGTACATTGATCTGTGTTTGATTGATTGATTGATTGAATATTTTATTAACACAAATAAACACAAAAAACCCCAGAGGGCTTGTTTCCATTATGGTCCATTGTACTCGGTTCATCATCACGACATACACAATACATTACATATTAGAAACAACACTAAAAGCAATAATGTGAAAAACGTCGGTGGAGCTCGCTGAGGGAGTGCGTTGTTTGACTGGGGGCGAGTTAGTATTGGATACATTTATCTAAGTCCAATTATAGTTTGAGGACAGCCATGTTTTTAGGTCAGTTTACAATTTGGATGCAGCATCGATAATTAATGACTTTCATGTTGTAGGAGGTTTAGGGTGCCATTTTGAAGATCCGTTTTACAATGGGGTAATACATAAATTGCCCTCACTCTGCGCACAATCGTATAATGAAAGGCATATCGGCCCGTGTTGAACGCACACACATATGGCATACGGCGTTCCTGAATATTTTAGCATTGTGGGAGTGTCCATATGTTAATTATTTTCGCTTTGCGCAATTTGCTATTAAGCCCCTTGACCTAAAAACACTCAGCGCATAACGATTAGACGTGGGTCTGACCACCTCATAAACGCAAAAAGCACTGTTTGATTTTACACTTGAGCGGCTCTGGGAGGCTGCTGAAGTGTTACCATGTCTGTTTATTATAAGCGGCTTCTTTTTCTGTAAAGTTGCTTGTAAATATTGGTAGTTGACTAGTTGTACTAGTTGTGGTTGCTTTTCTTGTTTCTAAAGTGGTTATTTGGGCTTTTCTCCTAATGTTGTTTAAACCAGTGATCCTCACACAGCACATTCCCATGTCAAGGATCCCCAGATGAATGCATTTGCCCAACTAAGGACGCTAATCCAAAAATTAAATTATTTTTTTCCAAGAAAAGAAGAAAATAGCAGATCTATACCAGCTCACAATGCATCACATTCATTCATTAAAACTATGAACTCTGACTGCAGGGGGATATATAATGATCATTATAACAATGTGCAAGAACATATTTAAAAAGAAGGAAGAACTTTATATTTGTGGACAATCAAAATATGTTTTTTTATTTTAATGTGGTGTCATTAAAATTAATCTGGATATGGCAGACTCACTATCTAGAAAATAAAAACATGGCACTTCATTTAAAATAGGTTACAGACCCCTGTTATATGCGCTTATTTTTATAGACCTATTTACTTGTTTCTATGAGACATGGCAACAGCCTCTTTTTGCGTCTTTTTTTGTAAAATGTTGACATTAGAAACGGCCATAATTCTTTCATTTCTCAACCTTAAAAATAAATAAAAACATCTCCATAATGTTGTATCACCCCCGATTCAAGTCTTCTTCAATAAAATGCTAAGAGCGAAGACCATATACCATCGGGCCACAGGCACAGCATTAAGCAGCAGCATTCAACTCATTCCTTCATCATGACTTGAATGAAATAAAATATAATAAACGTTATTTTACTGGTGTTTTTCAATAGAAACAAATTATTTTGAGGCATAAAGGTGACAGCATGCAGTGCAATAGGAATAATTAACCCAAATGTGACCAAGTCATGTCATGTCTTCTATGGTGCCAGCCTGAAGAAATGTAATACCGCGATCCCCAAAGTGCGCATTCCGTATGTGACATCAGCTGACTGGTAAAGAGAATAGTATGGACATGTTGATTGGGTACGTCTCAAACACTCCTTAAACACACCCATGACTAATTCAAGGCCGTTTTGCGCAATCCACGGGGTGTCGAAAGCGCTTCTTAACATGCCCAAAATTGCAATATGACATACCACACGCCCCCAGCTCATAAAACTGTAATATGATTAGTAATATTATTTGAACTGCTTAATGGAGCCCTTAATATCCTATTATGGTGACTTTACACACACCGGGAACATGCCAAAAAATGTGCCAAAAATGGCACAAAGATATTTTACATCAAATGAATTAATTTGGTGATGCCTCATTCACATTTTATTCATGGTGAAAAATCAACTACTTGTAAAAAGATATATATAATTAACTAGAATTTCGCGGCCAGAGTTACGTTGCCGCGCACTATGGGAAGAAGGAAATTGCGGGAGTTGACTCCACATGTAGTAACGGATGGGTTATTAGTTATTATTATGTGTCCTTATTAGTGTAGTGTATAGTCAACACGTTATGGCTCATACACACTGCCCGGTATTTGTTCCGATTATGCTGTCTGGGAGCATTTTTGGCGCTGGCCGACAAAACCCCTGATCTGACGTTAAGCGGTGCCCAAAAGTTATAGATCACAAAGACTTTGCAGGTAGAGCACATGACATGGTCCTAAAAATATATATAATTTTAATATAAAAAACTATTTTTGCATCTGCCGCTTGAGATGACCTGAGATGACTTGATTGATTGACATAAAAAAGGGCCTGTCAGCTCAAACACACAATGCAATAGTTGTTGTTGCGTACAATCATCAGTAGCAAAGTCAAATACCAAAAATAAAAACCCTACCATTTCCATTTCCCCCCCTCTATTTCCCATTTCATGTGCGTTTGTCTTATAGTTTCTCTGGCCTCTGTACTACTGCCACCTACCGTCCATTCATTGTATTACACAGTGGGTGAAAAAAACACACCCCTTAAGACTAAACCCGACCAATCAGAGGTGTGGCTTCCAGAGGTACCTTTGACATGACATTGTGTGTGTGTGTGTGTGTGTGTGTGTGTGTGTGTGTGTGTGTGTGTGTGTTTCGATGTGCAGGGCGTTGCTGAAAATGAGCACCTGTGCTCAGCTACTTCCCTGGGTAAATAAATAAAAATAAAATAAAAAAATGAAGAAAGGTACCTTTCAAAACCTATAGAAGTCAGCCTGGTACAGACGAAGGGGACACCACTGTATGTAGCCTCAATTACATTTTGTAACTATTTTCTGCAATGGGATGATAGTTTTATTTGGTGGGTATATGAGCTGGTTGTTTTGAAAGTAGCTCTGAAGTAAAAAAAAAAGTGTGGGCAGCCCTGGTATAGATGAATATATATATATATTCATTCCGTGGGTAAATCCCTGTAGGCTACCCACATATTGGTAGCCTATATTAGCCCAATATTGGCGTTATGCATTTCACTTGAATAATGTTGTGTGCGCACGTGCGTGTGTGGAGAAAGACAGTTATTTAATGAAAGTGAAGATTATAACGTCCTGTATTGGTAGCCTATATTAGCCCAATATTGCCGTTACGCATTTCACTTGAATAATGTTGTGTGTGCGCGTGCGGAGAAAGACAGTTATTTAATGAAACTCAAGATTATAACGTCCTGTCTCGCTGCCGCGGCGCCGCCGTGCGTGTATAGCCTGTGTGTGTGTGTGGGGCGTGGCGAGAGAGAGAGGCGTGGCGAGAGAGAGAGAGAGAGAGATCGTGGCTTCCAGGCGTGCGTGTGTGTGTGTGCAAGCCAGGCGTGCGTGTGCGTGTGTGTGCAGGCGTGTGTACTCGGCAGTTGGCTGGCAGGCGAAAATAGCCAAAGCGTTCCGTGTAATCGTAATATGTAGGCACAAACAAACTACTGACAAAGTACAATGTTGATGTAACTAAGAGATTCGCTGAGAGAGCGATATTTTAAATACAGAGATTTAGAAGGAATAAGCAAAATCGTGAGGCTACAATTCCTCTCCCCTTCCTCGTTTCTCTTCTCCTGCGGGAGATCAGAATGAGATTCTGAGAGCTAGTGTGGGCCTATTAGAAGACAGGGCAGTGTTGCCAGGTTTGCGAATTGTAAGCGAGTCGTAGTGTGTGTTGAATGGCATTTGAATGGCATTTGTGGGCTTGTGAATGAATTTTCTCACATGTAATTTGTGCTCACTTGCATAGACCTGGCGAATTTAGCGTGGTGAAAGGGCAACAGTGTTCCGGGGGTGTGGGTGCTTCGGGCGATAATGTTTGTAGTAAACAAATGCATTGCCGGCGTGAGTGTGGACGGGAGGCATCTTTGGTGGCACTGCAATGATCATTTTTTGGCGGGTGGTGTCGAGTGTTGGCGTTGGGCGCGATAGGAGGAGATAGGTCCCGAACACTGCGAAGGTAAGTGTGTGACGTCACTGCCGTGTGAGTGTGTGTGGGTGTAGTGTGTAAGATGGTGTTGTGGGTGTTGCAATAGCGACGTAGCTGTTGTGGCTTTGGGTTTCTTGCCATGTGTTGGGTACAAGTTCTCTAATATATAATAGATTATGTCACTTATCGCTGTGTAATGTTCACGTTCAGTGTGGATGTGCTGATACAAACAGCAGTTTAAATTAATGCAAAATACAAATTAAACACTTTTGAAGCCAGGTCCATATAGTAAGAACAAGCAGCATAACAAGCACGGTAATAGGACCTGATTACAGTCTCCTCTGTGGTGCTTACCGTGTTTCATGCTGTATTCTGTTTGTGCTCCCACCAGACCAAGGTAGCGGGCGGTCTTGCAGTGAGAACATTTGTGAGCACAACTGTACAGACCTGACAGACGGAGGCTTCCTGTGCTCCTGTAAGCCTGGCTACAAATCCAGACAGACAGACAGACACATGTGTGAAGGTAAGGGAGGGGGGGGGGGAGTATCTACTTATCAGGAAGATCCAATTATTCTGAATCAAAAAGCGGATGCTTGATTTTGTTTTAGATTTTTGATTCCCGTTCCCCTGTCAACAAAATTACTTCAAAAAGATGTTGGTGATTATCAAGGTTAATAATTACCGTAAGTTAAAAAATAACCCTAATAATCAGCCATATATCTGGAATGGACAAACAAGAGATTTTGGTGCAGGCAGGGAAGGGATTACATCCCCAGGTGCACTTTTAATTTCATTTGCAGTGCTTCCCGGGCAGTGAATGCTGTCCACACAGTGTCACTCTGTTGTTTGTTTCTTGGAAACAGATGTAAACGAGTGTGAGGTCTACGGGACGTGTCCCCAGGACTGCAGGAACTCCAAGGGAAGCTATGAGTGTTTCTGTGCCCAGGGATTTCACTCTGTTGGTGAGCCAAATGGCATGGAGTGTGCGGCCCAGGGTAAGAGCCAAGTTCTCTTGTGGAGCCAAACCCCAAAAGGCCCATTACAAATCCTCCCTTGTGTGTTCTCTTGTAGTTTGTAACGGGTTAAAATCTGCAATGAGATTACTAACGCTCGCCAAATTCTCTTTGTGTTCAGGAAATCCACCAGTGTTGCTTCTACCAGACAATGTCCGCATTCGTCGCTTCAACCTTTCCTCTGAGCAATATTCAGACTACGTGGACAACACAGAGCACATCCAAGCCCTGGATTACCTGTGGGACCCAGAGGGAATAGGACTCAGTACGCTTATTTAATTATATCATATCATCTTAGTTTAACCGCTTACATACACCCTATGCTTAGTTTACATAGAAATCTGTGTTACACACTTATATTTGTAATCAAATGTGATCAAAGAGAATTTATAAATGAGTGTACAAAACACTCTCAGAAAAAAAAAATGACACTAATTGTGTACAGTGAAAACAATTGTGATAAATGTTTTAGGTCACCTTTGGTCTCCTTGTGTTCCTTTCCTCTGGTGTTGCTTAGGCATTGTGTACTGGACAGTTCTGGGCCGAGGGTCTCAGTTTGGCTCTATCAAACGAGCCTACATGTCCACATCCAATGACAACGGCAACAATCCAGCGAAAGAAGTGGATATGAACCTGAGATATGTTGCCAATCCTGATGGCATCGCTGTAGACTGGGTTGGAGGGTACGTCCCCAAGCACGATGAAACTGTACTTAAGTGTGTCATCGTGAAAGCGGTCTAACATCGGTTCCCCCCCCCCCCCCCCCCACGCCCCCGTTTCTTTTCAGACACATTTATTGGACAGATTCTGGGACCAATAGGATTGAAGTGGCCAAACTGGATGGGCGGTACAGGAAGTGGTTGATCCATACTGACCTTGACATGCCCGCTGCTATTGTAGTAAATCCAGCACTTGGGTATGAGAATATTCAGTATCAACATTGTGAAGTAATACTGATACTGACTGTCTGACTGTCTCATACTTTATATATGATACTCATGTTAAATTGACAGTACACAGTATATAAAATATAAAATAACTAATAAACTGTTAATTTAACGCTCTCTTCTTTATTTTTCTGTCATGTGTGTGGTCTCGTCTTTGTAGAACTATGTACTGGACAGACTGGGGCAGGAGACCCAAAATTGAATCGGCCTGGATGGACGGGCAGAAGAGACAGGTCCTGCTGGACGAGGACCTGGGCTGGCCTACTGGTCTAGCTCTGGACTATCTGAACGGAAACAGGATCTACTGGAGCGACTCCAAGGAGAACACCATCGAGTCCATGAAGCAAGACGGCACAGACAGGAAGATCATCGTGTCAGGAGGTCAGAACATTTAACGTCATGTTGTTAAAGATGAGGCATCATTGGGTGGTCCAGTTGCCTTGTCTATCCTTTAACCCATTTTGGACTGAGGCTTCTAAATCCTAACATTTTTCTGAAAAACCCATGTTTCTATGACGGTGCTCAACCTTTTTCATGTCGAGGACCCCCAGAATCGCTATTGGGCCACGGACCCCCATCTTAAAATATGTATGGGACCCCCCAGAAGCCAATATTTTAGTAATTCTTTTTCGCTCTGAAATATATATTCAAAGATTTGCACCACATTTTCACGACTTTTCAAAAATAGCAGACCTACAAGCTCGTAGCGTGCCACTCTATGTGCTTGTAGATCTGCTATTTTTCAATTGCTAAAGTATAACATAATGCTTAAAACACCAAAGGGGGTTCCCGCACAAAATGGGTTAAAGATGAGGCATCATTGGGTGGTCCAGTTGCCTTGTCTATTCTTTAATATCTATATGCATACAGGGCATCAGGTCACCGTGTTCTCTTTCAAACTTCTACCGCAAATATTGATAAAAAAGAAAGAAAAGTCTATTCATTTCATCATTTACTTTTAATGATCAACTTCAAATTATGTTGTGGATATATCTATTGTAACTTCTATTTATCTATAAATGCACAATGTCTATATGTGTACGTATGTCTGTAATCCACGTAACTCGAGAACCGTTCGTCCCGACGACTTCAAATTCAACGCGCGCGTTCCACACCCCCACAGGGAGTGCAGTGCCCGGTGTCGAGTCGGTCGGACCCACGGTTGTCCAGAACCACCACAAAAGGCCTCTGACCGGGCTCTCGTCAGGGCCCCTGGCCAGGCTCCATACATGGAGCTGGCCTGTTCTGACAGGCCAGCTCACACTCCATATACCTAATGTCAGGCATATTTGGGCATGCCTGACACAGAACTCTATACGAATTGTTACAGACTTGGTGCTCTACAGCCGGGCACCGGTCTAGTTGAGATTTTAACCTGTACATTTGTAACCATTTCTTTCTTTTACTGCAAAATAATGCTGAAAGTAATTGGATACAAAAACATTTCTTGCGCAGACATTGGAAACCCCTATAGTCTGGATGTATTTGAAGGACACCTGTACTGGACAACAAAGGAGAGAGGTGAAGTATGGAAGACTAATAAGTTTGGAACTGGACATAAAGTGAAGGTACTGACCATCAACCCCTGGCTGACTCAAGTTCGCATCTACCACGAGCACCGGCAGAACCACTCAGGTCAGGAAATAGTCAATTCAAGTAGAACTCATAGTGAGAAAAGCTAATACCAATCTGTGATTTGTCTTGAGAGAATCTCAATCTGTTGGTTAATTGCATAATGCATGCTATTCAAGGATTGCTGACGTGTTTCCACAAATTATTATCTTTTGTCTTTGGCTGCTCTGTGTCCTATAGTACCCAATCCCTGTAAGGATGTTTGCAGTCACCTGTGTCTCCTCCGGCCTGGTGGATACACATGCAGCTGCCCACAGGGGTCCTCTCTGCTTGGCTTCAACTCCAACGAATGCGATGCAGGTATAGGACCATGCAGTGCTCTCCCCAGTCCCAGGCATCTTGTGTTGGCTGGTCTTGTTGCACCACAATCTGTATTCCATAGTATGGAAATGCATGGCTACTCGTATGATGCTGTGGTGGTGTTGTTGCTGATGCTTTTTGTGTGTGTGTGTGTGTGTGTGTGTGTGTGTGTGTGTGTGTGTGTGTGTGTGTGTGTGTGTGTGTGTGTGTGTGTGTGTGTGTGTGTGTGTGTGTGTGTGTGTGTGTGTGTGTGTGTGTGTGTGCGTGCGTGTGCGTGTGCGTGCGGCTTTCACCCCTGCAGCCATTGAGGCACCAGTTGCAATGCCCCTTGCATGCAGATGCATGAACGGTGGAACGTGCTACACTGATGAGGGGGGTCTGCTAAAGTGCAAGTGAGTTTAGCTGCTGATGCCATTCACGACAGTGGATGATTGCCTGAACTGTAGCTACAACATAGAGAATTCCACCCATTCCGTAGCCATAATGCCTTGCAGTCTCTGTAACTGAATCCGGTTTCGCGTTACATTAAGAACACAATGGAAGGTGTGTTTATCAGCAAAGGAAAGGTGACATCTGAAAGATACATAGTCAAATATTGTTTTTATGTAATTTAAGGAGTTTCTGGCCATGTCAACAAGACATGGGTTACCACAAAAACTGGCTTCAGCTACAGACAGTATTTCCAGCAAGCATTAATATAAAATGGAGAACTGCAACTGCAAGGTCTGGTTTAGGTAAAACCACCAGATACAAAGGTATTGCTATCATGCTGTCCTAGTGTTTCACTGTTTCCCCAGAGGAACTGACTGGTATCCTGGTTTTGTCTAGATGCTCGAACGGCTACGCAGGCAGCTTCTGTGAGATGGGGAAGTCAAGGGGCACTACGGGAGGAACGGGTACTGTAATGGACTTTTCTTACAATACTTTTATTTTATGCTGATGTATGAACCACTATTTTACTGCACTGCAATGCGTGAGGTGTGTGTGTGTGTGTGTGTGTGTGACTGTGTGTGTGTGTGTGTGTGTGTGTGTGTGTGTGTGTGTCCATCTGTCTCACACACACACACACACACACACACACACACACACACACACACACACACACTCAATTAGGTAAATTGTATAGCACAATGGAGAATAGTTACACAAACACACTTTAGTCACATCTGGTGCTATCCAGCACTTTCTAAAGGCTACTGAGTAACTCCACAGGGTTAAGTACCTTGACTTACATCACGTCTTACAGTGGCATAACAGAACTTAGCAAATGACTCAGCAAATACTTCACTTGTGTTCTGTGAACGATTACATTAATGCAATGTCCAATTATGATGACACCCAGAGACCACTATTAAAATAAATATAATTATCATTATTTGAAAAATGAATACATGAATATATCCTTATTTTCTTTCTGTAGCTGTAGCGATTCTGCTGGCCGTGATTCTCATAGTGATCACATTGGGTCTGGCCTTTGGAGTTTTCCAAAACTACAAACGAACCGGCTCCTTCATTCCCTCTATGCCTAAACTACCCAGGTACAAAAGCTCTCATCTTCTATAGAAACTGTGTCCATCTGTTGCATCTGCTGCTTTCAAATGGAAGCCTATTCTTTAATGCACTTGAATGCAGTGGTAATTTAACTTTAGTTCATAGTTCTGCCAGGCCATTCCTTATTTTATTTCATACAGAGGGATGGTCTTCCTGCTAAGCCTTGGGCCGCACCTCTACAGTTGCCCATGGGGGACTTTTAAATAACTATGTGTTCTTAAATGACCTGCATGGTTAAATGAAGGTTCAATCAAATGAAAGCAATAAATACATGTGTTTTTATTGGTCTCATCCAGCCTTAGCAGTCTGGTGAAGTCTGGTGACACTGGGAACGGGGTGAAGTTTCACTCAGGTGACAATGTGGACCTGGGGCCGTCACCGTCACACATCGGGGTGTCATTCATTGACGCGGCCATGCAGATGGTGGGTGCTGAAGCATGATATTTGAGCACTTGTTAAGCCTCATTTATTTCTTTGTCATACAACTCTGTCGCTCAACGAAAACAACAGATCTGTATTTTCACTGAGCAATGCCGTCGTACGAGGTTGTATACATTTGCTATTAGCCTCACTACTCATCAGAGATGTATTGTCAGGAATGTCAGCATGTGCACATCCTTATTTGACCTTAAAAAAAGGACTTTGAAACTATGCATTATGTGGTATTTATTAACAGGGATGATTGATTTTAAACTATGCTAGCAGGATTGCTTCGCTCAGCAATGTTTGAGTAACTAGAAATGGCATACTGTTGAAGACAAAGTAACAGCTGAGTTCATACTGCAAAAGATGTTACCCAAATATTGCATTGAATATTTCCTCAGGATGACAACTTTGCCACGGAGGCAGGAAGGCAGCCAATCACATTTGAGAACCCGCTATATAAGCCCACCAATGCGGCTGGAGTCCCTAGTGATCCTGCAGTCATTCATGCTTCACAGGTACACACTGGATTATGTTTGTTGAATGTTTTTAAACCTTTAGCCTCTTATGCCCTGTACCTACTCATAATGTAATAATGGTTCATATTGCAATAACCCAAATGTAATAAAAGCTCATAATCATGTTTTGCATAATGCAATAATGTGTTACATAAAGAAGGCTTTTAGCCTAGTAGCCAAAAAGTTAACCCGGACATGTTGAGTACACCAACGTTTTATGTTAGAAATGTTTAGTATGGGTCCCCAGCATGTAGAAACTGCCGGATGAAAAAAACACTCATTGGGCTTAAAACGGCCATGCCCACATGTGCTGACATCATCAATTTGTGATGATGGCATTGGCCGTTTTTAGCCCAATGAGTGTTTTTTTGCTAAACTAATGCTTGGAATGGATTCAGCATCATGAAAACCCCCTAGTTTGACATATCACATGCTACATAAAGCATGATGAAATTTTGAATATTTTGCCTTCTATAGGTTGCAATTGCTCTATTATGCAAGTTAGCATCCGGCAGTTTCTACATGCTGGGGATCCATTCTAACATAAAACCTTGGTGTACTCAACATGTTAGGGTTCACAATAGGGCTCTATGGGCTGGCTACTAGACTATTTAATTGTAATAAAGAAAATCCATAAATTGTCCAACCTATATCAGCATTTGATGAAGATTTTGTGTTAATTCATGTCACAAACACAGGTAACTGTTAATGTGAGTGGAGAACACATTGTGAACCCAGTGTATGGAGAGCAGAGCGCAGGCATCGTACAGAGTACTCCTCTTGTCAGCTCCAAACCTGCCCAGGTTAGAGTCATCCTACTCTTTCTGAATCTACTGTAAATGTATTATTATTATTATTATTTGACTGTTTGTGTTTGTGTTTGCAGGAGTCCAAATGGAGCTTATTCAAAAGAAAACTAAATCCAAGCAACACATTTGAAAATCCTTCCTATTCAGAGGTAATCATTCTTTTGTAAAAAAAATAAAAAAAATAAAAACTGCTATCTATCTAAAGATAGATTATACCAGTTATTCCGATGAGAGGCAATATGATGTAATAATGATATTGTAATGTAATAATGATATTGTCACTGGTGTTAACAATATCAATACCGAAGCACACTAGTGCTGATGTATCATGCATTCCTTCTCGTGTTCTATTTCATCCCTGCTGACCGCCAGAGGGTGGTGCTTTAAGCACAAGTATTTTATACCAACAATGTCAACTTTGACCCCGTGATGACCCAGAAGAGCCTATGGGTGCGTTCGGAAATGCGCCCTGAACGCACTGGTGTGCTCTCTTGTCGTTCGTTTATTCAGTGCACTCGGTGCGTTGTCGTTCGAAAATCCAGTGCGCTGCGCACCGGGTGTGCCGAGTGCCCGCACTGAGCGACCCTACCCTGAAGCTGGGGTTGTCCAGTGTGATTCGTGTGAATGCGTCACAGCTGTGGTCGTTCGTAAATAAGGCACACTGAACGCACTCTGTGACGTCACCGCCCACCACACTCAACAAACTGACCACATTCCCGGTGCGCATTTCCGAACGCACCCATCATCTTCCAGAGGTCACCAGGGGTTCAGTCTCTACAGAATCTTCTTGCGAGACCACGAGGATTCTGAGAGACAGAGTGCTCTGGCGGTCATTCGGGATTCATAGAATCGTAGTAACTTTTGTATTATTGACTAACTCAGTTATTTTCAAACTTTTTAGTTAAAACCTCAAGGCTCACCTGTACTCTTAATGAGAAGAATAGCGTTGAGCTTAGATATGCTATTTTCACTATCTTAGTAAATTTGTGGGGGAGAAATAATATTTTAAATTGTTTAATGACATGCCCAGAAATAGTCAGATGTAAAGTGGTTAAAATATATCTATTTTATGGAATAGATTTTGCCTCTGTATTGAGAAATGAGTGTACACAAAGTACAGATATAGTAAATAACCGTAACCAAAAATAATAATTCATAACTTTTTCTATAGTTATATAGAAATGTATATTCCCGATTCCAATAATAATAGCATAGTCACAAATGTATATTTTGGAACCACTGCAATAATGTTTGATTCGGTCGGATTTGTCATTTGCTATTGTTGTCAGCTCTGCTATAGTTGTTCCGGTCTCCTGTTTTTCAGATGAAGGACGACAAAGCAGTAGAAAGCAATGCGGACAAATCCACTGCTAAACCGTCTCCATTTGTTCCCCCTGCCAAAACCCAGAAGAGGGATCGTCCTTGCACCTTCTCACCAACCGAGGACACTTTTAAGGACACAGCCAACCTCGTCAAAGAGGACAGTGATGTATAATGCTTACTTTATGCTCCGTTGTGTATTAGTGTCACGATCCCAACATGACTGATCTACAAGCTCACAACACGTCTGGGACGCATTGGAAGGTTATAGATCAGCTATTATCTGATTGTGACACAATCGCATGGCCCTCTCGCAGACGGGGAAAAAAACGAACAAAAAAAACTAAAGAAAACACACTTTGCACAGAATCTATTTTTTTATGCAGCCTGTGTACAAAACTCAGAATGTTTTAAGAAAAGAAGAGATGAAGATCTGTATAGCATACAGAAAAAATGTCTTTTGTGACTATGCCTTCTGATATTTCTTATGCCAATTCTTGTTTTAATGATTTTGTTTTTTATTCTGATATACAATATGTATATCTTTGCACTGAAGCATAGAAATGTTAATAAATATGTTGTATATTTGTAAATTTGAAGAGAAAGATTTTGTTGATAATATCTTCTGGCCGTTTGAAATAGATGATCGATCTTATGCATAGTGGTAAGAAATGAGAGCTGCATTGTGACACAGTAGGTCCACCTTATACATTGTTAGCGATGTGTTGGATAATAATTATATCCTTTTTTGCCACTGAATAAAACTGAAGATGTATGCAGGTCATCTTTCATGTTTATATACCTCATTTCAGGGCTAAAAACGAGAAAAGCAATGACAAAACAAATAGGCAATATTGGTATTAGTGTTTCACATACGTGCTCCAGTAAATACAAAGCAAAAGATATGTAACAATATTTGATGAATGGTATGCTAAGCATACATATACATTCTACTTACATTTGAATATGATTGAACTTTTTCTGTTTTATGTTCCCTTTGTGATGTTTGAATCAATATGATCATATTTTAATAATGATATAATAATGGCCTCTTTTTAAAAGAAAATGTTTGAAACCATACTTGAACACACATGTATTTTCCATGCTGTTTGCATTTGATTATGTTTATGAGAAATTAAAAATATCCATTTAACAGAGATTGCAGATGCCAGCATTTGAAACATCTGTCGTTTTCTAAAGATGGTATATTACAGAATGATTGTTTTGTATTGTGAGAAAGAACAAACAGAAGAAATAAAAACTATCAATGATTGTTTTAAATATGCCCAAATACTTTTTTTCTAGAAATGGATGCTGCTGAGACCTGAGAATGAATAAATTTCTTATTTTGTAATATGATGTTGCCTTTCTTTTATTCTATTGGCAAGGTTCCATCCATCAATACACATTAGACACATTGTAGACATAATACACAAAGTACAACAGTGGTGCTAGTTATAACAGCATGGCAGTACGTCAGTCATTCAACATCTACTTGATTCATGGGGACATTGCTTTCCTCATTTGGTACGGGAAGAGTAGCATTGACTACAAAGTCCTGAATAAACGATGGGAGGTAAGCGAGAGGGATCCAGAACAACTTTGCGTCCCAGCCTGCTACGTAACGTGTGCGAGGGTGCTGAGCCGTTAGGGCATGTTCCATACAATTGGTCACTTTGGCGAGATCTGAACTGACCAACAGACCCATGTTGAAGTCCTGAGCTTTCAAGTCTGAGATTCACAGTATATATAAAAGGAGGGGGGGACAAAAAGGGACACATTCAATGATTGTAAATTGAATATATATATATATATATATATATAGGCCCTATATATATATAACGGTATGTATATATATATATATATAATAACTGATAGTATGTGATTGTAGAGTATCTGAAGATGCTGATCAGTGTATTGCAAATTACATCCACTCACATTTGTCAAAGTAGCTGGGTCCATAGGAGTCTTTGACTTCCTGAGGGAGGCTGTTCCAAAGTCTCTTCAGGTCTTCTTCAATGAGATCTATACTAGTCACTGAGGTCTTGAAGAATCCCGGCTCAATGATGCTCACTTTGATCCCAAAGTATATCATTTCCCTCCTGAACAGAAGGAAGACGCTGCTATATAATATATAAATAATTTCTGTGACATTTGATTATTTTTATGCAGGAATTATATTGGCAGAAATAAACAGACATTTTCAGGGTTAATAACCCTACCTGCTGATGGAGGTTTTATGCTTTGCAAGGATACCATTGATTGTACTGTTCACATGATTGGATATGTTGACAGTGCAATCACAAACAGCGATCATTTTACCATTTTTACATATTTTCATCTACTAATATCTCACTTGCATGCCCAATCTAGAATAATGTATAGTTTAGTCTAGTATAGTCTTTGATAAAAGTGATACCTGAGGCTGTCAGAGAAGCCCTCGATCGCCCATTTGGACACGCAGTAGCCTCCACCACAAAGGGAAAGCCTCCCCAAGACACTGGACATATTCACCACCCTGCCTTGGGCCTTCTTCACCAGTGGGAGAAACTGGAGGGTCACCTGAATGACACCCAGTAGATTAACATCCAAAACCTTTGTGAAGTCCTCTAACTGCATCCACTCTGATGGGCCAATGGGTATGGCCCTCCCAGCATTATTCACCAATCCCCACAGACCTGATAAAGACAAAGAAGAAACAGCTGGCTTGGCTGACAGAAAGTGTTTGGCTATAAAAGTTATAAAACATAATAGTTTTCACCATTATGTTTTTGCTGTTCTATTTGTCCATCTGTATGAAGAACAAACTTCAGTGAGAAGAATGATTTTGTCTTTGGCTTCGTCGAACATATATTAACTTTTGGGTCAAAACACTCAAAGGTCAAGTTCAAAATCAATAATGGATGGGTGTAAGTCCACTCCTTCCTAAACCTTTTCATGAAGCCTGGTAGGAATGATCATTATAAGCTGTCCCAAAGAGATGATCAACCACTTATTCATAATTAATATTTGCCTCTGAGATGTAGTGGAGTAGAAGTGTAAAATATCGAAAACTTTGAAATACTAAAACCACCACAAACATATACTTAAATACAATACTTTAGCAGTTACTTTTCACTACTATAATAATTCACCTCAGTAACCCGTTTCAGAAAAAATGGGCTGGGAAACATGTAGATCTGCATGAATCACAGTAGGAGGATTGTGGGTTTGTCAAGTAATTCCTTTATCTCTCCTAGTGCTTATCACTGACTGGCACCCTATCTGTCTCTACCCCCTACTGTCCGCCCGCCTCACCTCGATCTCCAACCTCTGTGCTTACAAACTCCACCGCCTTTTTGATGCTTGTACTGTCGGTAACATTGATCAGCACAGTCTTGAGTCTGGAAGATGCTGTAGATGCCAAATCCGAAGCACCTTTTTCTGTGAGACAAGCAGCTATTACATTAAAACCTTTAAAATCCAGTTGTCTGGCCAGTAAATTTCCAAAGCCGCTATCGCAGCCTGTAATGAACACATGCTTCTCATTGATGGCATTAATCTCGTAGGACTCTCTGATGTGCCGGAAAATGACAAAGGCTATGGTCAAGATAAAACAGGCTGTGGCCCAGATAAAATAGGCTGAGGGCAGGTGTGACAGGATTGCCTGCAAGATAGAAGTAAAACAATGTTGTAAATTACAGATCACTTAAAATTGCTATTCAATAAGCAGGGAATTACATGTAATAATTGTGAGTAAAAACGTAAAAACGTAATTATAATAATATTTACGTAAAACGTAAATATAAATTACATTTTATTTGACAGGCCTGTTAATTAACATGGTCTTGTCTTTAAAATACAAAGACATAGGCCTACTCATTGAAAGAAATGAGAGCAAATGTGAAATATAAATGTATCTTACGTCAATAAGAAGATAACTGGTAGACACCTGAGGGTGGAAACTTGTGATTAATTTCTGTATTTATGCCGTATATAAGCCACATGAACACATGCTAGATGTAATTCTACTTACACAGGGGACTGCAATGTCTTCCTCCATTTCGTAGTTACCATAAGTCACTCTGAATGTTTTAAGATTGATTATTATAATGCAAGATGAATATATATCCCATAGAATATCTACATAAAGTGCCAGTGTCTGCTTCTCCCGTTCCTCATTATTAATCCTTGTCCATCTAGCTGACTGCTGATAGAACTGTATGTGCACAGCTAAAGGATTATAATATTGACATAAGCAGCTAGACACAAACACTTAGTAAGCATGCGTGGGACCCAGAAGCTTGAGACTAGATTGAAAGTATAGACTTTGACACTGTCCACTTTTATTTACTTATCTACTTTTTTTTCATTTTTTTTTCTCCAGTTATGACAAAACACCACCAGGTGGCATCTGGATACATAGAGAGGTGGGGGGGATTCAAATGTTTTTGTAAATGTATTCCATTGCCCAACCCATTCTTTCTTAACATTAACATTTCCATTAAATGTTCACATTGCTGATTTACAAATATCAGAGATTGAATGTTAACTAGGTTTTCTAACATTAATTAATTATAAAGTAAGCCTATCCTGCTAGAAAAACCAGCATACTTGCTGGTCTTTGCTGGTCTAGCTGGAGGTCTATGCTAGTCTTTGTTATAAATGGTGGTGTAGTTAATTATGCTGGTCTGGTCTACCAGCATGCTCTTGCTGGATTCACATTTTAGCTCATATTTATGCAGCCAAGTACTTACAGTACATGGTCCTTGTAATTAACTTCTATAAAAGTCTTCTTTGGTAGAAGGCTGTCAATACAGCAATATGTGTTCATAATATCTAATGTGTTACACAATCCCCCACTGACAATGTATTTTGTAGGGTGTAAAATTATATATTTTAAACCTCCAAAATACATTGTCTATTATACAAATAAAAATTATAAAAAAAAAGAATCTTTATTTTTCTTATTAGCATTTCATTCCGTTTTGATTCTGCTCCAAATTCAAACAAAACGGGTTCACACAAATCCATTAATTATTTTAGTTCATAGCTGGAAGAACAGAAGAACTAAACCCATGGACTGAAGTCATGCGGCAGAATGAACGAGATCAAAGCGTGTCGCCAGTCTCTTACTATTCCACTCGGGTGTGGGCCACAAGAACAGCTTTACCGCAGCAAATCACCACTACACATTTGTAGTGTTTGGGATTCCTAACATCCCTTTCTGGGCACATCATAATAGTCATTCAGCAAAAATAGATCTAGCGCTGTTGTGCACTTAACTAGAATATAAACTAATACCATCAAATATATTTGTGCGAAAGTGGGTGGTGGAACTATATATATATATATACACCAACGAGTACAGTACTGTATCTCGACAGACACTTCAATCAATTATAATCATCTTGCTGTCATAATGCATGAAGAGAAGTGAAGAGTGTATGTCTTTTCTCATAAAAGATGTTTATTTTATTATCAAAGGTTAATTAAAGACACTGGTACAAATTCTGGTTCATAAAATTGAAATAACATTCCTATTGTGTTCAAGTGGTTATGCTTTATCATTTTCATCAAGGCAGGGCGTTGGTTTAAACCGGACCTGGCAGAGCACCTATAACACAGATACTTTTGGCCTGAGTGAATCCATGAGGAAAAGTCTGTCCACAATGCATGTCGGCATGTAGGACAACGGCAACCAGACAAACTTGGCATCCCATCCAGGAGAGTAGCGAGTGCGAGGGTGGACTGCAGAAATGGCATGCTCCATACAGTGGACTACCTTCATCAGGTCCCCATCCGTTAGCTGGGAAAATCTTCCCTCAACCTTTTCAAATGCTAGAAGATAAGCATGAGCATCAGCAATACGATATGGTTGTATGATATATGCATTTTTAAGTACCAGTACATGGAAAAACTAGCCAAAAGTGCAATTATATTTTTTTATCCAGTGTATATTTTAACACTTTGTTCCACGTCTGAGTGAATCATTAAGTATTGTGAACTCTTGTACTGTATTTACAATAATAGTTTTTTATTTAGCCAGGGTGACAGCCCGAGGCAAAATTACCTGACCTGCCGTTTGCTTTTTCTGAAAGGAGCCCATCTCCAGTTTCCTTAGCGTGAGGCAGCTTGATGAACACTCCCTGGACGCTTATTTCCTTGAATTCATGTTTATTTTTAAGTTTGTCGCATTCCTTAGCCAATAATTTGATGATGACCGTGTCATTGGTCAATAGGAGACTCAGCTACTCTCCTACCGGAGACTCCGGCAGTCATCAATTCAAGGTTTCATAGGGTGTGTAATAATAGAAAATACATATTTTTTTGGGAGGGTGAACTACTCCTTGGATCCCAGACTTGCTTATTCAGAAAGAATGCCTTGTGTGTTGGAGAATAAATGACAGAAGGAGCGGGCCACTGACAGTATGGGCCTTTAGCAGGGAAGTGCTCACCCAGGTGTGCACATCAATAGTCCATATTAAACTGCTAGTCAGTTAAACAAATGTAAGCTTTAAGCCAATGACTGACACACAAAAAAACAAATGAGAAAATTAGAGTTCCTCCAGACCTCCATTCGAAGTGGACGACCGAGATTAGAAGGCTGGCCATGCGAGGCTAGCCTTTTCATAGCAGCCATACTGACAAATATTTGTGTACCATCATTTCCTTCACAGGCATTACCAATTGTAATTCCCATAAAAGCAGCACCTGAATGGAACATACTCTTAGTAAGTATTTAACTGGTAACACAAGTAAGAACACAACTATTTGTCAATATGTCTGCCATGGAATGGCCAATATGTTCATGGTCTGCAGCTGGCTACATGCCTTTTTAAGAAGGCAAAGGCTGTGGCTCTTGTTCACGCCTCCGGGAAGGGCACCCATTTTGTTTTGCTGTTTTTAACCACACTACAAGAACCTTCTTACCCATCCACTTATGACCCATACACTCTGACTCTCCAATGTTAATTTTCTTAAGTAGAACCTTCACAAAAACTCACCAAGTTGCAAGTAATCCTCTCCATAGTCATCTTTTGTATCCTGGGGTAATTTGTCCCACATTTTCTGTAGGCTATTCTTCATTAGTGGTATGTTTGTCACATTTGTTTTGAAGAAACCAGGTTCAATGCATAGGACTTTGACTCCAAAATGGTACATGTAAATCCTGAAACGAGAGAGAGAAAGAAAAACAAGATTTCACACACATGAACCCTACTTGGGACAAGATGCTTGAGATAAATAACATTCAGCTACAGCACAAGACAGTTACAGCCACTCTCACCTTAAACTGTCATTGAAGGCTTCCACCCCATACTTGGTCACACAGTAGGGTCCACCAAATGGACTGATTCTCCCAAACACACTGGCAACATTCACCACCCTGCCTTTGGCCTTCTTAATGAGTGGCAAGATGCTCAGTGTTACACTTATGACGCCGTTCAGATTTACTTCTAGCATGCCCTTGTAGTCCTCTATGGTGAGCCAGTCAGAGGGACCAGTTGGAACAGAGATGCCTGCATTGTTCACGACAGCCCACAGCCCTGGAGGAGAAGCATGACAGTCAGTCAAATCAAACCTCAAATCAAAGAAAATAGCCTCAGATTTTGTAGATCTGCCATTTTCCGTGCGCGACCCCGCACTCGTTGGCTACTAGTACTGGAGATGCTGCGATGATATGGATTTCTGAAAAAAAATCTTTCAACACAAAAATGCTGCGTTCAAGATCAGGAGAGTTCTGAAAAAAGCAATTCTCGAATGAAAAGGAGAGGAGGGCATTTGCATTTCTTTCACTATAGTAAATGCTGCATTCATTGTCTGGATGAGCAGTTGTTTTACAGACGGGTAAAAGGGAAGGGGCTGAAGCCCCCTTTGATGTCTACTGTATGTGTGCAAATTCTACTGGGGTTAAGTTTAGAATAGGGTTAGGCATAGTTTTACTGAGGTTAAGGTTAGGAATAAGGTTAGGTTTAACCGTTTATTAGCATCATTTACTTAGATTACTTTAGGAATACCAGGCCGCGTTGTTCCGCCGGCTGTACGCCCGGGGCAAGTTGGTAAAGGGGCGAGTTGTTTTGTATTCCTGGAAACCTGTACATGAGCAAACATTTGTCATCAACAAGACATTCCTGAGTGAAACCGCCTGAACCCACCCATCTCTGGTGATTTACATGTGAAGTAACATGCCAATCATAACAGACCATGGCTGCTAGACCGGTTTACAGTATCACGCAAGGTTTATTTGAACAATAATAATAATGATAATCCTGTCAAGTCATGTCCTAAAAGTACACACACACACGGGGGGGGGGGTACTTTTACTTACCCTTCTCGCCAACTAAAGTCTTAATATCAGCCGTTGCCTTGCGGACACTTTCGGGTTTGGTGACGTCCAGGTGGATAGTGGTCAGCCTGTCTGAGCAGATCTTCTTCAACTCATCTTCTCCCTTCTCCGTGTAACAGCCTGCAATCACACGGTAACCCAGCTGGTCCAGATGTCTTGCGAGGAGATTACCAAACCCAGAGTCACAACCAGTAATGTAGACATGTCTCTCCGAGATGTTGGCTATTCTTCGTGTCTCTTTGCACCAGCGATACAGGAACCAAAGAGGCACCAGCCCAAGGATATACAGGAACATTTCTAAAGTACACAAGACAGATTGATTAATGGGAAGTTAATTGACATTGACCAACAGGGTTTTGAAAAATAAGAATACACATTCTGACACGGTAGAAGTAGAGCTATTTAAAACAAACCGCAACAAAACAGCCATGTGCATAAGAAACATTCAACACATGGATGGCACAGGACTAGATAAGCTTATTTGATCTAAAAATCACATTCGTAAATCAAATCCTGACCTAGTATTTTCCCCAGCAAAGATGATACAGACAGAAGTAAAGCTGCACTAACCTGGACGGTCGAAACTTTAAACTATGTGTCAAAAGCAAAACACCTTAAATTGGTAGTTGCACCGGAGATGGATTACTTCCACTTTCAAAATAAAAGCTTGATTGTAGATTGAAGCGGGACGCGTAGTGTAGTCCACTATACCAGTCCACTACCAGAAGATTTCTATTTTGGTTCTATATGTACTCGCTCCTCGCGTCACCTACGCGTCACCAGGCTTTCCCCCGCACAGTAAAGCCTACCTGTCCTGTATCGCTCTTTCTCTGGACAATTACACTAAAGTTCCAGCAGATGGAGATGACTGCACATTATTGTCCAGTGGACGGAAGTTCAGAGGAGGTAGGACACTTTCAAAACACTGATCTGTTTTGATTGAGGACAGGTGCTGCTGTATTAGTGATATATTTGGGTAAAACAAAATGTGTTTTGTTAAAAAGTTAAAGCTCTATATTCCCATTAACTCATTATGATAGTAATCATGTTTGTTCAGGTGTACAGCTTCCCGCCTCTCCTGCTCTTTAGCCTATAAACAGAAAATACATTCACAGCAGGTGGGCCACCAATTTGGGAAATAATAACTAATTTTGGCTATAAGCTTTATAGTGTTCCAGTTCCGATTTTGTTTTGTTCGTTCAATTATTTATTACCAATGTTTCATCATTGTCAATACCAATTTCACTTGTTTATCTTGAATCCTGTTAAGGTATAGTAATAGTTCCACACCAGTGAGCTGAGATGGACCTGTTTACTGAACATAATTGATTGATTGAAATTTGTATTAACAATTTGTAGAATGGGTACAGACAGTTCAACGGAAGCACAGATTAAAAAAAGACTTGGTTACATCAGGGTCCTCCATTTTCAATTCATCCGAACGTTTAAAGACATAAAGATATACACTTCTATGTGTAGCAGTATGGGTGTTGGCTCCCACTCGGCTCTTGCCCCAGGCATAGTAATCAGTGGACTGATTGCCTGCCATATTTGGGGCTGCATCGTATAGCCACGCTTGTCATGTCAACGGCGTGTGCTTCAAGTAATTCCTCAACCAAGTTTGCCTGTTGGGCGTCAGCTGTTTTGTGTTGTGCATCAGTGCAGGTATGTCCATTCATTGTTGTGTTCTTTAGTAAGTGGCTGCAGTGTATTATATTGTGGTTAGGAATTTGACCAGTTTGTCATTAGGCCTATAGCCACTTGTGCTGCTACAGTCATTCCTTCTGGAGTGTTTGTCCCTGGGGTGCTTTCCTACTACCTGGTTCCTGCATCAGGGCATCGAACGATGTGTGTAGGCTATTACATTAAATGGCAAGCAACTCGGGCCAATTGTAATTTCAGGGCCAGTGACGCCCTGCCCTATCGCCACCACTGAACAACCGCCCTTGTTTCAATGGGCACGTTTATGTTGCGTGACACCCCCGGTCCCAATGTTCAAGCTTCAAACTGAATGTGTTTTAATCTGGAATGTGTTGTATGAGTTCTCTAAATTGTATACTTTTCCCTTTTCAGGCCTGCGGTGCTGAGGATCCATGTTGGGATCAGGTGATGCCCAGTGGTTGTGGTAATCTCCCCCTCCCCTCTTATGTTTGCTATTGTTTTAATTTTCTGTTTATTTGGCTTTAGCTTGCTGTGAGTTTTTGGGTTACCACTACCCTGGGTCAGTCAGCCTGCCCATGTCCCCCTTTCCCCCCAGCACTAGCCATGGGCATGTACATTTTATTGGGTGCATCACTAATACTTGGATAAAATCCCCTTGGATGATGAAAAATTCTATAAATGAAATGCACTGCTACTTGAATAAAGTGATTTTGTCTTCAGGTTAACTGGTTTCTGCCTTTATTAATTTAATGTACAACGAATCTGAGTCATAAGTAACTCGGGTTTTAATCAGATCTTTTTTTTTTTTTTTTTTTTTTTTTTTTTTTGCGGCTTACGCCTTTTATTGATTTTTGAAGGGACAGACAGTAGGCTGACATGAAACGGGAGAGAGATGGGGGGATGACATGCAGTAAAGGCCGTGTCGGGTCCGGGAGTCGAACCCGCGGCACACTGCGACTGGATTACCAGTCCGGTGCCCAGACCGTTACGCTACGGCCTGGGCCTTAATCAGATCTTTTAACTATTTCCTTGGGTGCAACTCCCCAGGTGGTGTAGTTGGCTATATATCAATTCATACCGCCATGCTACATAATATGCAAAAACAAATCATCATATACTGTACAGTTAGAAAAGAAGGGAAAATATGTAGGCCTACAGTATAGAAAAATCATACTCGTGTGAAGTGACGGGCGCTCTTACCATCATACATCACATTCTGTGTTCAGACAGCCAATCAGCTGAGCACATTGCATGCTCATACACACAAAGCTGTGCATAGAATATAGGGGGGGTGACGTCAACCTTTTGCGTTAGGTAGCATGTCAAACTAGGGGTTATTCATGATTCTGAATCCATTCCAAGCTTACAAGATTCAGAAACATGAATAACCCCTAGTTTGACATATTGCATGTTACTTAAAAGCATAATTCAAATAAGAATGTTTTGCCTTATGGGTTTTCAATGGTACCCCAACGTTCAACCCCTGAATTTACCATGATACAAAATGTATATAATTTATGTGTTTTTTGAGTGGTGCAACCACTCCCTTACGGAGCTGTGTGTGTGTGTGGGTGGGTGTGTATGAGCATGAAAACGGACAGTTTTTTCACCACCTGTGCGCAACCTAACACACACACGATGATCTTGCGTGTGCCAGTACAGTAGAGGGACCCCCACACGGTAACTCTCAACCGTTTCGGATGTGGGGCTCCTCGCCGGAACCGGCCCGGCCCCCTGGGTGCGTTCCTCGGGGTCAGAGTTGCAACACTCACTTCACACGGGTCTGATTAAAAAAAAAATATATCCCTAAGGATCATAAAAAAACCTTGAATGATTACTATTGCAATATCTTTTGGGTCAAATCTTTGACTGGCCTACATGAGTCAGGCAGGTTGGTCTATCCTAAACTTGCAACAAAACATCCTGTTTTTCTACGGAGCTGTGTGGGTGGCTGGCTGGCTGGGTGTCTGGGTATGAGCATGAAAACAGCATGGTTGTTTTTCACCACCTGTGCGCAACCGCACGCACAAACTGTATATATGATTTTGGGTGTGCCAGTAGTACAGTATAGGGACCGCCACACGGTAACTTTGTCATTTTTCAACCGTTTCGGACGTGGGGTGGCACACCGGTCCCGGTCCCCTGGGCACATTCCTGGGGGACTGGAACTCCCCCAACCCTGGGGAACCCCACATGGTAACTTTGTCATTTCTCTACCGTTTCGGACGCGGCACGGCTAGCCGGAGCCGGGCCGACACCCTGGGTGCGTTCCTGTGGGTCTGGAACCCCCCCCCCCCTCGGGAACCCCACTTACTTCACACGGGTGTGATTTTTAAAATATCTAAAGACCCCACCTTTGCTGTGGTTTTATCAGTTGTGGGCTGACTAATAACCTGCTGTAAAATGGAACAAATTCCTAATCTACAACTTACTTGGCCTAGCGGGCATTGACCCTCCTACTCCTACTGTTGTTAAATCAAAGCCATATAATATTATTATAACTCATTAAGTTTTTGTCTCATTACACATTACATTTGTCATAGGCGTACAGTATCTGCCTATCTTATTAGGGGAAAGGTTTAACTTAAAATATAGTTAAAAAAAATCCCAGATGTATTGTAATGCATTACATATTTATTTTTAACCATGAAGCTAATTATCATTTTGGGTTACAGATAATAACTAGAATTATACAAGTCATTCATTAGGTTAGGAAAGTCATCTTATGACCACAAGGTCATTAGCCCATTTTACTATCCATGACACAGACTATAATTTGATAATAAGATGTCTGACTAATCCATTATTTGGCCTACAGTAGGTGGCCAGTACAATAAAAGTAGGCCACCTACTTGTACTGGCCAATGGCCATGCTATTGTACTTGTAGTCATTATCACTAGTAATTATGATAACATCTAAGCATGCCTACTTGCACAATTACCATGTAAATAATATAATTAAATGTACGTACTGTATGTTGCCAGCCTGCTAATTTAAATACAATTTAGTGAACATTAACTTGGTTCAATGAATGCACCTTGACTTATGAAGGCGGAATGTCAGAATGCTGACAACCCTTATCAGTCTAATGGTGTCAGAGATAATGGGAGAGCAGAGGCATAGATTACTTCAGAATAATTCTCTCTGTTGACTCTCAGAGGTGTCTGTGGACACCCAACGTTAAGGAGATCTGTGACTCCCCAACAAGTGTCCCAGAAAGGTAGGCTACAGATGATAAGTATTTTTATTGGAATGACAAAATATTTGTATTGCCTTGTTAGTTAGACTTACAAACAATAATTATCTATAAATGCACCAAGTCTCTGTCTGTATAATCCACGTAATTCGAGAACCGTTCGCACCACTGACAAAAAATTACACATGCGCATTCCACACCTCCACGGGGAGTGCAGTGCCCGGTGTCGAGTCGGTCGGACCCACAGTTGTCGAGAACCGCCACAAAAGGCCCCTGCCCGGGCTCTGGTCAGGGCCCCTGGCCAGGCTCCATTTATGGAGCTGTAACCAGTACAATGACAATCTTCAGTGTTAAGTTATGGGTCCATTTCTTTCATTTGTACACTCAGAAATACAAAATGAGGACTTTATTGTGAATGTCTAAATATATTAAAAAAATAAGTGAATGAGTATTTCTCTCATTTTCAAATTGTGTGTAATCTTTTTGTAAAATGAGATGTGAATGCTTTCACTTAATCACTTAATTAAAGCTCATACAACATGAGGTCATTATCAGTTGTTTGTAACTTTAGATCCCGGCAGAGTGGCTACTTTTTAATCCAAGAGTTAAAATTCCCTGCCACTGTATGGTAGAAAAGAAAAGAAAATAAGGTTCTATACATTTGACAGTGTTGTATCATGTATTTTGATTATATGAAATACTAAATGTTCACCTTTTTGCCTTGTCACCAAGTGAGAATATCCCAAGCGCAGAACATAAAGGAATCTGGTACATCAGAGATGGATAAAGGAGGTGAGTGAACAATTGTCCATACAGTGACAATGTCCATACAGTACAGCCACAAGCTGTGTAATTAACCGTAGTATGTTTGTTTTTTGTTTTCCAGACAATAAAATTCGGTAAGTTTGTTCTGTAAACTTTTCACTGATATTTTAACTATAAGGCAGTGGCTAATATACAAATTATGATTAATATGTATTTGTGATATTCCTTTCCTGTTATCTTCATTTTTGCAGAGATGAGAAAAAGAATGAGAATGTGCTCAGCATTGGATTCTTTCAATTGGTAAATATTTACTTTTATAATGTATAAAAAGATGAATGAAGTAATTTATCAACTTTTTGTTAAGACATTTTTTGGCAATTTGGCAAAAATAATTATAATAATAATATTCTGTATTTAACAGCAATTCCCTCTCAAGCACAGTAAAATGTTTTCTCTTTTTCACCAGTTCCGCTTTGCCACCTGGAAAGACACTGTAATGATGTTAATGGGAGGCTTCTGTGCACTATTACATGGTGCAGCGACCCCTCTCACGCTCCTGGTCTATGGTCAGATGACAAACACTTTTGTGGCTTATGAGTTTGAGGTCCAAGAACTGTCAGACCCCAATAAAACGTGCATCAACAACACCATCTCCTGGATCAATGGCTCTTCATATGACAACAACACCATCCTCTGTGGGTGAGTTAACTAGCTGCATTGATGTAATGTTTGATTACAGTGACTATTAAGTGCATTCTTATCCGTCACTTCTTGTTCTTTTGGCAGGGTGGATGTTGAGGCTCAGATGACTATGTTTGCATATTACTATGTTGGAATCGGAGTAGGGATGCTGATCGTAAGTTATTTTCAAGTAAGTATATGCATGTTCTACATTCAGCATTAACATAATTATGGAATGTGTTGTCAACTTATAGACTCATGACAATCATGTTTAGTAAAGATGGTTGAACTTTTATCAATGTAAATGTCTGTGATATAGATTGCCCTTTGGGTGACAGCAGCGGCAAGACAAATTCAGAAAATCCGAAAGACTTACTTCCGGAAAGTAATGCGAATGGAGATTGGCTGGTTTGACTGCAACTCAGTTGGTGAATTAAACACACGGATATCTGAGTGAGTTGTGAATTTACCTTGATATACCGTAAGGGCCGATTCATACTCCTATTTTAGAGCCGAATAAAAGTCGGTTCGGCTCTGTAGAGTCTACAATGTGACGTCATTTGAGGTTCGGGGGGCGGGTACAGTCCTAAAGTCGGCTCTTCGGTGCTACTGAAAATTTCTGACGAGCCAAAATCATTTCGGCACTACAGCGCCGAAACAGCGGTAAAATAGGAGTATGAATCGGCCCTAAGTGTGCTGGAGTTGGAGAGCTTTTTATAAGTGTTTAATTTGTCTTTTGAATATGTGTATTTACTTTATTAATCTTCAAATGCTTACATTGAATAACAGTGTATAGAGAGTTACAGTCATAGAATGCCATCTACTGTAGTTACTACTGTTACTACTGTGCCTGTGATTATATTTTAACTGCACTGTATTGTTTAATGTCATTTTAGCACATAAAACATTTACACAATTTAATTGACTAAAGGTGGTTGCACACTGGATGCGTTTTTCGGAAAATTGATGGAGAAACGCCACTATAAATCGGAAAAACGCACTCTGTGTGTGGGGACCTTTACACTGTACACCCGACCACTTTTTTTGTAAAGTAAACTCTGTAAAGTGGATTATTATTTATTATTATTTCATCCCAGTGACATCAACAAGATCAACAATGCCATCGCTGACCAGGTGTCTATCTTCATTGAGAGGATCTCCACGTTCATCTTTGGTTTCATGGTGGGATTCATTGGGGGGTGGAAGCTGACCTTGGTGGTCATTGCAGTGAGCCCACTCATTGGTCTAGGTGCTGGGTTGATGGCTACGGTGAGTGGCAACTTGCGAACTTGTTGTTGTTTGTGACAGCAACTCTCTTGAGTGTTCATTTAACTCTTGAGAGTGTACAAATGTAACCAATGTGTAGCCTACATTTGTACATCTGAGTTAATGATACCTGATATACCTGCAGAGTCATCTTCGTTTACTTTATTAAATTCTTCACCCCGGAAAAGTTATCTCAAAATCAAATGGGTAAGATTGGCATGAAACTTGCTGAGTGCATTCATGTGTCCCCTGTCCCCATGACATTCCCTCACATTGTACGGTGAACTGTACTGATTTTGGTGTCCTCATCACCCTTTGATCAACATTCCCATTGGGTGTAAGGAGTAACAAGGCCCCTAAGGGCTGCTAGCGGAGCTTTAAAACTCTTCAGGTGGTTGCACACTGGACACGTGTTTTGGAAAATCGACGAAAGAAACGCAGCTAAAAATCCGAAAAACACAGCCAGTGTGCAGGGACCTTTTTCACACACAAAGACTATAGATACCGGTAGTCACAACAATTAGAATTAAACTCATAAGAAAAAAACACAAAATTCCAAAACAAAAATACTTCTCTGAAGTACCAGCATACAATAAGGTCAGACTAAAGAGGTCCTTTGTCCACCAGTCGACCTTGAGGCTTAATCAGGAGTTGTAGTAGCCACAGGATAATCTAAGCGGTGGATATTGCTCTTGTCTTCATGTCTTTATGTATGTAAATTGTCTTGTTCTTTGTTTAATGTCAAATGTGTGTATATGTGTTCTGCATACTTGGCTGCTGTGTCACAAGACACATTTCAGTGTGAACTGACAATATAGTACTATCTATATTACTATACTATTACTATACTATACTACTATATTACTATACTATACTATATAATATCATATCATATCATATCAGTACTTCTCCAATATCAATTTTCATCATGTGGGGCACATTTTATTTTAATGTTAATGTTATTTGTTTTCTTATGCCTTAAATTTGTCCTTAAAGGCTGTGTCCAGACTGACGGGAAGGGAGCTGCTGTCCTACGCGAAAGCGGGCGCAGTGGCTGATGAGGTCCTGTCCTCCATTAGAACTGTGGCAGCCTTCGGGGGAGAAGAGAAGGAGGCAGAAAGGCACTGTATATTTCTTCTAAAATTCGGAGGCAGTCTGCCCTAAAAATGACTAGGCACCCATTTTCTTTTGCCACGTGTCAAGACTCCTTTGCTCAAAAGCTCAATTGATTCTCTCATCAAAAATAAATTACTCATTCAAAGGTTGTGCAACAAAGCGTTGAATAATATGAATGAATATGAAGTTTCAATTGTCATTATCAGGTATGACAAAAACCTTGAGGAGGCTCAGAACTGGGGTGTGAAAAAGGGGGCCATCATTGGACTGTTTCAAGGCTACATGTGGTGCATCATCTTCCTTTGTTATGCTTTGGCGTTCTGGTATGGATCTAAAATGGTCATTGACACTAAGGAGCTCTCTCCTGGTACTCTTATTCAGGTACACACGGCATACATTAAATCATTGACCTTCTTCAGTGCATCCTCAGTGTTCATTTAGCTCTGTGTACAAATATAACCTAATGGACCTGTATGCATTCATTTGGTTACATAATAAATGATGAGTTACAAATGGATACATTTTACTTTGTATGATCCCATGATCAAATCAATGTCTTTTGAAAGTTGCAGGCCCTCAAATGACGAGTAGCTTGTGTTTTGGTCGGCAGGTATTTTTTGGAGTACTCATGGCAGCTATGAACCTGGGTCAGGCTTCCCCCTGCCTGGAAGCCTTTGCTTCTGGACGAGCTGCTGCAAAGTCAATCTTTGACACCATTGACCGGGTAGAACACTACATTTCTTTTAACATAGCTCACATGCTAGACATACCGGTAAGTACCATAAAACATTAAAGCAAATTTGTTTGTATACTTTTACAGGAACCAGAAATCGACTGTCTCTCAGAAGAGGGTCACAAACTGGACAACGTCAATGGTGACATTGAATTCCACAATGTCACTTTCCATTATCCGTCTAGACCAGACGTTAAGGTAACTCATTTTTGTTGATCCATATTTATTTTGTTAACGGTTTTGTAAAAGAGCAAAGCGTATGGATGAGCTGCTCTTTCCAGATTTTAGATGACTTGAGCATGCAGATCAAAGCAGGACAAACCACCGCTTTTGTTGGACCAAGCGGGTCAGGAAAGAGCACCACCATCCAGCTTTTCCAAAGGTTCTACAACCCAAAGGAGGGAAAGGTGACAGTCAGACCGTGTGAACAGCTACCCTGAATGCTCCAAACTTTGATGAAACGGTCTATTCAAATTTGTGTCATTCTGGTCCTCAGGTGACGTTGGATGGTCATGACATCCGCAGTCTGAACATCCAGTGGCTTCGCTCTCTCATTGGCATCGTGGAGCAGGAGCCAGTTCTGTTTTCTACCACCATAGCAGAGAACATCTGCTATGGCCGACCTGGTGTCTCCACAGAGGACATCGTCCAGGCCGCAAAAGAAGCAAATGCCTTTGACTTCATAATGGATCTTCCCCAGGTGCTCACAAAATCTTAGCTCATGACAAATGATAGTCTAATTCAGTGGTTCTCAAATATCTTTTATATTTTATTTTTTTACATTTTAACAACACACATGTTGTATGGGTGTGTGTGTCCCCTGGCACAAACTATTTTCAGATGAGGGTCAAATACATTTACAATGTTGGGGTCCTTGACATTCTCATAAAACCTAGTATAACTGGTGTTGTCTACTCTTAACATATTTTAGAGATTTGATACTTTGGTGGGAGAAGGTGGTGGTCAGATGAGCGGAGGACAGAAGCAGAGGATTGCTATCGCCAGGGCACTGATCCGCAACCCTAAGATCTTGCTCCTGGACATGGCCACCTCTGCTTTGGACAATCAGAGTGAAGCTGTTGTCCAGCAGGCCCTGGATAAGGTGAAGCACCCTCCCCTTCATCTACAGTATCTGTATAGTACCTCAGCATCACCTAAACCAGTGGTTTTCAGCCTTTTTCATATCAAGGTCCATTATTTATTTGGCATTTGAGCCACAGACCACGATGTGATGAGATTTAGGGCTCTGTTTTCATTCGATCTTTCTAAATACACTGTTTGGGGATTTAGCAGTGGGGAAGGGGTGTTCCCCCACTAAAGTTGGTATTTTGGTTACACCTCCGTTACCCGTTATAATATGCATAGGTGTGGTTTGGGCGTTACAATAATTAAACCAATCACGGGTCCATGTGCCATTGCCTTTAAGAGATCCCATATCCGTTGCCCGTTATGCCCAGTTCTATATTGCTTCATAGCCTTACGGTCTATAGCCCATGGAAGAGTGATGTGCTGCTGCCTTGACTTGTGATGCACTCCACTATCGCCTTCCCAAATGTATGTGACCAAAATAGCAATTTAGGGGAAAGCGTGCCAACACGCCCATGACCACACCTCTAGGCGCAGATACTGGCGTCGGCAAAATAGATAGCGGGTGACGCTGGACCAAATACCATTAAGGGACAGAGCAAGCTCCTAGCGGCTGAATTGTGGGCCGTGTCGCGGGAAACAACGGCGACAAAAATGGAGCCCTTAGCCCTATATCTTGCACCACCCCTTACCCCTTATCCCTAAACTTATTTGAATTTTTTTACTATTTTTTACTATTTTAAAATAGTACAAATAGCCGATCTACAAGCTAACAACGTGTCGCTGTAGATTGGCTAGTTGAACTATTTTAAAATGTTTTAAAATAGTAAAAAATGGCAAATAAGTTTAGGGATAAGGGGTGGCGCACGATGGAGCCCTAGCCTCTCAGACCCAAAACTTAGTTTTTAACTTAATTTTGTTGTTATTGTCCACAATTGCATGATGTATTGATGTGGTACCATTATGAGGCCAAAACCAAAATAACAGTTCTTCTACATTCTCTAATTGTGTATAGACTTCTTGTAAATTAATTAACTGATGCAAATGTTTAACAATAAATTTACTCTTGAGGGCGTAAAATAAAACCAAATGGACCAAATGGTTTCATTTTATGCTCTCAAGAGTTAAAGATCTATAAGGGTCTATTTAGTTACCAACTCCATTTAGCTGGGGACCACTGGTTGAAAACCACTGACTAAACACAAACTACTTTGAGCACCTACTCCAATAATACAATACAGGTGTAGTGACACTGTAATGTCTATCTGCAGGCACATATGGGCAGGACGACCATTTCCATTGCCCACAGACTCTCTACGATTAGGAACGCAGATGTCATCATTGGATTTGAGCATGGACAGGCTGTAGAGAGAGGAACACACAGTGAGCTTTTGGAAAGGCAAGGTGTCTACTTTACCTTGGTCACCCTTCAGAGTCAAGGAAGTGATACATCCAAAGCAAACAAAGGTAGGTCTGGTATAAAGAGTACTGTCACATTCTTGGTGGCAGTCATCACATGGGAGAATCAATTTTTATTGATTCTCTTTTATTCAGAGAATGAGGCCATTGAAGAGGAATTTGCCCCAAAAGTGAGGAGTTTCAGTCAAGTGAGCTATAGTTCTGGTATGAGGTAAGTTCATCAGTAGTTTTGAAAGTGTTGGGGTTATGCTCTGCTATTAAAAAACATCTAATATGAACAATATAATTATTTTAATATATAATCATTTATTTTCTGTAGGAGATCGCTTCGTCTGCGATCTCAAAGCCAGTTGAGTGAGAGTGTCCCTGACGCGATATCCGGCAGTTTCAAACTCCATTCAGACAGTGGGATGACAATAGCAAAGGTATACAGCTCCATCTCAATGAATTAGAATATTGTGTAAAAGTTCCTTTTCTTCCGTAATATAATTCAAAAAGTGAAACTTTCATATATTCTCAATTCATTGTGCATAAAGTGAAGTATTTAAAACCTTTTTTTGTTTTAATCTTGATGCGTACAGCTCATGAAAATCAAAAAATCATATCTCAACAAATTAGAATATTTTACGAGATCACTAAAAAAATGATTTTTTTTAAACGAGAAATGTCGACCATCTGAAAAGTATATTAATGTATGCAGTCAATACTTGGTCTGGGCTATTTTTAACAAAATTAATTATTTCATCAATGGTGAATGGTAATACCATGGTCAGTACACCAGTACACCACTAGTAGTTTTGGCACTGTGGGCAGGTGCCAAATCGAGCTGGAAAGGAAAATTAGCATCACCATGAAGCTTGTCAACATACTGAAGGAAGAAAATTAACTTTTACACAATATTCTAATTCATTGAGATGGAGCTGTATGTATACATATGATATGATATAGTACTTTATTGTCCGTTCACACTGAAATTTGTCTTGCGACACAGCAGCCAAGTATGCAGAACACACAAACTTTCACAGTTTTGTTTATTCAAGATTCAGGGTATACAGTAAATCTAATAATGACAGTATATGTGACACACCCACACATATACAAACATTTGACATAACATAAAGAACAAGACAATTTACATAAATAAAAGATATGAAAACAAGAGCAATATCCACCGCTTAAATTACCCTGTGGCTACTACAACTCCTGATTAAGCCTCAAAGTCGACTGGTGGACAAAGGACCTCTTTAGTCTAACCTTATTGTATGCTGGTACACCATATCTCCTTCCTGAAGGTAGCAACCTATATGTATATATGTATATGTAATCAAGGATCTCTAAGATCCTGATCACGTGGTATTTGGGGCCAAAGGCCAACTATGTTGGAACTTTATGGGCAGATTCTCTCTGAGGATGAGGCTATTGCTTCTGACCTTGGTCGCTCCTATATACTTTATTATCCCACTCCAAGTTTTTATCTGAACAATTACTCTACTTTTTCCCCATTAACACAACACTGCTAACCACACACATTGTTCACACACTCATCTAAGTCTGAGACAATCCCTACTTGCCCAGGGGAGATACTGCACTCATGAGCGTCACTACAGTCAGTACTAATGAGTGTCGCGCTTGTCACAGACATGCGCAGAGCAAATTCAGTCAGGAAACTCAGTGCCGTTGCCCGCGGCCGTTCATTGGGCTGCCTCAGCATAACGTTCTCATTCACATAATTCACTCATCCAATCACACACTCATTCCATCTTCATACCGGCTATTTAAACTGGACGTTTGCATTGCTCATCCTGCTTGCTTGCTGCTGCTCACTGATACTGCTGCGCTGCTGTCACCCATTTTGGACTGAGGCCGATTCTTAAAAACGCCTTTTAAATCCTGACCTAAGTTTCCTTAAAAACATCAATTTTATTTATTTATTTTTGAATACTGTACATACTGTACAGAACCCCAAAAGGGGTTCCCGACCAGAAGGGTTAGAACACCAAAAGAACACCAGAAGGTTAAAGTTTTGCTGCTCACCCTCCTCTACCCCAGCTACCACCTGTTGTTTTGGATCTGCTTTTAGCTATGGGGGATTCGGAGTCCCTATGGTTGGGACAAAAAATGCAGGCCAGACGTTTTTCCTTGGGCTATAGGGAGTGTCAAGTTATTTGGGATTTTTTCAGAAACCTTTTTGCCCAAACTTGAAAAACGACTTAGCCGACAGGGGGAACTGTGGTCAACTCAAAAAGACAACTTCTTTCCTCTTTTGTTTGTTTTTACTTGAAATTAGTTGTGGTACACGTTAGTACAGAAGGTGTAGGTATTTAGGTATAGGTTGAAAACCTTAAACAGAGAAAAAGACAAAAACAAAATACAAGCTGTCATTAACTATGTAAGGTCAATCAAACAAAAAACGTTGTGCTTACAACGTTTGACGCAGATCTGTGCAGTTATATGTAAAGAGGCAACTCGGCCTGTTATAGTGCCACCATCATGCTGAGTTGAAAGTTTTCAAGTGGCATTAATTCAGCGTAGTTAATTCAGCATCACTGCAACCACTTTAACCATTATTGCATACTCTGGCTATTCAAAAATAGCCGATATACAAGTTCACAGCCTGGCACAAAGTGATATTCTTTGGGAAATGGTGAAATCTTTCCTTCTGGTGGTCCCTGGAACAAAACATTTTGAGACTAAATATAATTTAGCGGGTCCTTGTATAGCATATAGGTTTTTCAGAGAACTGTTAGAATCGGCCTCAGGTCTTAATAAATTAATAGTGAAAGCTGTTTTCAACAGGAATGTAAGGCTGATCTAGAGGAAGACGATGTACAGGTGGCCGCAGTGAGCCGGATCCTGAAGTACAATCAGCCAGAGTGGCCCTACATGGTGCTGGGCTCTCTGGGAGCCGGGGTCAACGGCTCTGTCAACCCCATCTATGCCATCCTGTTCAGCCAGATTCTTGGGGTGAGAGACACTGCATTTTGTTGCCTCATTATACTTTATGGTAATTTATCATATTTGTTTAGCTGTGCCAACGCGCAATGACTGGCCGTGAGTGTCCCTATATGTGTCCGTTTGGGGTAAAAACTGCAGCCGTCACAAACTCACCCATTGACCACTGCAGCACACACACACACACACACACACACATTTGAAATGTTTATTTATGTCCACATAATGAGAAGTACAGGAATACCTTGTACAAAGGACATAAACACTGCCAGTGCAGTTTGACAGTGTGAGAGCAGCCAGTTACAACGTGCATGGACGGCAAAGCATCGTTACATACAGTACAGCTGACATGTCGGACACAGGGCAGCAGACATAAATCATGGATAAAGGAAACAACGCCTCCTCCAAATTGAGCGGCTTCCTATAATGGCTGAAACTGAGCAATACCTCGCTAACTGCTTGGCTCTCCTTTTGGAAAGGCCGGCCATTTGTAAGCCCCTCACAACCAACTTATGCACATGCCCTAGGCTGCCAAAGATAAAAACTCAAAGTTTACATCTGTAGCCTAGCTGTGAGATGGTCTGCATTAGCTGCTGATACTTCAGCACTTTGGTTATAAAGGCTTCTTCCAGGCTATAGTCAAAGGTACAGCCGACCTCGAGAATGAACACCTCTCTATGGTTTTCATTTACAACAATGACATCAGGGGTGTTAGCTGAAATGTTAGAGAACACAGAATCATCATTACACAGGTTAAACATCCTCGGCTTCACAGTAGAATGCTTATAAAGCATGATGGAGGACCTGAAAATGGAAGAGATGTCTTTCGATATCAAATCCCCTATTCTGTCATGCCTACATATGTAAAGGCCCCTGTAAACATGGCAACCATTTAAGATGTGGGACATGGTTTCAGCTATTTGTTCATGGCCATGATGGATACAGTGAGGAGCATGATTGCCTGGAAACCAGATGGAGAGATTAAGTTTAGAAGGTAGAACCTGTAATCTCGCTTTCAAAGTAAAAACAACAATGCACTCATCAATGGCAACATTTTTTAACACAGAGTGAGAGACAGAATGGTCCGCCGCAGGAAGACATGCAGTCTTTCCTTGTAATCTCAACTCAGTCCAATGTTGTCGCTGTCTTTGTCACACACACACACTGCACCGTTCAGTTCACACGTTTTGTTTTTCATTTGCAGTTGGAATGTTTTCTCTGCAGTCCCGTTCCTCTTTATACCTTTATAACTTTTTTCCCCCACCTGTATTGTATTTGTGTACTGGTGGGATTCATGCACTATTCGTGCATTATTAATCCCATAATATTATGATCATGTGCATACACTGTAAAATCCTGAGTGTTCATTTAACTCTTGACAGTGTACCCACAGACCTGTAGTGCATTTTGTTACATTTCAATGAACACTGAGGCAGAGGGTACGGGTCAAGTTGTACACTCTCTTTGGGTTGACCCATTTTGGGCAGGAACCCCTTTTTGTGTTTTAAGCATTGTTATACTTTAGCCATTGAAAAATAGTAGATCTACAAGCTCATAGTGCGGCACAGAGTGCCGTGCTACGAGCTTGTAGGTCTGCTATTTTTGAAAAATCGTGAAAATGTGGAGCAAATCTATCTAATATATATTCTTTCAGCGTGTTTAACTTTGCTTCTAGGGAGGTCCCTGGAACAACATATTTTCAGATTTTCTTGACAAGTTTGAGATTGTTTTTAATTTCGACGTCAGGTCTAAATGGGTTAAATAAACAGTCAGGGTTTTACGGTCATGTCTACATTGTTATGTGCCACTGCCACATGTAATTTCTTTTTATCATATTTGCAATTGCAGACTTTTGGCATTCGTGACTTGGACGAACAGAGAGAGCAGATTAATGGGATTTGTGTTCTGTTTTGTATTGTCGCTGTGGCTAGTTTCTTCTGCCAGTTCTTACAGGTTGGTATTTTCTTAGTGCCATGTGGTTGAATTTAGGGCTGCAGTTATTGATTACTTTCTTAGCGATTATTCTATCAAGTACTTTTTTGATTGATCAAATCGGTTAGTCTGCATAACTTACTTTGTCATATTCAACAGTGGAATACAAATAGCTACTGTATAGCCAAGACACCAATGTGATACAGAGTATAATTAAATTATACTACAAAGAATAGTGACCTGAATGATTGACATACTTTGTTGTGAGGTGAAATAACTCACAGTTGTGTTCCAGGGATATGCGTTTGCTAAATCTGGTGAGCTGCTGACCCGCCGACTCAGGAAAATGGGCTTCCAGGCAATGCTAAAACAGGAAGTGGGCTGGTTTGATGACCCCAATAACAGCCCTGGAGCTCTGACCACCAGACTGGCCACTGACGCCGCCATGGTCCAAGGGGTGAGAGGCTGCAGCTAGACTGGAAAAGCGTTATATTAATCTAACTGTGACAGAGTGTACAAGTGTAACCAGATGGACATGTAAGGGTCCATTATTTGATTACAATTGTACACTCTGAGTTACAAACGGATACAAAAGGATATTACTGTGTAAAACCTGCAGGTCTGAAAATAATAAGTCGGCATCGTCCTATAGAGATAGCACTGCATTGTTTTGGATGACAGTTGTGTGTATGCTGTTGTACGTTGAAAATGATATTGTCTCTGCAGGCAACGGGATCCCAGATTGGCATGATTGTGAATTCCTTGACGAACATTGGAGCAGCTTTTATCATAGCCTTCTACTTCAGCTGGAAGTTGACTTTGGTGGTGATGTGTTTCCTGCCCCTCATTGGACTGTCTGGGGCCGTTCAAGCCAAAATGCTGACAGGCTTTGCAAATGACGATCAGAAGGCCATGGAGGCAGCAGGTCAGGTAAGTTCCCACTGTCGGTGTCAACAACATGTCTTCAAGCCACTGCCTTAACACTACACTGCCACTGCCTTGATCAATCTGTGCTTGTTTCACCTGGGTCTTTGATTTTTACTGCATCACGCCTCATTTATACAGAGTGGCTCGACAACAGTCACAGATTTGTGTGACTATAGAGATACTGTGTACCAATTTGACAATCTGTAGGCGAAATGTGTTTTACTAAAAACGTCTGCAAGTAGAATGACGTATAGTTATATCCAGTATAGCAGCATTTATTCCAATGCTTAACTTAGAAAGGTGTACACTGTTTGCTTCTCTAAAGATAAGTGATGTATCTCACATCATCCAATCATTAGGATCTGTCATTTTGGCTTGTTAAGAGAAAGAATAAGGAGTGCTGCAGCACTTCAGTAAATCGACCACAGTTTATTGCCGTCTACCTCAGGGGCTCATCTGTTTCACAACTTTGTGTGTGTGTGTGTGTGTGTGTGTGTGTGTGTGTGTGTGTGTGTGTGTGTGTGTGTGTGTGTGTGTGTGTGTGTGTGTGTGTGTGTGTGTGTGTGTGTGTGTGTGTGTGTGTGTGTGTGTGTGCGTGTGCGTGTGCGCGCGCGTGCAGTTTCACATTGATTTGGCCAATGGTGCCGAAGATTAGCTGTTCACAGACGGACATGCTGAAACATGGACGGACTGATGGACATGGGGCAAAACATATAGTCTCGGCCTGGCGGAGACGATAAATAAAAAGCATAAAGCAAGATACATGGATATAATATTTTTGTCTGACTATTACTGATATTGACAATGAATGTACTTTTACAACCATGTTGTTTTTAAGAATTGTCAATACATTCTCGAATCAAAAACACTACACCGGGTCACTCTGAGAATGTACAAAAGACCCAAAAGAGTCCACTTGGTTACATTTGTATACTCTCTAGAGTTAAATTAACAATGAGGACATTATCGTGTACTTACAGAATACCATATGTGCACTCTTCCACAGGTGTCCAGTGAAGCTCTCACCAACATCAGGACCATTGCAGGCCTGGCTAAGGAGAGAGTGTTTGTGGAAGCGTATGAGAAACAGCTTGAGGCTCCATATAAATCTGCCAAGAAGAAAGCCAACATCTACGGCATCTGTTTTGCCTTTGCTCAATGTGTTATCTCTATGGCGTATGCAGCCTCATTTAGATATGGAGGATATCTGGTTAGTGCCGAAGGACTGCATTATATGATGGTTTTCAGGTTTGTTTTTATTACAGGATTCACTGAAAAGACCTTGTCCAGATCAGTCTGTTGAAGCTGCAATCCATAATACAATCTCTGCTTGGCCAGGGGAGGTATTGATTGCCCTTATTGCTACAGTACTGTCAACCAACCAGTATGTGTACAGTACACATACTGGTTGGACATGTTGGTCTACATTTCTCAATGGAAGACTAAGGAGGCCACCTCCACCCACTGCAGATGTTAATTTTTTTTTTTTTATGTTTTCTTTGTGGCGTTCGCCTTTATTTTATATTTTTTATAGAAAGACAGACAGTAGGCTGACAGGAAATGGGGAGAGAGATGGGGGGGGGGGGGTGACATGCAGTAAAGGCTGTCGGGATCGGGAGTCGAGCCCGCAGCAGCCAGGCTTGGGCTACTGGCCAAGGTGCCTGGACTGCTGAGCCACGGCCCAGGCCGCAGATGTTCATTTCTATTCAATAAAATAACTTCCGGATTGCAGCTTTAAGTAGCACTGCGTATTAGTGCTTAACAGTATTCAAGAATCATGTTCAGCTACAGTATGTGGTTAAAAAGCATCCATGTATTTATTTATTTATTTTTTCAGAGTGATTTCCTCCATTGTTATCAGTGGGACTGCTCTGGGAAAAGCTTCCTCCTTCACCCCAGATTATGCCAAAGCCAGGATCGCTGCCGCCCAGCTCTTCAAACTCCTGGACCGCGTTCCTAAAATCAGCTCAAACCACACAGATGGAGAGACATGGGTGAGGAAGAATTAGTAAGATGGAATGTCAAATGTGTATTACTGAGGAACAATGAGTAAGATGAATGTCAAATGCAAATTGCCAGGACCTTGCCAGGACCTTAAAATGGAACCAAATGGAACTGAAAATGTGTTTAACAGTGTAGCTAGCTTCCCCTGTGTGCTCATCTGAACTATCTGAGCAGCGATCTGCTGGTTAAATGCAGAAAAGTAATTTCCTACTTCCCCACCATGTCTTAGGATAACTTCAAAGGAGAGATAGAGTTCAACAACTGTAAATTCACCTACCCTACAAGGCCAGATGTCCAGGTCTTGAATGGGCTGCTGGTGTCGGTGAAGCCTGGTCAGACGTTGGCCTTCGTGGGGAGCAGTGGTTGTGGGAAGAGCACGAGTGTCCAACTGCTGGAGAGGTTTTATGACCCAGATGAGGGAAAAGTGGTACGTTGATGCTCTGTCATTACCATTATAATTCCTGCACACTAAACTCCTGAGTGTTGACATGTATCACTGAAAGTGTAAAAGTTCAACTATAAATTTGAATTTGAATTTGGGTGCTTTTGCCCCTCTCCACTTTTAAAGTTGCATTCATTAAATTAACATTTGTTACTGCGCAGGCCTATATGTCATCGTCATTTGCAGTCAGCATGTCACTGTTGTAATTGTTAGAAATACATTGCATTTAAATACTGTTAATTCGATTTTTGCTGATTATAAAAGGCTAATCCAAACCAAAGTTGCTAAACTCATACTGTATACTTACTATGTCCTATCATCTTCAGGTGATTGATGGCCGCTCGTCACAAAATGTCAACGTGCCCTTCATAAGGGCACAAATAGGCATTGTGTCCCAAGAGCCAGTGCTGTTTGACTGCAGCATCGCTGAAAATATACAATATGGAGATAACACACAATGCGTTAGCATGGAGGATGTTATCGAGGCAGCTAAGAAAGCATATCTCCATGACTTTGTGATGAGTCTACCAGATGTAAGTAGTCATTCAAGCCTGAATTGCTGGAATGTTGTAAGTCTCAAATACAACTGCTTTTGTAACGTAATGTATTATGTTTTAAGGAAACACATTTCGATTTAGTTTATTATTTAAATGTATTCATTTCTGAAATTCCCACAATACTTATATATTCTTCAATACTTCTACATGCAGAAATATGACACTCAGGTTGGTGCCCAGGGATCCCAGCTGTCTAGGGGACAGAAGCAACGTATTGCCATCGCTCGAGCAATCGTCAGAAACCCAAAGATTCTGCTGCTGGATGAGGCCACCTCTGCCCTGGACACAGAAAGTGAAAAGGTCGGAGGCACCCCCACTACATTTAACTATATCAAACATTTCTTTACATATGGTGCAAGCCATGTAGGGCATAATGATCCACAAATCACCATTGTTATTAACATCCGTGGAAGATGCTCTCGTAGTCCCAGTTCACGATACAGGGTCTGTTCTCTCTACAGACTGTCCAGGTAGCTCTGGATGAGGCTAGAAAAGGACGTACCTGTATTGTCATCGCCCATCGACTGTCTACTATCCAAACTGCTGACATTATAGCTGTGATGTCCCAGGGTGTTGTCATAGAGAAGGGCACACATGATGAACTCATGGCCAAGAAGACTGCCTATTATCAATTGGTCACAACAGGGGCTCCCATAAGCTAAAGCCTGGTTTGTACTTATTTGCACATTCTAACTCACACCGAAAATAGTAGATCTTCAAGCTCACTACGCGTTGCAGAGACTCTGGCCCGCAACTAAGTATAAATCAGATGTAAGTCACAGCATGAGGCAAGGACTTTTTATAGAGATTTGAATGAACTGAACTTTTTATAGAGATTTGAATGAATTGAATTAACTGCTTTTCCTTATGGAATTATTGAGAACAGCATTTTTGCTGAAGTTTGTTCCAATTTTCATGAGCAAATGGTGAGATGCACCATTTTTACCATTACCTTTTTTCCATATCCAAGAAATGGGGTAATTGTTTGTCTCTGTGTTAAATACCTGGACCCTCCTGGGATTATGTTGACATAAAATGTTATTAAAAACATTTATCTTTATTTATTATTATTATTATTATTATTATTATATTATTATTATTACAGACATGCACACACAGAGCCTATATGGAAATGAAATGTGAAGAAATGGAATGACGGCGAGCACTTCATCAGCACCCAGGAGAGGTTAGGGTTCCGGATTCTGGTGGCTTGCTCAAAGGCACCTCGGCACAGTGTCCAAGAGGTGAACTGGCACCTATATAAGCCAGCCCACACTCTGTGGACTGGTCTGTGCTGGACTTGGAGCCCAAAGTAATTTTTTTGGGACATCTTAATAACAAATCTTGTATAGGGGTCTCTAGCAAAACATATTTTCAGATATGGGCCTGGGCCGGCTTAGCGGTCCAGGCACCTTGGCTGGTAATCCAGCATGACAGCGTGTCGTGGGTTCGAGACTTCGAGTTCCGATCCCGACGAACTTTGCTGTGTGTCTTCCCCTGCATCTCTCCCCATTTCCTGTCAAGCTACTGTATATATCTATCGATAAAGGCAAAAAGCCCCACAAATATATCTTAAAAAAAGATATGGGCCCACAGCCAAATATCATTAATTTGGGGATCCATAATTACATTAAGCTTAAGGTGAGGTGAGTGAAACTGAGACCACAGGACAGGATACTAGTAGTGGGCACTACATCTGAACAATAATGGGCAGTACCTAACACCAACAGTGGGTGGCAGCAGCAATACACCGACGGGCGTCTGTCTAGTTTGCCGGAAAAGAAGAAGAGACGGCGAGCTGTGGTACAGAACATTGTAGGAAGTACAGTAGTGATGAATGGGAATCAGTTATATAGGTTGTTGGAAAAGGTTAATCATCAAGATTTTACACTGTCAGGTATTCTAGGAAAAGCAGCAAGGAAAGTCTACCATAATATTATACAAGTACACTATTTGTATGTCTCTAAATGTTTTGATGAATTGAACAATGTGGACCCTGTTGTAAACAAGTGTAATGCTTAATTGGGTCGTCCACTCACAGTTAACAGTCTTTGTATTGAGTTTGTGCTTAAAATGTACTGTAAATTCTACAAACTGTTAATAAATATTTCAATCAATTCAAAACCCACTTGGTTTTATTTTATTGGTTTGCTGTGCAATCCCTAGTACTACACAGTCCAGTTGGTGGCGGTAATGCACCTTGAAATGTATGCTAACCGCCAAAAAACCTGAAAGAAGAGACCGCGATTTTTCGAAAACAAGCTCAAACAACAATCCTCGCGCTCAGCAGCAGGCAGGCAGCTCCATATGTCAACTGTACGTATTTGTATGTACTATCAGAATGTAACAAATGTTTCGTTAACCGGCGAATCTAAATTGCCTGGAATGCTATGGCTAAACCGACATGTAACGTTAAGATAGCGACGTATGCTAACTATTGGCACACCCATGACGGTTAACTAAACAAGAACTGTAGTTAAAATACGTAGTCAGAATGAGAGACTCGCCAAGTATTTAGTGTATACATTTAGATGCTATCTGCACATGCAGACCGATTTAACAGGAAAGTCGTATCTGATTGTATTGAAGGACGATAAACTCCAATAGTGCCTTTGTCTCTGTCAAGTCTTTGTTTCATAAAAATCCACCGTTGTCATTATGAGCAACTGTGTAGAAACAGAGTGTGTTCGAGGGAGGAAGCGCTTGTTGTATATCAGTGAAGGTCGTGCGTGCACCATCTATTTAGAAATTGCACAAATGCGGGAGGCAGCAGAACGTTCAGTAATTGAAAACGAGCACCTCCAAGTTCCAACTCGACACAGGAAACGACATACTGCATTGTTTATTTACAGAAAGTTGGCCTAGATGTGGATTTTTATGAAACAAAGACTCGACAGAGACAAATTAAAATAGTCAAGCTGTCCTTACAGCTGCAATATTGGGGATCTTCGTTTAATACATAGGACTTGTCAATGTTGCAACTTGCTCCTAGTGTTTTATTTCTAGTGTGGATGTCTAGGATATAGCTATAGTATTCTTATTGTATGTCTAATTGTCTCTGAATTGAATACACAGCGTTATCATTTTAGACCGTGTATGACTGACTCGTACTGGTTGTATTTCTGCGTCAATCAATGGAGGCTATTGCAACCTAATGTAGGTAGGCTACAGATGAATTGAACAAGGTGGACCCTCTTGTAAACAAGTGTAATGCTTAATTGGGTCGTCCACTCACAGTTAACAGTCTTTGTATTGAATTTGTGCTTGAAATGTACTGTAATTCTGCAAACTTAATACAATCAATCAATGATTAAATCAATCAATATAAGTTTCTTGCGGCTAAGTTAAATTAGCCAGGTGTTTAACGTCTGGTAATGTTATCTCCATGCATATTAAGTTCTCCATTTAAGATCCATAGTATGTAAACGAAGTCCACACCCACAACACCAGAGGGAGTGCAACAAACCATGTACAACCCAGATTCGGCACAAACGAGGGACTAAATTATTTTCGCTCCTATGCCACCAAAATGTGGAACGCCCTACCAACAGTCATTAAGACGATGTGAATCCCTTGACTCCTTCAAAACCGCTCTCAAAGGGCACCTACGGATGGCTGCAATTCTAAACTGGCCTCTGTAAAATCTGAATCCCCCCCCCCCCCATTTTCCCTCACTGTATATTGTATCTTTTCCCTTTTTTGCTTCCCATATGATGAATTCCTGTTCTGTACTTTAGCTACATAGAAATGTCTATTTGTATGTCTCTAAATGTCTGTATGTCTTTAAATGTTTTGATGAATTGAACAATGTGGACCCTGTTGTAAACAAGTGTAATGCTTAATTGGGTCGTCCACTCACAGTTGACAGTCTTTGTATTGAGTTTGTGCTTAAAATGTACTGTAAATTCTACAAACTGTTAATAAATATTTCAATCAATCAATCAATCAAAGCCCAAACAATGCACTGTTTAATTACAGGTCCTATCATGGCTTCTATTAAAGATCCAAACACTGGTGAGTGGTTTGGAGGTGCAATGACAGACATCCGTAACAAGCTCTTCACCCGGAGTTCTGAAGACTTGGAGGCGGTCGGGGAGCTGTGTCAGGACACTTCACAGTTCATGCAATCTGCCATTGGTATGAGTAATATTCAGTATACAACTATTATTCATACGTGGTAAATTCCTTTTATTTGAACTTTGAGAGAGCACACTTTAAATTATCTATCACATGCAGCTCTTGAACCTGTCTCCTACATTTATCTCATTAATGTGTATGTGTGTGTGTGCTGTTGTATAGGTAGACAAACTGCTTTTCAACCGGTTACATTTTTTTCTTCATCTACGACTTAAAATAAATCTTCCCCCTAATCATGCCTACTATTGCCCTTTTGCGGCAGGATATTAGTCATTAAAGAATCAATAATCATATTCATTCCTCCAAGATTTCAGCAGTTGACAATGAATGATACCTGCTTCCATTCTAGTTTGCAGGACACATTGTACCTGTATATATTCAGAATATTTGGTCAACATTAGCCTCTGTTTTTTTTTATGATATTGTTGTGATGTGATATGTGTCATATTTAGAACAGAAGTCTTATTTAAAGCTCTCTGCTGCTGTGCTGTCTGGGTACGACTGCTGCTCTGAGTACCTTAGAGCAGTCTGGGTATGACTGCTGCTCTGAGTCCTAGAGATTCTCTGCTGTCTGGGTATACGACTGCTGCTGAGTCCTAGAGCTCTCTGCTATTCTAAATCCTTTAGACCCGTTATTGACCTTATACCAACCTTGAAACGTACCATAGTTACGTCACCAAGAATGGTGGTCCCCCCTGTTGGAGGACACAGACATACATACCCGACATCCATACATACCCAGGCGATCGCAGTACTTGCATGCGCAAGTAATTAAGAATGTATGATATTCAGCCTCGTTGTACTTACTAATACGTTTCTCCCTCCACTTTCTTACTCTTTACAGATCAATGTTCAAAGAAATGTAAGGCTGATCAGGCACTGTTTGTGAAGTTACAGACATACGCAAGAGGTGAGCTACTTTGTGCCAAGCAGTAGGCTGACAGGAAATGGGGAGAGAGATGGGGGGTAACATGCAGCACAGGTCGTCGGGATTACCAGCCTAGATTCCCAGACGGCTATGCCAGCCGTCAGGCCCACTGTAAGTGTAAGCACTGTATGTGCATTTCAAAATGAGCTTCACCACTCGACATTTTATTGTTGACGTGTATTGGCAATATTAGTTTTGGTTCCACCACTAAAACTTTTTCTTTTTTTCCACGAGAAAGGGGAATAATAGTAACTAGTCCATACCCGTTCGGGGATATGACATACCCAAAGTATGTGCAGAGTTTCTCTCTCCCTCTCCCATCACAGCACAGAATGACACACCTTCCAGCCAATCACAGCACTCAATATCTGAGGACGCATTCCGTCCACACGTTTTGTCCTTGCATTTTGAGGACGCAATCTCTAGAATTATTAGTTATGTTGAAGTAACAACACCTTTGCTCAACAAAGATGATAATTTGTTGCTGCAGAATGAATACAAAGGAATCATTGCATTATCTTCTCCCCAGACACGAAAGTAATTGCTAAATCAATAAAGGGGAAAGGTAATGACATTTCTGAGATGACATCTGAGATTCAGCACAAAGACGCACAGAAAGAAGACATTAGCCAGAAGATGCAGAGACTGACCGAGGATCATTCTAAGAGGAGAGAGTGTAAGTCGATGTTTTAAACGTAGACTTTTGCCATATAATATCAGAATAGACACAATGTTCTATTGCTGGCGCATAACATTTGTTTTCTTGTGTCCCCAGTGACTCTGTCTCAACACAAGGCATACAAAGACAAAATGAGAAATCTCAACAAAGCCAAACAAGTGTTTCAGGATAATCTGGGTTTGGAAATCAGAAAAATACATGGTAAAGATTTTTCACATTAAATGACGACTTCACCACTTTTCAACATATGTTTGTATAATTGGTCCTCACTAATGTTCATGATAAAATAGCACAATTATTTTCTACTCAGTCTGTGTCTCATAGGATGGCTGTGGGCAGTTCAGAAACCTGTCTTCCAGTGACGACATGGATGGGGAATCCAAGCTAATAGAAACTGCAGGCTTTCTATTCCTGAAAAGTTGGAATGCAATAATGGAAGCCATTGTTCTCGTGGAATAAAAATCTAAATGTAAAAAATAATAATATAATAAAAATCCACCTAATGATGTCACTGGAAGATGGGTTTCTGAACTGCCCACAGCACTCCTATGAGACAAAGTAAAAATAATACACACTACAAATTATTGCATACAGCAGGGGGATTGGAAATGATTAGAATTGGGTGACAATTGACAACAAAAGCAGGTTGTGTGTTACCATAAGCGAATTACAGCAAACATTTACAGTGCCCACATTGGTGGTCCCCTGAAGAATATTTAATTTTAAACTTATAAACAGTGATTTACAAGATTAGGAGTTTTAAAGTTTTCTTTCTTTTTTTTAAAGGTGGAAAGTTGCAGTTTGTCTTCCGCAATATCAGCCCCTCTGACCCAAAGAGGGTATACACCTTCTTATTGGGGTTCAAAGAAGACGGGACTTATGATGGTAAGTTAAGTAAAGTGTAATAATACTTATGCATGCACATTTTCCATAAATTACATGTTACAATCATAGATTAAAGTTCCATTCGCTTGGACTTGGCCTAAAATTTCAGCAGTGAGATTATTTATTTTGCATTAATACATATATGCTATTAGTCTTGTAACATTTAAAGCAAAGCCAGTGTTCTCTGGTGAAATTATGACTTGTAAGTGACCATAGTTCAAATCTAATGAGTATATATTCCTATATAATATTCTCTCCCTGCCTCTCTATTTGTTCTTATCCACAGTTGTGTCCAACAATCCACATCTTGAATTTTTGTCTGATCTGGAAAGCCGATTGCAGGAGACGAATAACTTCTCAGCATTTATTGCAAACGTCAGGAAGGAGTTTGTTTCTCTAGCACATTTGGAGGAGTTGAGCTCTCAGAAGGCCTTGTCTTAATATGAATCTGTTATTGCGACTGCAGGTCGCAGTTAACAATTCCATTCCCTTTGGGGCGAGGTCGCTTCTCGCCCTCAGGTTTACTGGTATACTATGAAACGCAGAACCCTATTCTCTCCGAAGCCCACAGGTGATTCATTACTTTTTAAACAGTGATTAATCTAAACTAATAAATGAAGAAATATCTATCTGTGTGTGTGTGTGTGTTTGTATGCCCTCGTACTGCGCATGTGTGGTTGCCATTTTAGATCACGTCACATGCGAGTAAGTGGTTCTGATCAAGTGACACGCATGTTGGGAAGAAGTGATGCTGTTGAGACTGTGTGTGTGCGTGTGCGTGTGCGTGAAACTAGCTTCTCGCCACTCACCCTACACACTTCCACTAGGTATGAGCATAGAGTTATAAATAATAGAGACGGCACCGGAATACCCCTCCCATCCACTTGCAACACTCAGGCCCCTTTTCCACCAGTTGGTTCCCAATGTGAACCGGTTCAGTTCTTTTTGGTTTTTAGTCCATGAGCCAGAGCTCCAAAATTGGAACGTTAATTATGAATTGAGTAGGCAAAACCATACCTATATTAGATTGTTATCACCATGAAACTTCCCCAATTGAGTACTTACATGAAGGCAATGATTTATTATATTACACATTTTTAAATATGCAAATGAGGCATTATGTAAAATAAAATAAAAAGCAAAATAATCAGAAATATGAAAAAGGTACTACTGTGGAAGGGTTATCATGTATTAATTTACTTGTATTGATCCTATAAACAATTTAATATAGGGTATAGTTTGCCCACCCATTTTGGAGCTCTGGCTCATGGACTAAAAACCAAAAAGAACTGAACCGGTTCCCATTGGGAACCAACTGGTGGAAAAGGGGTCTCAATGCAAGTGGATGGGAGGGGACTTCCGGTGTCTGATGTACACTTACACAGTAGATTTGATACATCAAGCAACTGCTTTCACAGTAGGTAATTAATTCTTTTTTCATTTTAACATAATTTTGCATAAATTAGGTGGCTTTGCTGTGTGTTGTTGACCTCTGAATGATCAAGTAATGCGGCATAAGTGGAATGCAGAGCATTGTACAAGGAAGATGAAAGCCTTTGAAAAAGCTGTTCTCGCAATTATAATGGACCGTTTATGTATCATGCACTGCTTGAACCATGAAATAATTACCCATGCAGACTCATAAATCAATTGCCCATGCAGACTCAATACCCTTTTTGACAAATCAATTCCATTAAGGTTTTTGTGTATTGCATTATTTGTATGCAATACACATAGACTTGATGGCTTCTTGGTATCCCTGCTGTTCCATCCTCCCTTTCCTTCTTAGTACCTCACCAGTTGTGTAAAGATGCAACAGAATCAACAAAGTCAATGTGGGAAATTATAAAATTACTGTAGTTTAAAAAAACACCATAAACTAGATAAAGTGCCAATCGGCACAGGTCTCCACCAGGATTCTTCCTCAGCCTAGTGGGAATATGCGTGCACAGTTTCATCGCAATCGGACGCTGCGTTGAGGAGTTGTGGCCATTTGCTACTCCTGAAAACTGTAGGAGCCAATCGTGGCCAATCAGGATGGAATATGAGAAATCAAACAAACCTGTCTTGATCACATGACTATGGAGATCATGTGTACCGATTTGCATGAAATTTTGATAAAATGTGAAGGAGTAATAATAGAAAATGTGTTTTACATATGTCGGCCTCCTGGTGGCGCTATAAAGAGCAGATGTGAAAAATTCCAGGCAAAGGTTTTTCCTTGGCCTCTAGGGAGTTGGCATACAAAGTTATCCACAGATCTGTGCAGTTAGAGGTAAAAACACTTTTCGGCCAGTTATAGCGCCACCTTGAGGCTGAGTTGAAATTGTTCATGTGGCATTTCGTCCTCGGCCTAGTGGGAATGTGGGTGCACAATTTCACGGAAATCACGCGATGTGTTCATGATTTGCAGCATTTTGTTTGAAACTGAGCACTCCTGTGAATTTTGGAAGTCAATCTTAACCAATCAGGATGGAGTCTGAGAAATCTGAAAGACCGGTTTGGTTGAATGGCTCTAGAGAGACTGTGTACCAATTTGCGTGATGTTTGGACAAAATCTGTAGGTGTACTGTGCAAAAACTTGTTTTGCACAAAGTGGCCTCCTGGTGGCGCTATAACAGGCCGTTCTGGAAAGTTTGGGGCAGAGGTTCATGGTTGGCATCCAGGGAGTGTGTGTGCAAAATTTGGCATCGACCGGGTTAACGGTGGCCGAGATTAGCTGCTCACGGACACACGGACGGACGGACACACGGACGGACGGAGTGCAAAACATACTCTCCCCACATGCCTTGGGCCTGGTGGAGACAACTAAAGCATCAACAGCATGTAGTGATCCCAGGAAAATATCGTTCCCATCAGAAAGTAGGCTATACATTACTTTTCTTTAATTACCTACAGTAGTGGTTCTCAAACTTTTCAGCCCCCCCACCACCAAATGATTATAAAACAAATGTGTTGCTGTCGGGAAGAAACTACTTAACTCCAGACTGCCCAGCAGTCTGCTGTCATCCAGGTGGATGCGTGCACACTTCTCGCCCTCAGTCTTACTGGTGTAGGCTACATACTCAGTTATGTCATGCTGCAACTATAAACTATAGATATTTAAAACAAAATAGAAGAAAGGAGGAAAATAACCCCAGAAGTCTTTCCCCCCAAACAGTCTACCGGTAGTTTCTTTAGCCTAACCCCTTCCTAGTGACAACATAAATGGATCTGTAAGAATTCTTAAGAAATAAGCATTTATTTTCAAATACAGAAAGTTACAGTACTGCACACTAGGGCTTTCACTTCTAGTGTTTTTTACTAGTTGCCTAGTTGTTTAACTACCTATTATGTAAAAAATAACGTATTTGTACATTTAAAAACGGTGTACATTGGTGACTATAATGTAGCATTCTAGCTGATCTTGAAAAATAAGCTTTTTTTCTTATCAACTAGTCAACTACTACCAACAAGGTCAACTAGTGGATTTACTAGTTGAATAGTCGACTAGTTGCTAGTCGCTTAAAGTACACTACATAGTTCTCTTTTGTTTTTGGACACAAGATCAGAATTTGTGTCCTCATTACATTATCAATGTATGGAAGTCAGGTATGTCACACATCAGATGATTTCACAATGCTTAACATGGGCAGCTCCTCAACATAGGTTGATGGGAAGTGGCCTGTCTGCCCGTTGAGTGCGCCAAACCACCAACCACTGTCATCCTTCCCATAGATCGCCAGAAGATCCCCTGAAAATGTTTTTTGTCATTTTACTAGTTCATTAACCATTAATCATACTATTTGAATTGATGTGCAATGTTACTGTATTGCACATAATGTCAGTCTTACCTTCTTTCATATTCAATTCATCGTCTTGATTGGATGTGAAATCATATAAAGCTTTACATTTTCCTATGCTGCCCCATTCTGCAACCTTTTGACCTGTTAAATGTTGATATTTGTAGTTTGTGTATATTTATATGATGGAAATAGAATTGTGATGATAAATAATACAACCATATAATAGGGTATTTATTATCAACCCCTCACCTTGAGCTGTGTCATCTGTTTCAGATTGGGCGACATTATTAACAGTGCTGCTACAATCTATAACTGCAGTCTCTTGGCTCCGTGTTGTGGTAGTGACATTCTCAATGGGACCAGATGAAGAGTCCACAGACTCCCGTTTCACAACATGTCCCTTGTAAATGATGGAGGCCCGAAGTGATTGACGGGATCTGAATGGCGTTTTCCTTATTTTGACTGGGCGGGTCAGTTGGACAACACTGTGCTCACAATCCTTGGACAGAGGAAATTAGTTATTATGCTGAGCGTTTACATGGCATACCTTGGCTTAAAACATGTCAATACTGGGGATAGAAACTTGCCATTATGTACTTGAGACAGTGTGTGTATGCCTACCTTGTCTTTCCATTTGGTGATGCTCTCACTGAATCGGTGCGAAGCCTTAGGTCTTCCTTCTAATTCAGTCAGTGATATGGACAACTTGTATTGAGTAGCCTCGAGAAGATCCAACTTCAGAGTGGTCTAGAGGCACCAATATTAAACATATTGTACATTAGCTGACATCTATATCTGGCTTTTCCTTTATTTTGGAAGTTTGATATAATCCAGCAGAAGTACCTCATCATGCAGCTGTTCAGTTTCCTCAAGGTTTTTTTGGTTTGAAAAAGATGGATTTTCAGAGTATGTCTTCATCAGTTTGTCAAGCCCTACACATAAAACATATTTACAGATGATTAATTAAATGGCATTCCCTGTGTACAACGATTGCTGCTTGATGTAGCCTAATACAGAGTTATGACAAGGTTAATGAACTCGGAGTCAATAACAGTACCCTCGCAGTCTTTCTTTGACTTTGTGATACTATCTTCCAGTCGCTGGAGTTTGATTTTGATGGCTTCTCGTCTTCTATTTTTCCCCATCAGTGACTTTCTATCCTCTTCCTGATAGAAGGCAGATGGATCACTTTAAGGACAGGCTACAGAATCACATGTAAAACATGGGAGCAGTTCTCTTTGTTTTCATCATTGATTGGGTATAATGGCAATGCTACATCTAATTCATTTGAATTTATTGCACTGTATGTTTATTGTAGAATTTGTGTTCTTACAAAATAATCAGTCATCAAAAACTCTGCTTTGTTCTCCTCAGCCATGATACTGGTCTCCTCTACCAGGGTTTGAATGTCTTTCTCCACATCGACCCTTTGAACGGCCTGCTCGATCTGTCGCTGGCTCTAAAGGTGACATGACAGAACAAGTGTTACTCGTATCGATGAATGGTGGCATCAATCAGCCCTGCAGCTGCAGGTTAGAAATCAAGAAAGCTCACATGTTTGAGAGTCTGCCCAAAGCTAGACATTTGGAGATTGTATCTGTTCAGAATGTTGAACAGAATTTCGATCCGCTGTTTCTCCAGCTCCTGGATGACCTGAAACAGACAGAGTATCTCAGGAAACACCTTTACAGCCATTTCTAATCCTAAATAAGGCTACCTGAAGATACATAGTCTATTCTAGACTTTATGTATTATTTATTATGGATGATTGGATAGTTGAATATTTGTTTTAGATACGTTTACAATAAAACTTCAAACCTGGTAGCAGTGTTTCAGTGTATTTTCCCACTTTAGTCTGATTTGATGGCCTTCCATGTTGATATTGAAGTATTCTTCATCAACGCGTGTCTGTGCCTCTGCTGACTTAGTCAGTCGGTTAAGCATCTATAGTGTAGCAGATGTTATTTAGCAAGCATTTGAATAGTTAATGCTACAACTGTGTACAGCATACTTTCTCAGAGTGAGTACACTGTTAAATGTGTACTGATGGTCAAATCATACTTGTCAGTACTCTACCTTTTGTTTTTCTTTCTCTGTGCATATGTGCTTGTTGTTCTCAACAAAATTGAATAGAGACTCATGCTCTCTTGTCATTCCAACCAATTTCTTCTTCATCTGTCATGGTAAAGAGAAAACACAAGCAGTATGGTGAAGTACTTTAGCTGCATTTCATTGTTGTGTGTCAGGGTTGACATAATGCTCAGAAGATGCTAAACATTTGGTGACATTGTTGTAGCAATTTATTGGAAGCCATCATTTGATTGTTTTTTGTCACTTAAAATGTATTAATCTTTGAACAATAGCAAAAGAAAGAAAGACACGTTTCTTTTTACAAGCGAATTGAACTGTTTTGGGGATAAGCTTCAAGAAATGCAACCAAGCAAGTGGTCGAGAAAAACTGTAATAATAAGTAAGCTGTTCCTACCTTAAGCTGCTCGCTCCAGTTAGCAGCAACAAGTTTTCCAGTTTTCTCAACAACATTATCAAGCTATGAAAAAATACCCCCGACAGCATCAGTGATTTAGCAGTACAGAAATGGCTGAATGGTATGAAAGACATTGATAAGATAGATGACAGACAGACAGAGGCTAAATGGGATGGACAGACATATAGACAGACAGACAGACAGACAGACAGGCTAAATGGGATGGACAGACATATAGACAGACAGAGGCTAAATGGGATGGACAGACATATAGACAGACAGACAGGCTAAATGGGATGGACAGACATATAGACAGACAGAGGCTAAATGGGATGGACAGACAGACAGAGGCTGAATGGGATGGACAGACAGACAGACAGACAGACAGACAGACAGACAGACAGACAGACAGACAGACAGACAGACAGACAGACAGACAGACAGACAGACAGACAGACAGACAGACAGACAGACAGACAGACAGACAGACAGACAGACAGACAGACAGACAGACAGACAGACAGACAGACAGACAGACAGACAGACAGACAGACGGATGGATGGATGGATGGATAGACAGAGTCAGAGAGAATACTTTAGCCTTACATACAGGCCTCTTCCTCTTGTTCTGTTCGTCTATGGTTTGTCGTAGTTCGAGGATTGCTTCTTGCTGAAAGGCATTTCCTAATGTTCTAAAATAAGAACATCACATTTTCATGTCTGCACTGAAGATGGTGGCCTGACAAAAAACGGAATGCACTTTGCTTACCACAATCTAGATTATTTTCTGATACATGCATAGATAGTAGATACCTGGTAACATTTCATTCGTTTGAAAAAGTACGGTACCTGTGGATGTCTGCTGTTGAATACATCTCATTTGACACATGACACCATGCGTTGTAGATGGAACTGAGAAGGAAGCAATCGTGAAAAGGGTTATGGAGTTTATGGCTTCATTAATGTGACATCTCAGTAACTAGCAGATCTAACTTCTAGATCTGCTAGTTTTTTCACTTCACTAGTTTGAGTGCTGGGCAAACTTCTAATCTCTCTTTTGGATCTTGAGCTGAAACGTTTGGAAGCCTTCAAGCCACTGTTATAGAGTAGTCATGTGAATTGCTTACTTGTTTGTCATTCCTTTAGAGGCCCTGATGATTTTGCCAGCAACCTTTTGCAGTCCTTTGGCATAAGAATGCTCCAGCTCAGCCCTGAAGTTATAGCAAAGGTCAAAGAGTAACTACAATGGTTGAACTCACTGTGGGAGACTAACAAGTTATACTGCATTGTAAAACTCCAAATAATGTGGTATAATGAATGTGGTGAAAAGCCAAGGCTTCACGTTAATTATTATATTATTCTTAAGCATTGTAAAAAGGTTTCTTATTGTATGCATACTTTGGTGCAGTAGGCTACCTATAGCAATTATCTAATGTATTCACTGTGGCTATTTGAAGAGGATATGTAATTACTGTATTTATATATACATAATTCAAATTGAGCAGTATAGTATTTTGTACAATGTACTAGCAAACCGTTTAAGTTTGGTTCTGTTGGAACCTCTTAATAACACTAGCATGACTGAAGTAAAATGTGACAGAAGTAGCATGTGCTTAAATTCATATTTAGAAAATGTTTCAGATGTCAAACATGTCTGAGATATTGGAAAAAGAATATCTCAAAAAATAGGTCAAAATGACCTCAGTCAAGCTGGTCAATAAATTTAGCCAGCTTCTGGAGTTAGGGAATCAGTCATCTATTGAGCTTACCTCTGCTGAAAGACTGTCATGAGTTCTTTGAAGAAGGACTCGCCATTTTTTGAGAAGCACTTCACATTTTGGTACAAGAGATTATACTGAAACACAATTCAAAAGCCTTCATGATTACAATTTAGGCATTTAGCATCAAATATCAAATACATAAGAAGTCATCAATAATCAGTACACTATAGAGTGCTATGTCTATACATAAAATATCTAAATCACATAAGTTGAGCCTTTGCATGTGAATTCTGCCACATGCTGCAATAGCTAAGGTAAAACAGAGTAAAAGTTCATAATTAAAATGTCTTGACTGAAACTATATTTTGCAAAAGAAAATGTAAGAGATTGTTCCTATACCACAGGATTTCAAATAAATTGTATATAGTTGTAGTTTATGAAAATAAGTACTTACAGAGCAGGTGCTCGTGGGTTCCTTCATTTTAAAACTGCACACAGTAAAATCCAGAGTGTTGATTTAAATTTGTGGGTGTGAAGGTTGATCTGTTAAGGTCGGTTCTCACACTTTCAAAGATACATTAACATCCAGGATTTTGTTGCGTATAGCTGTTTATTGACTTTGTACCTGGAACTTTGACCACTCTCCTCCCAAAGTCACTCATGTGGAAATTACCTGGGCTTTGCCAGTGGGGACGGCACAAGGGGGAAATTCCATTAACAGATTAAACACCTTGGCTTGTACTGTACCTTCAGTCAATAACAGCTATACCATTAAGCTATGACAAAGCTGAATGTGATCAAGCATTATGTGTGGTAAATTGTGCAGGTATACCAAAACAATTATTTGATATTATGACTGACAATTATGACTGACTGTAGTCGTGCTATACTATGAACTAGGTAATTCATAGTGGGTGTATAAAGCTTTACTACTAATACAAATGTATTCTGTTTTGTGTATAGATTAGTTGTGAAAGAGGATAGGTCCTGTTGATGGAATGATTTGTATTCATGAATCATGCTCATTGTTTATTTCCTCAAATAAACGAGTGGTTGTCAAATTGGGAGACCTTTGTACTTTGTAATTTTGAACTATAACAGTGCCCGTTGGGGATGAACAGGTGTGATCTTGATCAATTGGCTAATAAAGGGTGATGTCAGAACAGGCCAGCTCCATATTATGGAGATGTAGGGGTGATCTGGATTTGGGCCCTGTCCGGCGCCATGGCAGAGGCTTTTGTGCTGGTTCTGGATAGTCTATGTGTCTGGGCAGAGGCCTTTTGTGGTGGTTCTGGACAACCGTTGGTCCAACCGACTCAAGGCCGGGCACTGCACTCCCTGTGGTGGTGTGGAATGCGTATGTCGAATTCGAAGTCGGTGGGGCAAACGGTTCTCGATATATATAGTATCGGTACATTGCAGTACAGATACTTTTGTGAGTACTTCTTCAACCACCGAGTAGAATCAAAGGGTTGCATAATGCTTTGTGAGAAATGTTTTAGCATGGATATCTATCATTAATTTAAATTAACTAATGATAAACTACATTATATTTCAACATCTCTCAAAAGGTTACTTTCAAAGTTACGTAGGCCTGAGCTCATTTGCAACCTTCGATTAAGTTCTTTTTTTAATAATCCAAACACTTCTTGTCTGCCTCCCAGGAGGGCAAAGAACATTTAATGAAATTATTACCAGAAATGTATCAGAATACTTAACAAAATGCTTCAACTGGAAATACAGCATCTAGCCATATCTTTTTCACACACATAATACTGTTATTGACATCTCATTTACAGTTTATGTTGAATGTTTGTATTTTCCATTACAATGAGCTGTGAGTAAAGTACACACATTACATTTTGTGAGTGTGAGTGGGAAAAATAAATATTCGATTACATTTTGGCATTTGGGGGGCAGTTAAAACCTCAGTTTTAATCTGTACACTCTCGGATTTCAATTAATACTTAGATTTATACTGTGCACAGCACAAACAAACCCAGTTTTTGCAGCATTCTGCCAGCACAAACTAATAAACTATTATGGAGTACCAAATGAGTCTGCAGTGTATGGAATGAACTTAAACAGCTGAATTGTCCAAGGTCATACAGCCATTAACACTGACATGAAAGCAGGTAAGACATCTGACCGTAATCTGCCAACATACCTAGAGTATAACAAATAAATAACAGAATGACATCAACACAATATATCACCCCCAGTATGCCAGACTACTGTATGTTTAAATAGCATGCTTACACAATAGAGTGGAATGTTTTCATTCATTGGCTAAACAGAAAGTGGGTTGTACCAACAGGAGTGCTTTGATATTTTGTCGAGTGCATTTTGATGCAAATATATAAAGAGAATAAATTTGCGCAAGGAAAATGAATATTGAATCCAACTCATAGCAAAACTGCATTCACGTAATTCAAGAACTTCCAGTACCAAACAGGCAATGTTGTTCATGTCTTTATCGCACACTCAAATACACACACGCACACATATTTCTGAATGGTGTATTGGGTCCAGTGTTGAAATATTTGAATGTGTTAGTCAGTGTTCATCTGGACATGGGGTCCCTGTCAGGTAGCCATTGGTCCCATGAGTTTTGTTGGTCCCATTAGTGGCATTGCTGTGGTGCTTCTGATTGGCTGGAGAACTGTCGTCCTCATCGGAGCTGGACTCTATGTCACTGCTGTCATCTTTAGACACCTACAGACATGAAAGGGTGGTTAACCTAGTTAGGCAGTGTGCCAGCTGGACTATATAGAGATAGTTCTTCCATCAGTTTATTACTTTCTTGCACTACCTTTTTAAGGTCTACTCTGACACTTCACATGAGTGGCTTGATTCAATATTTAGATACCGGTATTTGATATTCACATTGATCAGACACGTCCCCTCCTACATAAGCCCCTTCAATTTCAAACTGGGTGTTAACCATGTTAGACTCAATGAAAACACACATCCCTGATTCTTGCGACAGATATTGTCCTAATGCATGAGGGGACATTCATTTTTCAACTACTTTTTTATTTAAAAAAAAATCTATTTCTAATTTCTAACATACGCAGTACCCACACCTTATCAGCTAAGACGGGTGTGTATGCGTTCAGACGTATAGAATACGTCTTCACTTGCATAATAAGGACAACTTCGTTCATAGACCTTCTACAAAATAGATAATAAATATGGGAACTATGCACAAAAAAACAATTTCGCCCACTTTTTTTTTTACTACTAACTGATGTGACAAAGATGATTCTGAAGAAAAACACCTCATTTTGTTTCATTTTCTATTTATGATTGAATGCTATTAACAGTGTTGTCAACATTAAGGAACATGCTGCTGGATTCTGAACTATGGGAAACCATCTGCCAAATATTGTAAAGAAGAGGGCAGCCATTTTCAAACTCTGGGGTTAAATATTGGGAAATTTGACATGCAGTCATATAAATGAAAGTGTCACATTAACCTGCATTCATCAAAGTCTTAATGAAACAGTCTATCAAAGCATCTAATCAAATCATTGTCTCTCATGCTTAGAGTTTAGTTTTTGCAAGTAAATCGATTGACCAAAGAACTTAATTTTTTCATTATGAAGCAGTAAAAGATAGCAATAATGAACAACATCAAAGTCAGGGGAGCCATGCCAACAAATTGTGCCATTTTATTTATGGTTGATTACTAGCATTCAGGCCATAAAACATGCAAAAGAGGAACTGACATGCAAGTGAAATAAATATAACTGATCAAACCAGACATGCCGTGTACAGTTTGAAGGACTACTTACGTGTAAAGGATTCCATTTTCCTGCCTTCAGAGTTGGCCAAATACAAAAACAGAGAATATGGAAAAGGAACAGTCAGAAATGCCAGCTGACAACAAAAGATACAGTAATACATAGTGCAGGTGCTTTCATGGTACTTATAAGTTATTTGGAATAGTTTTGTTTCATACCACATTATCCAGCACTTATGAATTAAATAAGAGGGATAATATCAAGTAATAAAGGGTTTATGTTTTATAAAGGAATCCTTCAGTACCTTTCCTCTTGAGATGGCTCGACACGCTGTCTTCACTATGAGGTAGGACCAGAAGGAGTGAAGTAACTGCAGCAGGATCAACAGTAGGTTGAACACCCACCAGGATGGGTAGGGCCCTACGATCTCCCAGCTCTCAAACAACGTTGTGTTTAGAATCCTACAGTGGGACGAGAGAGGGAGGCAGGTACATATTGCATTTGTTTAGCAAAACTAGACGCAACTTTTCCCCCCCAATATTGCAGTTTCAAAGTTGTACAGAGAAAAACAATGAAATAAGTTGAGTGGTTAAAATAGAAGATGTAATAACCGTATTGTCATACTGTATATACCTGTACATATAAATAATCCTGTGAGGTAGCCTGTGTCGTTAGGACAGCTTCGAGACAGGTGGTCTGCTTTAAGGTTAATTAATAGCACTAGTAAACGGAAGCCAAAGGGGGATAAAAAGGGCCTGAACAGGCCTCTGTTTACTGTACCTACAGTAATGCAACACTACAAACCCTATACTTAGTTGACCGATTTTTGTTGCATTAGAAATACAAATACAGACAGTGTTAAATCTAAATCCCTAACAATGATCATGGTTAATGGGATATAATAAATTGGGAGATTATAAAGCTATAATTTGACAAAACATGCAATCAGAATGGCAATGATCCAGGTTAAATTTGTCCGTGGACCAATTATTGCATACTGTCTGTGAATCATCTTGCAGTTACTGATGCCATAGCAACAGCCTTACAATAATGATAACCTTTCTTGCTGCTGTGGTGGAGGGCAGACTAAAATGACAGTGCTATGGTATAATAGTGTTGCAGTCATGCAGTGTGAGAACAAAAATACTAATACATTTCACTTAACAGCCTAGGTGCCCGGACCGCTATGCCGACCCAGGCCTCCCAAAGCCATTTTAAGTTGCCCGTAGCTTATGCATGTGCATAAGTTGACTACGCAGTACCTTCATTAGCAGCAGCTGGTTCTCAAGAGCACAGCGTTACATGCAACCTAACTGGCTTCGGAAACACTACTTAAATTGGTTCTCAAGAGCACGACGTTAAGCGTCTTCTTAACCGAGTTCGGGAAATACTACTTAACTTAGAAGTAACGTCTTAGAAGCAAACTCGTTTCGTGAAAGCCTTCTTAGCCTATAGCAGGGGTTCCCAAACCTTTTTGGATCAGGTACCCCTTGGGTGCCACATTTTTTTCCAGGTACGCTCTCATCCTCACAACACCGATACGCATATTTACAACCTTACATTTTGATGCCATTGGAACTATTTGTAATAAAACTTTTCAGTCAAAGTCACAACGTGCGAACACATTTTCAAAGTCACAGCCTCTGTCTGCAGTGCTCTACCTGTGACAGGTTGAGGTGACAGGTTGACAGGTTGAGGCGAGTTTCATTTCCATCCAATATATGGAATATGATTAAGGATTACTGTGATTATGGTAAGTTCACATATCACACATACCATAATTCACAAAAAAATAAAACAAATAATAATCTGAATTATTTTGTGGACCACCTGGCTATTCGTCCTCGGACCCCACTTTGGGAACCGCATACAGTACTGTCCTACGCAGCAGTGTGAAAGAGCGACCTGGAGCGCCCTTAACACCCTTCTTAGCGGCCAGATAAACCCAGATACTGTATATAGCTTTCAATGCTATATTGACGTGCCACGCCTCCATAAAAAAAGGATCATTCACCATCTAGTGGCTTTTCAAAATGGTAATGCATGAGCAACAACAACAAAAAAACCTGACTTACTCTATAGACAAATCCACAGAGGGTTGCCTGGGTGCGGCCATTACTGAGGTGTACCATTAAGCACAGCAGCACTGATTAGCCACACCTGGCCTACGGAGCACCTGCTCCATGGATTACACCTCAGTAATGGCCGCGCCCAGGGCACCCCTCTGTGGATTTGTCTATAAGAGTAATGCAGATTTTAAAATGGTCAAAGTAATAATGTGTAATGACAAAGGGATCATTTAAGGAGGTTCCTTGGATGTTACAACCACCCAAGCTCAAATCAAATTACCGGTAAATAATAAATCAATAAAACAATATATTTTGTTTCATCTGTTCTTCTCTTTTTGCTGAGGATAAAGCTGCCGTATCCATAGTAACTATTACTTAGCAACAAAACATTAATAGAGATCTGTCTGAAATGAACAAGTATAACTAGAGTACTGAGGTCTCACTGGATCTGGCATACACTTTCAGAGAGGGATTACTGAAATCCACAAGGAAATTTACAAATGTCCTGTACAGAACATATAGTTGTCATAATAACACATGTGCAAATGACAAAGACAACATTTCAACCTAAGAAGCTGACAATCAGATTGATACAACTAGGCTACATCAACAACAAGTGAATGAGACTTACCAGACAGGATAAACTCCCAACCTGGAACTTATGAATAGAATTGCAAACATTGCAAACAAGAGGTTGCAGAGTGTCTGGCACTTAGCATAATTGGCCATCTTTGCAGCCTGACAAAAGATAGAATAGACAGAAAGTCACTTGTTTGACAATTCATTCAAAGATGCATTCGCTTGAAATGTTATCTAAATACTGCACACTGGGGATTCCTTCATGAAATACAAAACAGCAGTTTTAGTTTTTACTCAGTTTGTGTTGGGATTTGTGTCTATGGTGTTTGATGATGTGGTTGTGTTTCAGCCTGGGTTCCAGCCTGATTCGCTGTGTTCCGTGAATTTGTTTTGTCAAGTGACAAACCAAATTCACGGAACGCAGCGAATCAGGCTGGAACCCAACCTAGTTGTGCCTTGTCTTTCTTAAACGTTAAGAAATGAATAAAGACATTAATCACATTATATCGCAACATAAAGAAATTCACCGTGATATAGGTCAGATTGTTCAAATCTTTTCAAGCCGCGACCCCCCCAAATATTCATATTTGAACTGGAGACCCCCCAAAATGATCATATTTGAACTGAGGACCTCCCACTCAACAAGCACTTGGAATTGTAGGAGTTGAGGCATTACATTTAATTTGACTTGTTCCACAGATTAAAGATTGTGAAAATAGCCAATCTACGTACAAAGTTGTTTGCAGCCTCTTTCTTATATTATTTGACAATTTGGCCAATGTTTTACCAGTTTCTATAGCATAGTTTGTTGATTACTTTTGGCACACACCCTTCTCACCCGCCTGCCCACCAGTCCAGTCACACCCACCCACCCACCCAACAATCTTTGCACCCACTCATTCCATCCTCACCTCCATCAGCACATCGGCGGCATCGTGGAGACACAGAACCAGTGTTCCCACCCGCGCCATGTTGTTCACATAGGAAAACGTGATGAGGGATATGGTTGCCAGGTGGTGCAGGAACATGATCAGAAAGTCCTGTAGACACAGTTGCCACAGCAATGTCACACACCTTACAGAGAATATTTTAAAAAGCTACCTTACGGTAAAGCCTAATTATTATTATTTTGCACGACGAAAAAAATAACATTTCAAAATCTGTTATTTTCAGCGAGCAATACCATTACGTATATCCATAAGTATGGATTATACCCAGTACCTTCAGTGACAGATACGTGTGACAGGTGCAATCATGAATACAAGGTGGAGGACACAAGCACTGCTGTGCTTATGTTATGTTGATAGTGACCATAACAGCATTTGTAGCAATGCATAATAGTAATAAGTAATACTAATATATAGTAATAGCTCCCACTACTAGAACACTATCCCAAGGAATACGTGAATAATATACTGAACTATAATAGAGGTGCAACAGTTAGGCCTAATCAAACCAACTGATTATATAAAGTAATCGATTTTCAAAAATAGTGGATCTACAAGCTCACAAATCATCACAATGCGACAACTTGTGAGCTTGTATATCGGCAAATTGACAAAGCATAAAATAGGGCTAAAGAGGTCAATCAGTCTACGTTAATTAGTTATTAGATAACAAATCAATATATTAGATTTCTTTTTTTTATGCCACAAATGCACTTCTTGATTATTCGATTAATCAAAAATGTATACTTTGACAGAATAACGGCTAAGCTGCAGTCCTACTGAACTATAATTCAAAGAGAGGAAAATACATCCCTCACGTGATTGCTGCAAAGAAGGTACTCAAAACAGAATCAACTCAATTCAACATGAGCTCAAAACACAAGTCCAGTCTTAAGCCTGATTTAAGCTTTAGTCGTGTTGTGTGATGTACCCTGTGGTCAAAAATATATTATTGTTGTTGAGTGACACGTTCAACAATCAACACTTTGTCACTGAAGCATAAATGGGGCTCAGGGCTGAGGAACTCAGGCCAGCTTTGGGCCAGTTCTGGCTGAACAAGGATGGGTGACATGGGGGAGGAGCCTTCTTCTGGCACCCTGGATATTAAAATGTCTAACATTAGGACAGCAGCAGCAAGCAGCCAGAGCAGTAGGAGTACAAGGACGAGGTCTACAAAGCCAAAGTGCAGATGAAATAGAGGCATACAGTATACAGTAAATTATATTACACTAATTCTATATCTGTTCTTGAAGTAATTGTTTATCCCCCAATAAACACAAGGGCTAATTTGACCTTTGGGATACACAAACAAGTCAGTGTGTCCAAGTTACTGCACTTTGGCTTTGTAGGTCAGTGTAACTGTATGCGAAGGAAGAGCAATGCTGTGTAAAACATAAGAAGGAACGGAAGCGAGGCAGCAGTGTGCAGGGAGAACATACTGGAATATTCAGGGGATGCAGGGGACCTCCTCAGTGTGGTAGATGTGCATGAAAAAACTGAAAAGGAGAAACAAAACACAGACAACATGCCGACAGTCACAAAAAAAAAAGATGACAGGATGAATGCATACGATACAGAGCATGGCATTGAGACAAACAGTGCTTATGGGTGTGAGTGAATTGGCAAGGAGGCATGCAAAAACACACTGAAAACACCATGACCAGAGAGTATAACCATTCACCAAAGAACCAGCATGGAAGTTAAAATGCGCTGAAGAGTGCTGAATGATTGCATACTCAGTGAAGCTTGAATCCAAGTCCAAACGCTAAGCAGTTTGATCATGGAATCTCTATTATTGGCTATCACAGATACACAGGTGGTCCAATATGCGCCATTTGGGGTAATTTAGAAATTGTTCTATTTGTGTGTTTTTATATCATGTATTTGTGTGTGTGTGTGTGTGTGTGTGTGTGTGTGTGTGTGTGTGTGTGTGTGTGTGTGTGTGTGTGTGTGTGTGTGTGTGTGTGTGTGTGTGTGTGTGTGTGTGTCTGCAGATGTCGACGCCTTTCCCAAATGGCCCTCGTTGCCAATGATGCCTTTTAATTTTGCATAGCAACCTGGAGAGTACTACAGATTTGTTTTTATCTTTAGCAGGTTGATATAAGCTTATAACCGCAATATCGCGGGTTTGCCATCCTACAGGTACAAATTATAACCTGCGATATCGCTGGTTTGGCTCTAAGGGAGCAAGAATAGGTCACAAAACTAGGTGACAGTACAGTTGTCTGTCACTCAATTGGTATGGTATGTGTTAAGAGAGAGATCATTGATTAGGAAGGTGGTAAACCCTGTGCTTGCGGGTGTGATTCGTTATAAGTTTGTAGATAGGAAAAATGCACTACTTTTGCACAACACTGACATACAACAAAGTATAACATAGGGAAGTAATTCATGAATAAATAGTAAAAGAGGCAGTATGGAGATACAAGATTTGTGCCGGGCAGCGACAATATGTGCTAATCAAGAGTGGCATCTGATCTGGTCTCTTGTCATTCTTACCTTCCTCCTGATGTCTGTGAATTGGGAGAAGAGTAGGGACAGGTAGAATGATAGCTCCAGAGTATAGTAATAATGGATGTCCACAGTCAGTGGCTATACAAACACAGAAAGAAACAAAGTTAACCATAAAGCCAAAAATTCTAAAATAGCCGATCTACAAGCTCAGAACTTTGTACAATGAATTAGGCACAGTCATTCTTTTGATTTCTTGATATTTTTTTGTCTACAGTGAAAATGTCCAAATAGGGACAACAGGGATAACGTGGTTCAAATAAATATTTGATAAGTATAAGGCAAGACATTTAATGAAGTCATAATATTAAACACCTTTTTGGAGAGTGTTAATTTAACATTTGTACACTCTCAGAGTTAAATTAACATGATTCAACATGTGACGCTGATGGTCAATAATACAGAAAGCATTACCTGGTAAGGATAGTTGTACCAACACTCTTTTGTGTTCCATAGCCATGGCATCTACAGAAAAAGCAATAGGAATCAATACAATGGAAATAAGCTCTCGCACTTTTTAGTTTTATCCTTTTGACAGATATTTACAAATATATCTCTGCTGTCGGGAAGAAACCACCTGACTCCAAAATGTTAATTGTTCAGGAAATGAAAAACAAAGCAATACTGCCTCATCAAAGTTGGTATTGTGACTTTATATATTGTCAATTACTTGCATGAGAGAGGGAGAGGTTGTAGAGCTGGTTGTGGAGTTGCTTTAGCTGTATAAGTTAAGAGGTCTTGTCCAAAGAACTTTAATACTTTTCATTAGTTCAATTTTTTTTTATAACCAGCACACAGACGTAAAGGGTGTATTGAGTTATGGAAAAGAAAATCTAAAATCGAACGAATTATGCACAATTGTGCATAATTCGAGACTATTATTCCAAAGTATCATTGGTCCAAAGGTGCGCATAACTAAGCTCAACCCTAACCTAACCTCAAACTAACCTAATTATTTTCGGACTATAGGAACAACCAGTAGTCCATGGCAGAACAATGGGTGGAGCTCACTATTTCCCCCTTACGTTTATAAAATAATTTATTTCAATTTCATGCCCACACAAAACAGTTGGCTTTCCTTAATGGATGCTAGATGGAATAAGAGTAAGGGTATTTTCACTTAGCCAGACAACTATTCCACAATTTCTGAATTATATAGTTTGGAACTACACATCCCAAAAGCAGAGAACAGAAGCTGTGATCTGTTCGTCATTTCCGTTCACAATAATATATTTAAAAATATCTTTGCATCCCCCCCCCCATTTTTGCTAAGAAGCAAGCTATATAGGCTCCTATTATTTTTTATTTATGTTTTTACGATTGTAAAGACGAAACGGAAGCGAGCAGGAGGCATCACATTTTCAGAGCTTCCGTGCTTTTTGGGAGGCAACATTCTGGCTTGCGAGTCTTAATGCACATACTGCACATACTGTATGTATACTGTATGTTAATGCACATACTGTATGTTGTTACCAAATGATGCTCAACTTTATGACAAACCCTGACTCACAATGGGTCAGGAGCTAAAATAATCGACAATAACTGTAAAAGAAAAAAGAAAGAAAGTGCACCGATGAGACAGGACTGTGACTAGGGAAGACGTGTTTGAATCTCCTGTACTACTGCTATTAATAAAAAGCCCAGGAGACTTGGCCCTGCAGCAGGGATTGCCAGAGAATGAACTCATTTTACAAAGTGCTTGGTCATGCAATTTGTTTCAGTAAAGACATTTTTTTCCCCACTGTGCTATCTCACCTATTGCTACCTTGATCGTGATTACTTTAATCAATCTCAACCAAAATGGTTTCGTGAGACACTGCAGTCAGTAGACACAGTGCATTACACAACATCAGTGATAGAGAAGCATAAATAAGATGAACCGAATCCAAAGAACAATAAGAATCCAATGTGACTTTCTTTTCCCTTCATTGACCAAACTGACATTAACAACATATTATGTTAGCTGAGACTGAGGCTCAACAGTTGCCTCAATGGTGATACATTTGTTCAGTGACAGTAATATCTTAAAATGTTATATTGTGCTAAGAGCAACCGATCAATTATTTAACATTGCTCCCTGGTTGGAGTATGTGAAAGAGATGTATTATTTATCAGCTTTTATTCCTTGCCCTATCACATCCATCTAAACTATCTAAACCTCCAAGTAATCACACAAGGTCCCATTCCAAACTTTGACAGTTACATCTAGAGCCCGATCAATATTGGAATTTTGGGGCTGGTGCACATACCGATAATAGGGAGTAAAATAATCTGATAGATAGGCCTATATGCCATGCTTATAAATAGGAATTAATTCTTAAAATAAATACAAATTGCAGTTGATCTTTCCACAGATGTGGCAATAGTAGCCTAATGATAAGGATTAGAACCTGACCTGCTTGAAAATATTGACTTGCCAATAAATGCTCAACAGACGAACCAAAAACATACCTTTTTAAGGAAACGTACACCATAGGTAAAGATGTATAAATAGAATGTAAATCTCCACCTGTAAAAATAATGAAAAGGCACAGTGAGTGTAGGTTATTTTTTATCTCCTTTCATCTTCATATTTTTCACTGCTTTGGGATTCACAGGGTAGTGATGAAGTTACAGTTAGTCACATCTATTATAGTAAAGAACAAAGAATGCTGCAATGCAAGTACTTAAATATATAATTATAAATGTGTATGAGAAAATTAGTTTGTCTTATAAGATTTTTTATAATGCGTTATAAACATGGAATACATAGCAAGTTATGAAATATTATAATACTTGATATTATAAGTCATTATAATAAAGTTTATAATGTGCTATGATTAAGCTAATAAAGTATGAGTATTTATCAGTGCCTATAAATATAATTATACATGTTTATGAGAAGATTATAATATCTTATAAGTGTGTTCATAATGCGTTATAAACGTGGGATGCATAGCAAGTGTTACCCCTGAGCTGACAGTTGAGAGATCAGCATTTGCTGAGCAAGAAGATGCATAGAAACCCAGCTCACAACAGAAATCAACTGGAGAGTTGGAAAGGATATTAAATATTGGCTGCTGGGTGTTATTTCTCGAATATTTCTCGCAATGAGACATTTTCTTCAGTGGTTATTCAGTTGTCACAGCATATCAAATTGACTCAAATGGCTTCTCCCAAAAGTTACTATTGCAATGTGATACAGGTTATTTTCCAAGGCAATTTGTAACACGTCATCCCAGCTTCATGAACCTGGCCACAGAGAGGAGGAACAAAGTAAAGCTAGCATGCTACTACATGGATGTTAACATTGTGATTGTGAGTGACAGTGGGTTTTACATTACTTTAAAATCTGTGCTGCGGTTAGTTCCAGCTTCACTGGCATCTTTATATGGCGCTAGACTAGATAGACAAATGTATTGTTTAGTTACCCTAATAGGGTAACTCTTAACTGAGAAAAGATATCTACTTAAACAAAGATGTGTAACTTTCTGAAGGGACTTGCTGAGGTAGTCATTTTTATGGATGACTGTTCAAGAGTCTATTGTTACATGTTTAATGTGCATGAAAGAAATCTTCAGCACATCAAATATGGCATTTGAAATTACTGCCATTATCTACAGTTCTCTCTGTGCTTGATTAATAGGGGGGTTTAAACCAAATACTGGACTGGTCTACCTGGCGTTAAGACTGTTGCATGGCAACTGGATCTTCATACACCATAAGAGACTGTTTCTAGTGATGCTGAATCACATCCATGTACAATTATGATGACTCACAACTACTTTCTCTGCATAGAATTTAGAGAGTGGCAAAATTCTGACCATATCTGTTATATTATTTTTCTCCATACAATGCTGGTATATATAGGCTGTGGGAAAAGATAATCTATGTAGGTAGTGGTTTGAAGCTAGCTGTTTAATTGTTGCAAATAAGTAGTAGCAAACATAGGTATCTTATCAATTGTACAAAGTGATCATTCTTAAAATATCAATTGTACAAAGTGGTGGGCAGTGATACAGTACTTAAAATTATGTGACCGTGTTATGATCCTAATCAGACCAGTGTGTGTCCAGTGGAAACCTCGTATGAATCTGATCTCAGGTCAGAATGGGTTACTATGTAAACTACACTTCTTAAATTCCCCATTCATGGTAGGATTGCTGCATGTTCATCTCATGAACACTGTAGTAACATGACTGGAGAGTATTTAAATGAGATCCTAGACACAAAGTTCATCTAGACAAAGGATTCTGGGTGAGTAACTCAATGTAACTCAGAGCTCAGTGTCAATAATGAGGTGGCTGGTTTTGTTTATGAATGTGTTCTGCACGCATTCTGAATCATGCACCTGCAGGTCCTGCAGGCCATGCTTATGGTCGATTCTGTTCAACTTTGTCACCTATCTAAATGAGCACTGTACACTTTCGCATTGTAAGCATCAGACAATTTACAATTTTAAGTTGAATCTATTATGCAGCCACTCATATTGCATGCAGACAACAGCTGTGGTGATTGTTGCAGTAAAATAACAAATTGTATGGGACTTATGAAACACTAACGTCTCTGCAAAAAGTGTTCAGGTCCGAAATCTGTAATACGAACCCTGCAGTGGTGTAATCAACCAACAGTGTGCTGCTGAATGTACAGCAGCCTCAGGGGCCTCACAGACTGTGCTTAGTCTCCTACTGCCAGCTTGGCTCTATTGGTGTCAGAGTGTGACTGTCAGTCTGCGCTGACAGTCACACTCCCTTGTTGGCCTCCTCTGTCACACCAATAAATAACCACAATCTTCCTGATGGGATCCAATCTACTGCAGATCAGTCAGGCCTTTTGGCCAGTGGGTCAGAGTTTGGTGGGCTCTCTCTCAGCGACAAATTCTACATACCCTTGGGATATTGAAGTGTGTATTTAATTATTGCTTTGTCGTAGTGCTGGAATTCACATTACTCTCATGAAAATGACATTGTATGTTTGTGGCACTGTGGTGTGATGTTTTTAGCTCATGCTTCTTACATGCTTTCGCAGAAGCGGGCTAGAGTGCTGGGCTTCTCCTGGTTGCGGCGCTGTCTGAACCAACGCTGGATAGTACGCACATCCCAGTCGAGCTGCTTGGACAGGCCTTCCAGCCTCTTCTCATCTGGGTGCTGGTAGATAAAATATATTTTATAGTCATGGTGGTGCTCCTATTAATATAATTATATGGGACAAAATTGTTGTGAACTTTATAGAAAACAAAGGAGGTCACCTTAGTAATAGCAGTGAAAACTTTCTCTAAGATAGCATTCGGTTGGGCTTTCTGTGGGCCACTGGTTTGGATCTTCAGGCCCATAGCGCAGGGTCTCGCGATAAACCTGTACAGTAAGTAAACATGTATGACTTCTTGATTAATATAGACACACCTGCACAATACTGTAAACCATAATAGAAGATGGGGAGAGAGTATTTCAGTCAAGAGTCAGTGATTACAATTTTACATCTATAATCAAATCCCATCTGCTTTTTTTTTTAAAGGAAAAAAAGACAGCTGAATGCTGCTGCTGTGGGTAGTCGTCTAATGGTAGGCTAGAATAGACCAGAGCCATAGAGTAAGACAAGAGTTACACAAACTCCGTTCACTTCATGGGGCCAGTCCAATGGCTCTTCTACATACTTAGTTCTATTGAGCATGGGGATAACCGGAAGTTTACGGAATGCATTGGAGTCTATGGGCTCGCACAAGTACATGTGACCGGGCTGTTTTCTGCCTGGCCCCCTCAATATCGCAACTCTTCTATTAGATGGCTCTAGAATAGACCACGCTTTTTTTTTTTATAAGTGGGGTCTGATGTGAGTTGTGACACATTGTGAACTCATAGATGTGCTGTTTTCTCTATTTTTAAATGTTTATTTTAGTTTGTACTAAATCTAATCCAACAACTAAGTTCTTCTCTTATGGGGGTTCCTGGCAACACGTTTTTATTTTTCAAATGGGGGTCCACTCAGCCTAATACAGTAACAGTATGTTAGCAATTTGGGGGTCCCTGAGGACCCTGACATGAAAATGTCTGAGAAACATTTGGCTAGACTGTAAATAAAAGTGATTAATTCATTCAAGTTACTATATTCAGAGTGCATCAAGTATAAAGACACATTTAAAACATGCCCCTCCTATGTCCAGCTTTGAGGGTTTGTCTACAAAAACATTGAATGCCATTGGCATATTGAATGGACATTTTTTAGTGTTTGTGTAAACACAAACATTGAAGACAAAAGTGAGGACGCAAATTGTGATTGGCCAGAATGAGATTATGTATGATGATAAGAGCGCCCCTCACTTCACACGGGTGTGATTTTTAAATAAAAGGTTTTAGTCTACTATGACGAACTTTTTTAACTACTGATAATAAGTCAATATGTTATATTAGTATTAAACAATGTTAGGCTACTATCGGCCAAGTATTGGCCATTCATGATGACGAGCATGTGTGAGGGGGGCGTCAATAATAGCCTGTTCTGCTGCCAAAAACTGTTGACCCACATTTGCATGACAGCCAGGCATAGACGCAGATAACCATTAGGGCTCTGTTATTATTGGACAAATTGGGGCACAGATAGAGGCAAGGCAAGGTGTATGGTTTATGTACAGTACATCCTATTAATTTGTTTACGGGAGTTTACCAGTAGCCTTACTAGCCTGTAATTACATTTGTATGGCATGACAAATCCGAAAAAAATACAATTGGAAGGTTGAGCAAGTAGCCTATTGCTTGAATCCTGGAACTTGCTACTGGTCGCACTCGCAACGTTGTGGGCTACTGTACAACGTTGCGACATGTACACTAAGAATGGCTATGCAATGATATAGGCCTGCAGAAAATAGGATGATCATCCTTGATCATTGTTGGGGTGCCATTGTTAACTGACAGACAAATCAACACACAAGCTCAGTGGTCAATGAGAAAATATCCCTGGATTATCAAATCGACCCAACAAAGACTCGCTATGTCTGAAATAGTAAAGTCAGTAACTGAACAGCTAGACCCACCTTTCGAAAACCAGACGTATCATAAAGATGCAGAAGGCTAAAGGACACGCCAGATAAAGATCCTCAGCTTGCGGGAATGTTGCCTCATCTGTGTTTTTTAAATCAGCCCATGTTACATTATGAGGGAGCCAAAATCTCTCATTCCAAAACCACGCCAAAATACCGGCCATCTCTTTGAAGCAGACACTTTGACCGGATAGAATAAGGTATCAATGGCCCAATGCGTTGTAATGTTCTTTCACCGGCGATCTATGCAGGTTTTGGTGATGAAATCTGTGCTATATCGCTGTCCGTCTATTTCCCCTTTGCTAGCCCAGTGTAGGGAAGTAGACTCAATATGCTCCTCCGCAAGTGATTGGTGCACTGAAATGTCACGCATGATGCAGCCACCATAGGTTAAACCCACTGGATCACAGCACAATCGAGGTGAAGATGTTTTGCTCAACCTGTCTTGTTGATTAGGGTTACAGTTACAGCAGTATGAGTCTAAAATAATCAGCCAAAAAAAACATTAAAGGAAGGAATATATTTGTTCACTTGATTAATAATAATGATCACGATTTATTGGACCCACACAAACAAACTCGCCCTCTCTGCCCACAGCATTTCTATCATTTAAGTCGAGGAAATTAACGAAAAAGACAATGAAATATGAAAGGTAGACACTGGCCCGTCTAACTAACTACTAGGCCAGGGAAACACTTTTGTTTCACATTGGCTCCGAGGAAAAAACCCTGATGACGCGACCACGTATTAGTAAACCACGCCATCTACTGGCCATTTTGCAGTTGCCACGGTGCAAGGCAAACACATTTAAAATTCTTTGCACATTGGCATTGCACACTTTGCACATAGAGCGCGTTTTTTCGTGTATGATACGTATTTAAATTGTGGTCCACTCCCAAGAGAAAAAGACAATACGATGCGTATTATTTAAATGTTTTCGTTTTAATTATTGATGTATATTTCAATAGCATATTCCTTAACACATGTCATAATTGTACATACAATACTTCAGCTTATAGTTCACTAGGACAGCTAGTCACTCAATGAGCCCAGAAGACAGCTGTTACTAGACTGTTGCTATTTTCAGTCAATTTGCTCAACAGTGATTCCTCGAGAAGATATGAGAGTTATTTATGAGGCGACCTGAGATAACAGTCATAGAACAGAATAGAACAGAACTGCATACAGTGTTTGTTACAGCTAGTTCCTGTCACCCCAGGGGGGTGAAGACGGCCTTATCTCACATGTAAGGCCACTCCTTTTTAACCTAAAGTGTAAATGTGTGTAATCAGGTTACTGTTAATAATACCTTCTGCTTATTTCATTACTCAGTTTCATATTCCGTTTGTTTAAGATTGAACTATAAAGTTATTTGAATGTAGGATTATTGAGCTACTCATTATTTGTGAGTATATAGCCTATTTGAGTTAGTCTTAAAAGTAAGATTCAGTTAACATGTGGTTTCTCTTTTAATTGGTAAAGTTTACTGTGACTCAGGAACAGTTAAAATGTATTCCTCTGACATTTCATTCTTATAGTTACTGGTGTTAAATAAGGTTCGGTAATACTTCATAATATAGTATAGTATAGTATAAGATATTTAGTTAGTCCTCCGTATAGTTAAGATGGCCCGCCTATCTTTCACAGGCAGATCCGGTGAATACAATGTTTTGATTGGCTAACACGAGCAGAGGTCGTCTGTTTGTATCCGGAGGAGGGTCTTGAAGCTAAATATATTGCAATGTTTGAGACCAATGCACACAGCGCCGTGATCCAGATACATCATTATCTTAAATTCATTTATTTTAGTTAGATCGTTTTTACTTTAGTTGTCACTGTGCAATACTTTAAAATAGTTGTCATGTTGCACACATGCAAAAAATAGCCGCTACACATGTCGCGTGAGCTTGCACATTTTTAGCCGAACGCCACCTGCTGGTGCAAACCTGAATTACCTGACTTCCACCAGCTAGTTACACTGCGCATGTCCAAAGTGCAGAAATGCATTGACGTGACGACGTCCACAATCGCGCCATCTTTGGAAAACAGTACTGTCTGTGAACTGAATGAAACTTGCTTTCATCGTCATTCAAGAACTAGCTTGTTGTGATAACTAGTATATTTGTTTCTCGGGGTGAGGTAAGCCATTTGATTAATTTCGACGGTAAATCGATATGTTTTGAGTGTGTGACTGTGTGTGTGTGTGAACGTGGAAGTGGTGTTGCTAAAGAATACATGTTATTAGAACCCGAGAATCCATTGCTAAGTTGCTAACAGAAGGCCGAGGAGGTGTTCGTGGGAACAGTGCTGCTCTACGCTGAATCCCGGTTTGGCGGTGCTGCTGTGATGTGTGAGGCCTTCATTCTTGCTAAATGCGCTAACTCCGCCCCACCGGCTTAACCGGAGCCGCATAACCTTGCACGCCTTGCTGATTTACTAACGTTAGCTTCAGAGGCTCAGGCTACCACTACGAGTACGAGCAAACTAGCTAACTATTAGCTGTTGGCGGTTCGAAAACATTGCAACCTAGCTCTCGTTATTGTATTGAGCAATTGCAATACAACTTTTTAACTGTAACCTCTGCAAGAAGAGTTTATTTATCAATATATTGTTCAAAGTTATGTCTTTGCGATTCCTGTCAGAGTTGACCATAGTTTACTGATAAATCGCACATTCAATGTCCCACCGACCTGGTTCGAGTGTAGTAAGTGCTCACATTTTTGTTTGGTATTTAGTTTGAGGAGGTCAACAATGGGAATCAAGGCTCAACGTCCGCGATGCTTTCTTGACATTGGAATCGGCAACGTGCTTGGTAAGAAATCATTGCTCATCTCCCTGCATGGCTAACTAACTTATTTCAAATTAACTTGACCATGATGTACATCTTTTTCACAGTGGGCCGAGTTGTGGTGGAGTTGTTTTCAGATGTTTGCCCCAAAACCTGTGAGAACTTCAGGTGCCTCTGCACAGGTAAATTATATCGACTGTGACTGTCTAGTTACAAAAATAAAATACATATTAAAGTATACAGAAGTATACAACTACAGTAAAATATATACAATCATCCCGACTGGTACAGGACACATACACCATATACATACCACATTAACATCCTGCCCGATGCAGAGCAAGAAAGAGAGTAGCAAAGTTTGCCTAAAGTTGTGATCATCAGCACAAACCACATTATGACAACAGAGTAGAGGTTAGGTTACACAATTGTTTTAGAGTCTTAATGTGAAATTGCAAACTCATATTTAATTAATAACCTGCTTTAATAATACAAAAAGGGCTTGTTCTTTAATGGAATTTACCTTGTGTCTTCCAGGTGAGAAAGGTATTGGCAAAGGAACACAAAAGCCATTGCATTACAAAGGATGTCTGTTCCATAGAGTTGTGAAGGACTTCATGATTCAAGGAGGAGACTTCAGTGAAGGTAAGCATTAATTTTGACCATTTCACAGACTAGTTACAGAAACAAATATGTTGGTTCATGCAACTGACATCTGGAAATGCTACAAAAATGTGTTATTTTTAGATTGTGTTTTATACTGTAGTTTCCCTTGTGACAATGGCTGCAATTAACCATTTGTTTTCACATTCATCTGTATATTGTTTTAGAAGTTTCTCTGTGGCTTATTTAGACTAGATCATATTGGTCAAATTAAATTACCAATCTGGTGTGTGTGTGTGTGTGTGTGTGTGTGAGTGTCAAATGTACTGTGACCTTTTTAACATTTATTTTCCAAATTGTTAGAACATTGCTTCTCATAATGCTTCTCTGTAACAGGCAATGGAAGAGGAGGTGAATCCATCCATGGAGGCTTTTTTGAAGGTAAAAACACTTCTCTCTCTCTCTGCTCTTATGGATGGCATTTATTTTACTCTATTTCACGAAGAAAATATTGTACTTCATGGCCATACTCTTTCCCCCCAGATGAAAGCTTTTCTGTCAAACATAACAAGCCATACTTGATGTCCATGGCAAACAGGGGTAAAGATACCAATGGATCCCAGTTTTTCATGTAAGTGCCATGTTAAGTCTCCTTTTCTTTCATTTTATTAGTTGGTCCCATCATTCTTAAACGTTAAAATGTCATCTTTGTCTTCAATCCTTCATCTCAATGCCAATCCCCAGAACAACGAAACCGGCGCCACATCTAGATGGGTAAGTATTCATCAACATTTATGAATTTGCTATTATGGTTCAACTTCTGTCAATATATTTTGCGTAACTAACATGAATTGTATTTTTGCAGTGTCCATGTCGTTTTTGGCCATGTGATCGCAGGCCAAGAAGTTGTACAGACCATGGAGAGCCAGAAAACCGATGCTAACAGCAGACCATATGCCGAGATGAAGGTTTTGAACTGTGGAGAGCTCATCCCTAAACTGAAAGGTATGCGTGATTAAGTGTTTTTAGCTTTTCGAGTCCGAGAAGTTGGTGCTACAGTTGGTGGGACTTAAGTACTGCTTTAAATTATTTGCAGCAAAAAAAGATGAGAAGGAAAAAGCATCCTCAAGCAGCAGCACCTCTAGTGACTCTGACACCTCTTCTGAATCCTCCGAGTCGGAAGACTCGGGTAAAGACGCCAAGAAACGGAAAAAGAAGGCGAAGACTCAAAAGAAAAAACAAAAAAAGAAACATAAAAAAAGGTATGTATAAAATGTATTATGTTTCATTATTAGCAGTATGTTTGCGCATGAAAAAAATGTTATTGGTCCTGTTGGTGCATTTTCAACGACAGCCAAGACAAACAAGTAATTAACTGATTTGCCCTGTCGCTAATATAATTGGCATCATGTGCAATGGAACGGAAAGTATGGGAGCAGTCCAGAGTAGCTTTTTTCGTACTAAATTCCATGCCAAGCGCTCCTCGGCTCCGACCATGCACGGCAGGTCTATCTCTAAATCACTTATATTGATCACTCAACAACCTTTTTTTGTCTTATGTCGGAAAAGTTTTGTCCCAAATGGGCTTCCTTCTAAGGCAAGCAGCTGATAGACCCCTCCTTCCTGCGCAGACCTATAGCGCGCTACTTTATTTGTTTGTTTGCCTGTTTAATGCATACCAGACCGGTGCCCGGCTGTAAAGCACTGAGTCGGTAGCGATGGAAGTTGAATATCCATGCCCCAACCGGCTATGCAATGCCCTTTGTACCCATGTCTGACATTGTGATGTCAGAACAGGCCAGCTCCATATATGGAGATCTAGGGTGATCAATTTGCTAATTTGGGCCCCTGGGCATCGGCCCTGTCCAGAACCTGGGCACAGGCCGTTTGTAGTGTTTCTGGACAACCGTGGGTCCGACCGAGTTGAGGACACTGCACTAACCCTGTGGTGGTGTGTCGAATTTGAGGTCGGTGGGGCTAACGGTTCGACATGGTGCATTTATAGATAGATTATCATCGTCAGATTACGGTAAGAAAACGGCTACTCTGGAATTCTCCTTTTAAGGAAGCGAACGGAAGTGGCAGAACAAAGCAAAACGTGATGCACAGGTAGCTGACAAACGGTACATCAGATAATGGGAGGGGTGTGTTTCCGACTTAGATCGTTCCCGACTTGCATGTCCCCAGTAGGTAGTTACAATAAAGGATAAATAAAGACTATACAGCTCTGAATTTTCTTTCTAGATCTGAGCCTGACAGCGCTGAGGAGAAAGATGAAGAGGTGCTTTTATCTTCAGTGCGACCGGAAGAAATCCCTGCTATCCCAGAGAACCGATTTCTTATGAGGAGAAGTCCCCAAGCAGTTCAGAACGAGAAAGAGGAAACTGGAAAGGACCGTAGAAGAGAGGAAAGGCCCAGAGACAGGTTGGTCTCATTGACTTAATCCAGGATGTGCTTACTTTCCTGTATACTTTGGTGTTCTAAATTATGTGATAATTTACATGCTGTTTTTTCCTCTGATTGGCAGAATGTTTAACTCTCAGTCGACATACAACAGAAGACTTGTGATGACACGCTCTGGCAGGAAGATTAAAGGCAGGGGTCCAAGGGTAGGTACAAGGAGACAACTATATGACAATGGCCGCGTTTATATGAAGGGTGATCATTCCAAATAAATACTTCAGAATAAAATACTTCGGAAGTAATGTTTTTTGCTGCGAGTTTCCATGGGAAATGGTCATTCCGAATGAGTGTTTATATGGAGAAGTGATATAAGACATGATACATGTTAATTCACGTGAAACTATGCCATCTGTTGGACACATAAAATATAGGCAGTTCATTCATTGTGACTTTCTCAACAATACAAACATTACAGACGAAAGACAATACTTTGAAATCCCATCTTTTCATTCCGCAGTAGCTTTGAGGCTGCTGGTTGGATAGGGGCGGGCATATAGTATGTTTACCTGCTGCGGCTCCCCTTCTCCGCTGGGAAGGTGATCATCTCGTTTTTATTTGTGCTTTATTATCTACAGCACGGCCAGGGCACGCAACACACTGATTATTATTGTATCGGGTCGCTCGTTATTTTTGAGAGAGAGAGAGAGACCGTTGAACACACACACAGATCAGGGGTATCATCGTCTGCTGCTGCCCCACTTTTTTTTGTGGATTTCGGATCTGCAAAATGCACGAAATAACGCGCTCTATGTGCAAACTCCTCGGCGCGCCTTGGAGCATGCTCAGAAAGACCAGAATGAACTTGCATCCGAAGCAGTGTATACTAAATGAGTCCAATTTTCTTTCAATCGCATTGAACATTGGAATAATCCGGCCAGTGACATCGGAATGGTTTTTAGATCGCATCGAGCATTTTCATTCGGATTTAAGTTTTTGTAGGTGTTTACATGACAACGTGTAATAGGATTGAACTTCTATTCGGAATGAAAAGGGGATTTAACTGCCCATGTAAATGTAGCCAGTGGCTCATTCAAAAGTATGACTTGGTCAAAACTACCCCCCCCCCCCCCTGGCCAGCCGGGGTGCCTGATGGAGGAGAAAGGAACTGGTCGGAATAACGTGTCCCTTCCACGCGCTACGTCCGGCCTGGGAAATTCCCCTCTGTCAGGTGAAAAGAAGCAGCTTGGACTCCTCATGCATAGAAGGAGGCATGAGGTCAGTCCGCTGCCCCCCAGGTTGGCAGAGGAAGTGTAGCGCCCAGGATTACATTAGATAATTGGCACTGGGTGAAAAGAAAACTGGGTTACAAAATCGTGGGATAAAAATAAAAAAAAAGTATGACTTGGTCCATCTCTTTTCAGCCATTTTAACCCTGGTGTCCCTATTTTGGGCATGTCGGGTGAACAGTTTTTTAAATGGCAGATCCGCAGTCTCACTCGATTGTGAGCTTATAGATGGGATATTTTCAAATAGAAAAATAGGGTTACTTGGTTAATTATACTTTTTTATAGAATGTGCATCATTTCCAGTAATGCGATTACAGCCTTTTTTATACACAGAAATGAACATTGACTTTTTCATATTGCCCGTCTCTTCTAGCGGTATCGGACTCCGTCTCGCTCGAGGTCAAGGGATCGCTTCCGGCGTAGTGAAACTCCTCCCCACTGGCGACAGGAGATGCAGCGGCAGAGGATGAGAGCAACCAGTGGCGAGCGTTGGATTAAGGGCGACAAGTAATAAACTAATCCTCTTTATTTTATTTTTTCATTTCCTGAAACTCTGCATGTTGCTTTTTGGGTAAAATTGTCTTTTGTAATCTAAAGGGAAATTGTTTGGGGTTGGGCTGTTTTCGGGAGGTGGGGCTTTGGAACGACAGCACATGTTGAGACCAGTGTTACTTCATTTTCATAATCTGAGCAAACACTCAAATCCTCTTTATGGCCCCTACACACTGCACGATATTTCCTCAGATTATGCTGTCGGGTAGCATATTTGGCGCTCACCGACAAAACCCCCTGATCTGATGCAAGATCGTGCTTAAAGGTCCAGTGGCAAACTGGCGATAAAGGTGTTCTCTGATGCCTTCCCGAGCGTTTCTGAATATCTAGCAGGTTTGATATTTGACTCTCGCCGACTGGAAGGTCCATATTACAGCCAATGAGAGCACAGGACAGCCCTGTGCTCACATCGATAGATGATAATATATTAATATAACCTTTATTCTGTGGGTAGAAAGCCTAAGTATTAGTAAATCCAGGTGTACATATTGGTAGATGTTGCTGTTAAATAGTCTATAAAACCAATGCATCTCACGTGAATAATGTTGAAAAAAAACACAAGGGAATCTACACTGCAGCGCAAACATTTGGATGTGTGTGACGCAGAGAGACAATGATTTAATGAAAATTAAGATTTGGCGTCCTGACTCCTGTCTCGCTCTTTCGCCCTGTATTTCCTGTGCTTGGATCATGACCAGTGATATGGCTTATTACGAATCTCTACTATCTAGGTCAATTGCAATACAAAATGAAAGGCCCTTGTATTTATTGGAATGGTGGTATTATATGTGAACACATAGATGAATACATGGTTGACATGTGTTTAATTGTTTAAACAACAATTTTATAGCAATACAAAACGACAACCATGCATTGACATACTGTTTGTCACATTGATACAAATTTGAGAAACAACTTACAACCTTTGCACACAACAGCACAAACTTGATGATTTGCTAATTAGCACGCTATTGGAATAATCTCACCGAGTAACTGCTTTTATTGCTTCAGCTGTTTTTATTCACAACATTCTGATATTCTATACTTTTTCTTTTGCAGAGGTGACATGGTCGATGCCAAGGAGGAAGCTGCTAAAGCTTCGAAAGGTGACGAAACAAAGCATGAACATGCCACTGATGGTAAGAAAGACAAGAAGGGCCACTCTCACCGATCTAGAAGCAAGGACACTTCAAAGAAGAAGGCAGAGGAGAAAGGTGACAAACACAAGGCAAAGAAACATGCCACATCTCAAAGTCGCAGTAAGAGCAGGGAAAAGGGTGGAAGATCAAAGAGCAGGGATAGGGATCATAAACAAAAGGGTAAGGACAGAAGAGGCCGCTCCAGAAGCAAAGGGAAAGAAAAGGAGTCCGAATCCAATCGCAGCAAAGAAAGAAACAAGCATTCAGAATCTGATAAGCATGGGGACATTACTAAAGGAAAAAATGGAGAACGAGTGCCACAAAGCAAGGAAACCAACACTGTAAAAGACGGACAAAGGTCAAAAAGTAGGAGCAGGGACAGGGGAAGACGTGCTTCATCAAGAGACAAACAGGACCATCGGGAGAAAGGGAGAGAGAGGGCAAGGGAGCGTAGCAGGAGTCAGGAACGACGGCGCCACAACGAGAGGGACAATGATAAAAGGGGAGAGACATCCAAGAACAGGGAGCGAAGCTCAGACAGAAATAAGGCCAGAGACTCGCATAGAGGCAGACGCTCCAGAAGCAAGAGTGACCACAGTAATAACCGCTCATCTCATAGGAAAAATAAAGACTCTGAGTCCACCCACCGAAAGAGGTCTAAGAGCAGATGTAGCAGTAGTTCCGAGCATGACGGGGATGAGAAAAGGAAGAGTCGAAAGAGCCCGGATTCCAAGAAGAGACTGGAAGGTAGTCCGCAGAGGAAATCCCCTTCCAAATCCAAAAACGACACCAGAATTGTGACCGTCATCTCCTCAAGAGGGAGTCGTGACACAAAGGGCAAGGACAGAAACCGCAGCAGGAAGACGAGCTCGAGTTCAAGTTCTGATGACTAGGTGTGTGATTCTTAACATAGCTAGACATTTTATCTGAACTTGTTTAATACCCATGGAAGTGTGAGTTCTTTTTTTTTTAATGCATCTGTAAATTACATGTTGGCTTTATGATATATCCAATTATATGGTTTCAAATTATACAGTTTCTAGAAAGAAATTGATCAAATTGGGGGGGGGGGGGGGGGGGGGGAGATTTTGAATGATTAAGTGGAACAGAAAACTTTTTAAAACCTTTTTTTCCTAGCATTTTTTTTTACTGTAATTTTATAAGTGTTATTTAATGCCATTGGTTTTGGGCTAAGAATGTAGTTAATTGACTGCTTAACACTAATACTGCCCTACAAAGCCAAAGTGCAGTAACCATGCAAAGAATCAAACTCTTTTAACTGACCAGCCACATGGTGGGGTATTAGTCTAAGTGATATTGCACTAATTGATACGCTAAAGGTCTCCACACACCGGGCGTGAATTTGGATTTTTAAGGGCGTTTCTCTGAAATCATGAAGCCTGATTTGACCATTGAGACAAATGAGTTTGTGTCCAAAACTAGTTACTGTACTGGCTTTATAGGGCAGAATAGCCACATGGTATACTTTCACCGGGCAAGTTATTTTACTGTAGCAAGTGATGATGTGGAAGAGTCGGTCTCCTGTTATTTCTTGCATGCTTATCCCTGATTCACTGTGGATTATCTGTATTGATAACTATTATTGTTGTCTTCATTTTTTACTGATTTTGAGATGTCTACGGTGTGCTGTTCAAATGGAAAAATACGTCTCTGAAATGCTGTAGGAAAAAAAATACATAAAATGAGTTTGTACAAAACATTGTTTTTTTTTTCTTTTTTCCCCACAAATATGGACGAGTGGAAAATAAACTGTCACTCTATTTTAGTTAAACTTGCCTTCCTGTAAACTGTTTACTTTTTGTGTAGAGTACAATACTATGTTACGGTAAATTACTAGTGTTGAGAGTGATTGGTTTGTGCAAGTGGTTCCCCAGTATTGATGTTCCATGTCAAAGACAAATATGGTCGGAATGACTGCATCACACTGGTGTCCTGGTACATTTATGTTTCATGGTACAGTACCCTCTTTGATGTTGACATGTAAGCAAAGGGAGATGTTGGTGCATTTATTTGAAGACATCTTTTTGGCACATTTAGGTACACTAGGAAATTTATCTTAGAGGCGTAATTGTATTGACACAAATCCACATTGGTGATCATTTATTAATTTTTCACATTTGACAGCTATGGTCACAATTTAGTGTCAAAATGCTAACCCGTTACCACGTGAAACCAAGACGTTTCTTTGCCTCGTGAATATCGGAGGTCTCATGAAGATCTTTGATATTTTGGGTTGTACCACAGATATATGTTGGCATCTCAACACCAGTAACATCATGAACCAGGTAGCTAGGTCTAACTCCACCAAAAATGGGTCCAAGACCACCTCCAATTCCTTCCCTGGCTGCTTTGCGTAGTGGAAGGACATTTCGCTTGGCCTCTGCTGCAGTTTTGATAACATGTATTGCATATTGTCGGAATTGTTTCTCCTCTTCAATGACAACGTCTGTATTCTTTGCTTCAAACTCCTGTTGCTCTGTTCTCAGTTTCCGGCCCATGGCACATTTTTCAGCCTACAAATTAAAGAATGAAAATGGTTACTTGAAGCTTGAAAGTTCATAATTGTCTCTGGAGCCAGTTTTCTGGTTATGTGATACATTGAGCATTTTCAGGTTGGGATACCAATTTTATCCAAGAGAACTCAGACAGAATACAGATTAAACAATCAAGAAATTAGCAGACAATATTGGAACTGGAACATTAAAAATGAAGCTGATAAATGGGTGGTCTCCTTATTGGCTGTAATTTTGCAACCACCTGAAAATGTATTTTCTGTTTATTGAAGTGCTGGAGAGATGGGGAAGACTTTGTTACTTAATAAATAAACTAGCAATGATTACTATCAGAAAATAGGGCTTTAACCTTTTAAAAAAGGTTTTATTTTAACCCCAAAATATCTTTAATTAAAGAAAAATAATGACAATAATGCTACTGGTATTGAAGTGCAATTTTAACCGCCTAAATTTCAATATGATGAAACAACTCAGAAGCTCCAACATCCTCTTGGCACAGGATATGTTTAGCTAAATTGAATAAAAGTTCATGGTTGAGTTGACAAACTGCATTACTATTAGTACGCATTAATTCATTAGAATAAATATAAAAATGGTAATGCATTACTAAGTTTACTAACCCCATGTGAAAAAGTAATGCCTTATTAGTTTGTTACTCATGGAAGTATATGCACTGTTTGATATAGTGACAGTCAACCTTCTGGGAATTACCATTTGATTGACGTAGTGGCCTTGTAAAATTCTTTCACCCTCTATCCTTTTTTGAGCCTTCAATTGTTGCTTCTCAAAGAATAGACGATCAGCCTCTTTTCTGGCATGTAGAATGTCCAGTGAATTCTGTTGTTCTGCCAGATTCTTCTTCTCCTTTTCCTGCCTCTGATGAAAATGTAGATGAAAAGTGCCATGTACACATTTAGTTCACATAAGGGAAAAATGGAAAATCAACTTATACTTTGGAATATTCATCAAAATGCAATGTGACTAAATTATTTACCATCAGTTCCCTATGTGCAGTAATTGACTTCAACATTGAAGCCTTAGTGTCATCTCCCTCCTTCTGTTTCTGTGCCTGTTTAGCTTCTCGCTCAGCGATGGCCTTAGCGATCAGTTGTTCTTCGTCAACGACCTGCTCCTGTTTTGTTGCTGTTAGTTTGTCGATGATCTTATCCCTGAGCATCTGAGCCTCTCTGAAGGATAAAATCAGCATGTGGTGAAGCTATATTACATCATTGTAAAAAATAAAGTAAGTAAGCCTTGCCGAGCCATGAGGCCCATAGCTCAGGAGCCTATCTCCTGTTTCTGTAGCGTGAGGCAGCTTGATGTACAAGTACACCCCATGGACATGACGCTAGTATGTCGCAGGGACATACCCCCAATCAAAACCTTTATGCTGAGTTCCAAGCAGGGAGGCATTAGGTCCCATTTTTCAGAGTCTTTGGTATTGTATGACCCGTCCAGGGATCAAACCCCGACCTCCCAGTCTCAGGGCAGACACTCAAACCACAAGACCATTGAGCTGGTACATCATAGGTACTTGCATAATATTTAATGAATTTGGCTCATATAGCTATTATCCAGGGTGAATCGAAATAAGTGAAACTGTAACAAGCTTCTCTATCTGCATCACCACATTATAGGTAGCTGAGCAATTGTGATTTGGGTTTTCTGTGGATGTCCTGTTGTAGTCATGCTCTAAAAACCTTACGTGAAGCCCTTCACTTGTACTTACCTAAACAACTCTGCCTCTTTGTTTCTCCTTAACTGCATTATGTTTTGTTTTGCAGCAACAAAACATTTCCTTTGCTCATCTTCCATCTCCTGTTTTTGTGCGTCTATTGCTTTTATGATATCTTTGCTGGAGAGGTGCTCCTGTAAGTACATCATGTGTATTTTATAATATTAGTACATAGTGTATAATAAAATCTCAAATTTATATAGCGCTTTTCTAAATACCCAATGCTTAAATGCATTAAGATGCATATACAGTAACATGTCAACATTTAAAGAATAACTCTTGCTCAAACCTCACCAAATGAGACTGCATGATGTTTCTCTTCTGCTGTAATTGGCTTTGCTTCTCCATGCTTTGCTCCCATAGATAAAGTTCCCGAAATTGATGGATTTCCTCTCCCTCTTTCTTGTCCTCTAGTTTTTCTCTCTCTCTCACCAGCTCATGTTCCTTCATCCTTAGGGTTAAAAGAAAAATAATGATAAGAATAATCTTTATTTAACCAAGCAAAGTTATTAAGAACAAATTATTATTTACAATCTTGAGGGAGAGGGGAATAAAATAAATCAATTAACAAACAAATACAAGCCAGAACTAACTCTCCGATGGACAGCCGCCTTCCAGAAGAAACCCAACTCAGCCAGGCTCTTGAAAGGTACCAGGAAGAGGGACCATATTACTCAGGTTGGCTGACTTAAGGGTTCTAGCTGTCCCATGGGTTAAAGGGGTGACCATGCCTTTGCTGTTGCAGTCCCGCCTAGAGTCTAAGCCTAAGGCACATAGACTGTGTGACAGCCTGTCAGATTTCCCACCTCAATTGAATTATTTAAATCCAGGCTCAAGACTGTTTTATACACTAGCTTTTTATTCCCCCGATGTTACAGATATTTTATTATTTGTCATTGGTTGTTTTCATTACTTTCTTTTACTGTTTTACTGATTGCTTATTTGCGCCTCTTGAGTCCATATACAGTACTTTGTTCTTTATGAATGCATGTAATTTAACTTGAATATTTTCCATAGATTTCAATCATGAACAATAGACTAGTGGTGGGTTTGCACTTTCTTGGAAGTTTTGTTTAAGTAAGACTTACTGATGTTTCAAATCTTCTGCAACAGCCTGCCTCTCAAGCCTGTTCTGAAGTATTTTCTGCTGCTCCACTTTCAACGCTTCATCCTCTTGGGATTTGATTCTGGCCATGAATTCTTTATCTACATCCTTAGAATTGTTCTGAATTCTTTGCTTCAGTTCGACCTGTGCATCCCTCTCCTTCAAAACTTCAGTCAGCAAGAGTGCACTCTGCAAAAGTAGTACAAGTACATAATGGTTGAATTGCCCCTTAACATTAGACTCCAGTAACATTTTAAAAGGTTGTTCCAGTTATTGTACAAACATGAAATCTTTTGACGCGGTCAGTTTGATAATATTGCTGAGCCTTGGCTTTTGCAATAGCCTCCTTCCTCTTCTGTGCTTGATATTTGGCCTCTTCTATATCAGTTAATTTTCTCTGTTCTTCCTCGATGGCCTCCCGAATCTTCTTTGCCTCAAGTTTCTTTTGTCTTTGACCCTATAACAAATTTATGTTTTATACACAGTGATGGAAGAAGTGCTCAAATTCGGTGTAAAAATGCTTATCACACAGAATGGCTATTCAGAAAAATATACTATATTACTGAATTATAATTATTGATTCATTACTTCACTTAAATATCACAGCAAATGTCATTAATCTGACACACACACGCGCACACACACACACACACACACACACACACACATGCAAATATGTCAAATATGCAGTGAAGTAAAAACTAACTTTCCACTTCGGCATCAGTCAATTTGTTTTCAGTGCAACGCTCACGGTGCTCAGTGCAGTCAAGCCAATAAAGTAAATAACTTACAGAAATGGTGTTGGACCAAAATTTCACCATCTCTTTGGAGCACAGATGCATGGCCTCTCGTTGTTGTGCTGCATCTCTGGTGCTTTCCTTTTGATTATTGTACTGGTTTGAAGTTGAACTACCTCGAATTCGAAGCCATTCGGCTTTGGGCAAAACAGTGACGTGACGAAGATCTGGTAGTTGCATTTTCCCATTGTCTACCTCACCTGAGGACATTACAAATAAACAAAATGTAAAAATACATAGGCCTACAGTTTCAGACGAAATAATCTGTGGCATAAAACAATACAATATCAAGGATGATGATGATGGCAACAAACAGGAGTTAACCAGACTAAATAATAACAAATAGGCCTACCAACACCAAGCACAATTTTAAATTGTTCAGAATTGTGTTGTTGACAGAATTGATTACAAATGACATTGATAACAAATCCATATTATCTTCACTTTCCTCTCACCTTTCATGCTGAAACCTCTCCTTTGACCTCGGTGTAGCAATGCTGCCATAATTATAGGCTGCACTACAGGGTATTTATACAAAATGATCTACAGCATTTGAAAATCTTGATGTATCATGAGTTGTGGATAGCTTAATATATGTCCTCAATAGTACACTTCTACATTTTAAACAAAGAGGTTTCCTCAAAGTACCCAGTATCAGGGGGAAAATTGCTACTTTGTTAGCGTTTCTAAGCAACGGTTAAACCAATGACAAAGCAGGCTGCTGGTCAACAGCACTCTCTTTGCAGATGAGTAACGCTGGGACAGAGGATAACCAGCAGATGGCGCCATTAGTTCTGGTTTTATGCTTCATTCATTACCAACCACACATACCATTCATTAATTCATCCCACCTACCAAATCACAGAGAAAGAAGTCTAATTAGGTACCTAACTCTGATTCCATAGCTCTAATACGTTGCATTAACCCATTAGAGCTATGGACCAGAGCGACTAAATGCTAAATACCTAAGCCTGGCATGTCATGTGAGAGTCAATGTCAGGTGATGTAGTGTAGGCCTACATACGTGTGTTGAACTTTCACATAATTTGGTGGCTCGACCAGGTCTACATCTGAATTAGGCTGCTTTGCGATGGCTACTTCTACTTGTGCAAATGGCAAAATTTGCCAGGCAAATGCAATGTTAAACAAAGAGGTAGGACTCGGGGAGTAGGCACCTCAATGGTAGGCACCCGGACCTTATTAGATCATAGATGAAGATGACTAACGTTTCGACAAACAAACTGCCTTCTTCAGGGTAAAAAATAAAATCATTAGGCCTATTTGCTTTCTTGGGGACGAAATCTGCTACGTATGCAACAGACATCCTAGATAAAAACTGGATTTGCGAGTTGTAGACAAAGGATGAAGAGGCGGGTTTACTAAAGGGGCAGTCTTTCCCTGTGTAACTAACCATCCAAAACGTTCACGGGAGCTGTGTCCATCAATAAGACTCCTACCCATTCAACAGAAGTTGTGCACCAAGCTACTGAGAACGAGAAAACTGCAAAATGGCCCCGATAATCATCAAAAGTATCTTAATTAGCGAAAGTGTGGATCCTTGCTGCAAGAAGATTTTGGAAGAGAATGGAATCCAAGTAACAGAAAAGCAAAATATGAGCAAGGATGACTTGATGGCAGAGATAAAGGTAAAGTTGTATTCGGTCTCTGATGACTGCGTTCACACGCACTTACTTTTCCACTACAGCGTGCGTGACATGCATGCATATGAACAGCAATTACAGTTTTTTTGACCTTTTTAGTTTTTAGTCGAGACTCAAGTTAAAGTAGCATTAGCATCAACAGTTATCCTAAAGGGGGGAAATAGAATAAAAGTGTGAACATATGCACAAATAAGCGACAAAGGCCACCCACAAAGCTTACATTATTAGGCTATACATGTTTTCTACTTTTGTTTGAAGGATGCACTTTAACCTCAGGAATCTATACGTTTACATTTTGCGCTCGGTACCTTTCTTTTTTTTTGCAACGAAAGAACAAAAATGGATTGCTCGGCTAGGACCGCCCTCGTGTACCATTATCTGATGCAACTGCATCCAAGGCTTGCTGCCACAGCCACACACACACCCTCATCACTTTTGTTGTAGCCTATGCCTAGTGTCCCGATGCAGTGACCGGTCCTAAATCAGTTGGGCATGTTCGGTTACAAATGCTGTGATTTATTGTAATAAATGCAATAGTGCATAACCAATTAGAAAAGACTAAACTACACAGTCAATAGTTTCATGTAAAATATTATATATAACACAAGCAATAAATTGTTAATTATGCTGATAGACTACTAGACCAACACCCTTGTCACATGCCACGTTCTCGTTGTGCATAGATTTTTCATACTGTAGCTAATTTACATAACTCTCTAGGAATATGATGGCCTTGTCGTCAGATCTGCAACAAAAGTAACAGCTGAAGTCATCAGTTTTGCTGACAACCTCAAAATCATTGGAAGAGCAGGGACTGGTGTGGACAATGTGGATGTTGATGCTGCCACCAAGAAGGGCATTATTGTCATGAAGTAAGTTTGAAATATAGACTATACCCGAGGTCTGAAACACTTGTTTTTCTCTGTGTTGCCCATTGTATGTTCTTGATAACTTGCATTATGTTCCTTATTGTCAACTGAATAATGTTTATTTCCCACAGCACTCCAAGTGGCAACACGATCAGTGCTGCAGAGCTGACATGTACCCTCTTGATGAGCCTCTCAAGGCAAGATTAATAACCGATTTCATTAAATAATTTGCATTTCGCAAGGTATTTTTGTTCTGCAGGGTGAGAGGTAGTATTCCTTGCAGTAGTCCAATGTAGGAAGTATGTGCAATGTAGTTAGTATTCAATGGTGGAAAATGTACTCAAATGTTTTACTGAAGTAAAAGTATCGATACAAAAATACTTGTGAGCTTATAGTTTGGCTATTTTCAAATAGCCGATTCATAGACTCTTTTTTTTCCAGGGGCATAAGGCCAAACTGAGAGGGCACTGACATGTCTGATCTTCATGGCCTCCGTTAACTTCCTGCCCTTAATTCTTATCTTGATATTTCAGTACAATCATAAATGAGGGCCTGTTCACTCATTGTGTTTTCTGAGTAACAAATAAAGGTTGAATTAATTAATACATACATTTTCTGTCCTGGACAATAATTCTGCGCATTGTATGTGCATATCTGAATATAGGGCATACTTTTCCACACTGTACAACATACGTTATACTTTTTCCTCTCCACACATAACATTTTGATATATATATGTTTTCAGACATGTTCCCCAAGCTGCCATGTCAATGAAAGCAGGGAAGTGGGATCGCAAGAAGGTATATATTTTTTGGTTGCAGATACATGATACGGCATGCATGGAAATGTTGGCACATACTGTCTGTAAGCAATTACTGTCGCATGGTCTGCCCCATTGTTCATTCAGTCATCACTAATTAAATGTGATAACTTGAGTCTGTGCAGTTTTCAAGCTTCTGGACCAGGGACAATGTTTTGTTAATTATTTTGCAGTTCATGGGTGCAGAGCTGTATGGAAAAACCCTTGGAATACTTGGACTGGGAAGAATAGGAAAGGAAGTTGCAACTAGAATGCAGTCGTTTGGCATGAAGGTAGGTCATGAGATGACAGTGTTGTACTTGTGTCCTTATATTTCTGTGACATTTTAATTATTTTGTTAAAATTTCAACAATATATACCTTTCCTTTCTTTATGACAGACTATTGGCTATGATCCAATCACTCCATATGAAGTGTCAGCCACCTGGGGTGTAGAGCAGATGTCGCTCGAACATCTGTGGCCTCAGTGTGACTATATCACTGTCCATACTCCCCTAATGCCCGCCACAGCTGGTAAGTTTTGATAAGACTTTGCTATGTGGGGAACAACATTATTATTTTTAGGGCCAACTCAAATGCTGGTTCTACATTAAATATCCAATTACAAACTTTTCTCCAAGGTTTACTTAATGATGCCACATTTGCCAAGTGCAAGAAAGGAGTGAAGGTTGTGAACTGTGCACGAGGGGGCATCATTGATGAGGCTGCTCTCCTTAGAGCTTTGGAGTCTGGACAGTGTGGAGGAGCAGGCCTCGATGTCTTTGTGGAGGCAAGGATATTCAGTACAATGTTTATAAACAGGTTAAAGATACTGTAATCTTACCACATCTTACTTCATGCATATATCATTTGGCCACAGGAACCACCAAAGGACCGTACACTGGTGGATCACCCCAATGTTATCAGCTGTCCTCACCTGGGAGCCAGCACCACGGAGGCACAGGCTCGTTGTGGACAAGACATTGCCCTACAGATTGTGGACATGGTGAAGGGCAAGAGCCTTGTTGGAGCTGTGAGTTATTTTGCAACAAAGCAGGGTAGAATTCTTAAAGTAGCTAAAAGTAATAATATATCAATATATTTTTTATTTAAAAAAAAATCAGACAGCCAGCAATAGATTAAAATAATAATAATAGCTCAGATTTATATAGCGCTTTTCTAAGTACCCAAAGCGCTTGACATAAAACAGTAGGAACAACTTTAATTCAAGAAACAAAAAGGCAAGTAAAATGTCAGTGCTAGGTTAAAAACATGAAAGGCTAAGCAAGGGATGGGGGGGCATCTTAACCAGACCTCAGCTGATGAATCTTGAAGAGCTGGGTTTTGAGTGAGGCTTTGAAGGAGAGCAGGGAGGGGGCAACTCTGAGATGATTGGGGAGTTCATTCCAGAGGTTGGGGCCAGAGACATAGAAGGCCCTGTCCCCCCAGGTGCGGTACTTGGCCTTGCGTGCCAAGTACCCTCAGGAGGTTGGCTTCACTGGACCTGAGGGGGCGGGAGGGGGCGTAGGGTTCGAGAAGATCGGAGAGGTACTGTAGGGGGAGCCAGGTTATTGAGAGCTTTGTTTGACGGGGAGCCAGTTTAGGCCAAATATATTTTTAGAAGAAAATGTTGGCTCTAGGTAGTAGCTGAGCACAGGTGCTCAACGCCCTGCACATAGAAACACACAGACAGACAGACACACACACACACACACACACACACACACACACACACACACACACACACACACACACACACACACACACACACACACACACACACACACACACACACACACACACACACACATTAGGAGATGAGGAATAATGCATTGAATTTGACTGACCACTTCCTGATTGGCAGTCATTTGCCGACAGAAAACGTTGGACCAATGACAAAGGTTCTAGGAAAATCTTTGAATGCAGACTGCGGGTACATTTGGTTCCACTGCCAAGTTAAATTCCCTAGGTGTCTTATCTACAGCCAGCGAGCGAACAGGCTTTTATTGTATCAACGCTGTTGTCCGGCATGTCCAAAATGAAGCGATTGGAACAACTGGAAACAATCTCCAGGTACCTCGAATGCATTTTGTTTACACCTCATCTTCACAGAGTGAGCATCCCGATGGCGATAATGTGCGAAAAACTGCTGATAATGGAGCATTGGTCTTTGCTTGCAACGTAACCTGAATCAATCAAAATATCCAATAAGTAATGGCGTGTAGATCTCTCAACAAATAAGTGTTTGGGGGCCACGAAAGCTCGCTCAAAAAGACTATGCAAGCGAATATAGGAGTTGTGAGTTGTGACGAGATCCAAAATATTCCACTTTATCCCTGAAAGAGTCGACATGTACAGTCAGTGACTGAATGAATTATCTATCGTCTCTGTGAGGTTGAAAAGTATGGTGGTACTATGAATGATTATACAGACTAGGCTATATATATCTATACACAATGAATATTAATTAATGGAAAGAATTAATAATTTGTCCATTTGCTTTGACATTTACACTTATATTTATTTATTAGACTATTTGTTAACTCAGTCTGAGCAAGTAGGCAAGGCAATTGTATTTATATAGCACCTTTCATACACATTCAAAGTACAAAGTACAGCTCATTTAAAGCCCAGGCAAGACCTAGTTGATAGATAGACATCATTGTGAGTAAGCAATGTTTAATACATGTTTTTAAATTCAACTTAAAAAAACCGCTATAGTTGGGAATTTCCTAATTGTCTGGAATATTGATCCAGGTTTGTGGTGCATAGTAGTGAAATGCTGTTTTACCATAATATGGGGAAACGACATAAGAAAGGGACAACTTTATTAGAAAAAACAAGTAAAATAAATAAAACCGTGCATGTAACAAGTTAAAAACACATCAGCTAGGAAATGCAATTCTAAACAGGTGGGTTTTCAGTGCGGTTTTGAAAGAGGGGAGTGAGTGGGCATCTCGGATGTGTTTGGGGAGAGCATTCCAGAGGGTAGGGGCGGCCACAGAGAAGGCCCCTTCGCCCCAGGTTTTTGAGCCTGATCTTTTTGGGGATCAAGACCATGTTTTGTATAAACTATGGGGTGAACAATTAGTAGGCCAGCCCTGGATTTGCCGTGCTGCACATGGTGGTACTCATGTCAATATCCCAAGGTTGGCAGGTCTGCACTACACTAGTGTCGTTTCCGCTCTGAAGAATCAGGCAGCGTTTGAGAAGAGCAGTTCGAGGAAGAAAAGGAGTTAACAATCTCATGACGTTTTCTTATTATTTTATAATGACAAATAGGTTTTAGGGGCCATTTTATTTAAGAAAGTTAAATAGAGAATGTTTAAGTCAACAAGAATAATAGTGGTAATTAACTTATCATCTTATACAGGGCTGTTTTAAGCTTACAAAGATCACTACATAACTGACTTCCCTGTGTCTTCCCTGTAGGACAATAAAGTGTATTTTGGTTCACACCTACCACAAGCTTCAAAGGCTCAGGACAATGGGATTGCAATTGACATGACCCTGGCCTGCATAACTGAGGTGTTGCTAGCTTAGACCTGAATGGGTGCTGTGACCAAAAGGTTGCTTATCCGTTCATCTAAACAAGTTTGGGGTTTTTAGAGAAACAATTTAAACACTGACTAACTTAACATTACTGATTTAGTGAAAACAGCAAATCTATGGTTCATTTATATAGAAAATACACAACACTAGGTAGCCTGAAGACGTCTTTTGGTCCACAACAAAACCTTCTTGGAAGAAGTGGCATTCTGTGGATTCCACTTGCCAGGTTGCCTCAGGGACAGCAATGCACAATACGCTGTCGCCAAAGTAGTAGAGAAACTTCATCTGGGCATCTGAATCAAGCTACTATGAAAGATGCTATTTTCTAAAAAATATAATACATTATTTATTAAGAGACTTTCAATGGCCAGTCTTTGTATACTTTATATTTCCATTTTATAATGTATCTGAACTATTTTCTTGTTTTTATGTTTATATTATGTAATATGTATGTGTGTTGATTGTATGTAAAAATCAATACACAAATTACACATACTTTGTAAATAAAATAAATGATACTGTGAAAGAGGTGGTGGTAACATTGCATTCTAGGTGGCACAAAGGAACACTGGAATGTGGGCCTAAATCAGTGGATTAATGTCACAGACATTTAATTTATTTAAACTGTCTTGAAATAATGTGTACATTTTAGAAATAATAATGTTCTGCATGTGATCTTGTCCCAATACAGGTGAATGCACAGGTTTTGGCAAGCACATTCTCCCAAGAATCACATCAGTGGATCACACTTGGAAAAGCCATCGGAGCTGTGCTGCAATCATGCAGTACTTCCAAACATCCGTTCAGCAATGTGCAAATCACCACTCGTGGTAGGAACTTGAATGTCATAAAGTTGTACACTTACACTACTTATTCTGACCAACTGTACGTTAGATCAGAAGATATACATTTAATACAAGGCTAGTTTCATTTTTGAACATTGAATGAGGAAATAAATATATATCCTGTCATTGGTGGATGGCCCTCTAATCTTCAACTCCCTCTGGTGGTTAAAATGTAGGTCTACTAACAATGGAATTTTACATTAACACGTTCTCTACTATTATTACTAACAGAATAAAGAGCCTTTTAACACTTTCTTTTTTTAACCCAAAAATACAGCAACTATAATCAGGGCTGCACACAACTTTTTTGGTCTAGTACTCTAGGAGCACCTGGAGGAGTTTCTTGGTGCTCCTAAAATGCGGCGACCCGTCTCGCCGGATGGATAAAAGAGGGGTGAATAACTTATAGCAAAACAATATTTTTTGGATGAGTGGGGAGTCAATGGAGGGTATTGCAACTCTAGATTTAGCCCTATAATGGCTCTTGTTGTAGATTCATCCCATTATTTAAAAAATCGAAATTTGCTAAAATCTAGGTCCATGTGTGGTCCAGCCCTATGGAATGCATATTATAATAAAAACAACGTAATACTTCCTAAGGATAATATGAGCATCAAAGCAATATTTAGATTTTTTATTATTTTGTATTTAAATAACCAATCTACTAGCTCACAACGTGTTGCGACACTCATTCATACATTGGGAGGTGAAGTAATAACAAATGCATTTTTTTGAAGTAGACCATTTTTAAAATGTATTTAACTGATAGTTACTATGCTACAGAAACATACTTAAATTCATCATTCAGTTGTTTTCTGTTGCCAATAATCTGATGTTGTTATATCCTAGAACGAGTGGTACATGTGAACATTTTGATAACTCTCTTGATTTGTGGACCTGTGGTCTTTCATACAACTGCATAACTCTCCACTGTGTTTTCCCCCAAATGGGCAGCCGTAGTTGGCTACTTTGGATGACATCACAGTTGAAATCTCATTTTCCAAGACTCCCGGAATTACAAATACTGGACAGTATCTAGTCATAATGAAAGACATATCTACTAAAACAAATTGAGCGATCAAAATAAGCAATTTCCTGCTAAACCCCATTTGGCCTTTGTGCCCTCAGCTCAATTCACTTGGAATTGTTTGTCAACTGTAGATAGCATAAATGTAACTTACTTATGTTTATTACACTCACCAGGTGATTGCTTGAAGACTTCCACTGGTTTCGTGACTTCAGCTGTAATGGTTGGGCTGCTCACTGGCGAATCCAACAGATGCCCAAACCTCGTAAATGCACTGACCTTAGCTAAGGAGTCTGGAATTATGGTACTAAGTTCAGTCCAGTTTAAAGAGTTAGTTATCAAACTAGTAATGACCAAGTCCTGAATTACAAGAATCTCATCAGATACATGTGTTTACTTCTTTTAGGTAAACCAAAGCCATAACAAGTCCGAGGGGACTTCCTATGGTGTGTGTGAGGTGCATGTGTCCACCAATGGCTCCAGCTACAAAGCCAGTGGGTCATTTCAAGGAGGCATGCCCGTTCTGCTGGAGCTGTGTGGCAGTGTGTTCCGGCAGTCTGTCTCGCTCACTGGCAACCTTCTGTTCTTCAAGGCCTCAGCCAGTCCTCAGCTCCTGCAGTCATTGACTGGTAAGAGAATCAGTGTTGTCTTCGCCATTCTGACAAGCCAGAAGGCAAAGACTATAGGTATTTTTTGCCTGTGTGTGTGTGTGTCTCTGTACAGCTGAGCTCATATTGGACATCGATCAGCATGGATTTTGCGTGCACATTCCCAGTAAACAAAGGAAGACCCCAACCCTATATAACTATTGAACTGTAGGTCGTACAATCAAACCTTTCCCCTGGATTCCTTGGGAAACGACCAGGGGTGTAGTCATTACTTCACACAGCACCATGCCATGTCTTTTTACCACGAGCGTCGAGCACACACCTGTGCGTGCCCGTGAGACTGTAGTTCCCATATAAGAAAGCTAGATGGCTCACCCGCGCTCTGGCCAATGGAGAGCGATGTTGCTACGTGGCGGCCATCTTACCTCGGGGCTACAACATTGTGTCTATGGGGCATGTACTTTTAAATAACCACAACTTGCTCAATTTTCAAGCGATTTTCAAACTGTTTGGTTTGTTATAAACGTCAGAGACGTCCGCATACATATGCTTTTACATATGCATACATATGCATACATATGCATACATATGCTTTTATACAACGTTCATATAAAAAAACATAATGAAGCAGATAAGCGTCCTGAAACATAGCCACGTTGACAACGTTTGTAATAAACCAACCCGTTTGTAAATCGAGCTGCCATTGAACATACTGTACTGTAGCCCCGAAGTAAGATGGCTGCCGGGTGAACTACATCAGAAACTCTGCCTTAAGCCATCTTGACTGTATATATATCTATGGTAGTTCCTGTCTCATTGCTACATGTATGATACCTAATACCACTGTAGTAGTAGCCTAGCATGCAGATTTGTCGGTAGGCTAATTTGAGCTAACAGATGAGAAAACAGATGCAAGGGAGGGGGACCGCAATGCTGTCGGCCCAGTGATCTCTCTCTCACACACACACACACACACGCACACACACACACACACACACACACACACACAGACTGACAGTCCCAAGAATACGCTATTATTGCTATACTGTCCATAGAGAAGCTTTTAAACTCTTGTATAACTTATATAACTTGCCTGTTATTCCTCCAACTAAAACGTGTGGAGCCGATAAACATAACAACTTTGCATTGATGAGACGTAGCAGCTGCCTGTAATAAAGTCTACTATTCCCCTCTCTCTGTGTTTTTATTGCAAGGCGCAACTGAGAAGTTGATAGATGTGATGTCTCTCTCCCCCTCTCTGCATTCTTCCACTGGGGGGGGGGGGGGGGTGTGTGTGTGTGTGTGTGTGTGTGTGTGTGTGTGTGTGTGTGTGTGTGTGTGTGTGTGTGTGTGACTGTGTGTGTGTGTGTGTGTGTGTGTGTGTGTGTGTGTGTGTGTGTGTGTGTGACTGTGTGTGTGTGTGTGTGTGTGTGTGTGTGTGTGTGTGTGTGTGTGTGTGTGTGTGTGTGTGTGTGTGTGTGTGTGTGTGTACTTTGTGCTCTGCCATAGCCACTTGCCCATTTTTTCTACCTTTACTTTTTCTCTTTCATGTAAACTGTTGTTTCCCCACTAAGTGCCCATTATGCTTCGCTAATTAAACATTACATTTTCTTATTTCCCTCTTGGATGAGACGGGAAGTATAATGTTACTAAGACTAGTTAAGATATATTACTATTAGTTATCTTTTGTCATTGTTTTTCGTCTAGGTTTACTGGCCACAGCAGGAGTGGGGATGGAATCGTTCAGTGCTCCTGCAGCCCAGACTGGAGATTCGTGGTATTGCATGGGGTTGTCTTCTCTCCTTGGAGACCTCGGTGCCTTGAAGCCTTTGGTCAAAGAGGCAGTGCAGCTCACCATTTAAACGACCAGGGCAACACTTGCAATTACAATACAATGCTGTAATTACATTCAGTATCTGAAAAGCTAACAATTAAAGATTGTTTGTGTAGCCTATTTCAAACAGTCCATCTTGTTCTCACAATTAAAATACTTCGGTTTACTTATGATGTCAACTTGTTTAGAAGCTGATTACATAGAGATTGGAGATCATTTTTGATTAACAATTAATTATAATGTATAGATGTTTACAGTACATGTGCTTTTTGAACTAAACCTCTTAATTAAACAAATTATAACATGTGTTCTGTGTTTATTTTGTTTCAAATGTTTTACTGCATTTATATAGAATTATTTTAAAATTTCTGGGTTTTTAGAAAAATGTTTTAAGACCACTGCAGTAGCCTATAAATTGTTATGGTGCTGCATTGTATTAAACTGCACAATATTATTCAACGTTCTTAAGCTTTTTGGTACTTAGGCTAAGCCTACAGCCTTGATTGCTGTAGAATGGGTCCAAACTGCCATGGCAACCAATGGGAGACTGAATATAGGCCAGGGTAATGGCTTGAATGGCTTCTCGGGATGCCTCAGTGAAGGCTATACGCACTTGTATTGTTAGCCTGCGAGCTTCTTTAAAACTATTGGCGATCTATCGATGAGTGCATATCACGAGTCTGGAATGGAGAATGGGTTTAAAATAAGCCTATTATGAAAATAACTCGTCGTTGGGTGATTCCTGTGACCAGTTGCATGGCTATTTGCAGCGACTGGCGACCGAATATGGAGCAGCAGCCGGCGCCTTTCAAACAACAGACAGACAGATACCAAAATAGGACAGGAGAGAACGTCCTGAGAGCTAATTTGAGGTTCATGTTTAGAGAAGAGTGTCGCACTGGCTCGAAGGGACAGGCCAAATTACATTGTTGAACAACAGCGAGCCATTCATGGAATACGGTAGAGGTAAGCGCTATACTAGCCTACTACTACTACTATCTCTAGTTAAATTACTACATTTTCTTACTTGAGAATTTATTAGAACAGAGTCGCTAAAGGCTGTACTTAAAATGATAGGAAAATCTAAGGAACATTTAATAAAGTAGTTATTTCAAAAATGCAATGACGCAAGGTTGCTATTGAATTATAAACGCGAATGTGATACTCCAGTCCATTATTATTCCCTTATGAAGCATTACGGTCATAAATAATCCACGCCTTTATTTATTAAGCCATTAAGTGTCTCATTTTTAATTGTTTTACAGTTGCCATGTCAGCTATACAGATCCGAAGTTACAGATACGAGTTCTGTGATAATGATCATGCCAGCGAGGTATTGGGTGCGCTGAAGAAATTCTACGATGATGGTGTGTTTACAGACGTTACCCTGCAATGTGCCACGGGACAGGTTTTTCACTGTCACAAGGCAGTTCTGTCAGCTCGGAGCTCCTATTTTAAAGCCATGTTCACAGCTGACATGAAGGAGCGGTCAAATGATATCATCAAAATGACGGGGATTGATTATGATGTTCTCCTTGCCTTGGTGAACTACATTTATACTGCTCAAGTCTGCATCACTGAGAGCAACGTGCAGAGCATGTTGGAAGCTGCTGACCTTCTGCAGTTTATCTCCTTGAAGAAGGGATGTGAGGGATTTCTTGGTCGTTTTCTAGACGTGGACAACTGCTTGGGCATAAATGCCTTTGCTCAGCTGCACGTCTGTCCTGCCCTGGAGAGAGAGTCCCGCAGGGTCATCCTCAGCAGGTTTGAGGAGCTCATTCACCAGGAAGAATTCCTAGAGCTGGACCATGAGAAATTAAAATCAGTTTTGGCTGCTAAGAACCTCAACGTATGGAAAGAAGACCTTCTGATAGATTCTGTAGCCAACTGGGTCACCTATGACTTAGATAATCGTATTTGCCATGTCAAGGACCTGCTGCATTCCATCCATCTGGAGCTAGATGAGATCTACTTCAAGGCTACTCTGCAAAGACAGTGTTTACTGGGTAACGATGGGCTTAAACCTGTAATCACTCAGGCTTTAAAGTCCAGGCGCAAGGAAATGGCTGCAAATGTCAAGAAAATGTCTTCAAGCATGTATATCATTGGAGGATACTATTGGCACCCCCTTTCTGAAGTTCACATATGGGATCCAATAAGCAACACATGGGTACAGGGAAAGGATATGCCTGACCATAGAAGAGAGAGCTACAGTGTAAGTTTACTAGGGGGAAATATCTATGTGACGGGTGGTTACCTGACCAACACCATTGAGTCTCTGGACACAGTTTCAATCTATGACTGTGACTACAACGAATGGACTGAGGGATGTCCCATGATTACAGCTAGATACTACCATTGCTCTGTGGCTTTACTCGGCTGCATTTATGTCATCGGAGGATATACAGGAGGCGTTGCCATTAAGGAGACAGAATTTTATGATCCTTTAAAAAAGAAATGGTTCTCTGTGGCCAAGATGATACAAGGTATACAATAATTATTATTATTATTCGTTATTCATTGTACACAATAACATGATAAACTGAAGCAAAACATGTAATGATTTCTTGTTCTCCAAAGGTGTAGGTAATGCTACTGCTTGTGTAATGGGAGAGAGAATTTATGTAACTGGAGGTCATTATGGATCCAGAGGAAGCTGCACCTATGAAAAGATCCAGGTTTATAGGCCAGACATCAATGAGTGGAGTATCGTTACTAGAAGCCCTCACCCAGGTACAGTACATATATATGAGAACATTTAACATGAAGACTGCAGATGCATACAGTAACATAATCAGTGTTCATTTAACTGTGAGAGTTTGCAAATCTGAGGATATTACTATATGTAGTGAATACTAATTTCCCAATGTGTGTCCCCCCCCCCCCCCCCCCCCCCCAGAGTATGGCCTCTGCTCTGTAACTCTCAACAATAACCTGTATTTAGTGGGTGGACAGACTTCCAGCACAGACTGCTATGACTCCAAGAGAAACGAATGGAGGCCGATGTCAAGCATGAAGGAGAGAAGGATGGAGTGTGGGGCTGTCGTAATAAATGGTTGCATTTATGTGACAGGGGGGTACTCATACTCTAAAGGGACATATCTCGAGAGCATTGAGAAATATGACCCTGACCTGGACACGTGGGAGATTGTAGGAACCCTCCCCAGCCCAGCCAGATCACATGGATGTGTTTGTGTTTACAGTGTTTAGTGTCAATTCTTTAATACATTAACTGTGCCATATTAACACTTTTTTAGGCCATAGGTTACCCCCACATAGGGACACATAACCAGCTAACCAACTCAGGATAATCTTGTTGTTTTGCTTTTCCCTCCATAACGTATGCCACAGAAGTGACAGAACATTATAACTACCGTTATGTTCATGTTTGATTAGTTTTAATTTCACTTACTTTACAGAGTTGAGAGTGGTATAATTAATTGGAAATAGAAATAAAATTATGAGGATTTTAAACCCTGGTATTATGCACCAAAGTGCACTGAGACACCAGCAGTCTCTTTATTATCGTTTGTGTAGTCTAAGAAAGACCTAGAATATAGAGCCATATTTCTGCAATGCCATAAAATAAATCATTACAATTGAGAAATGAGTGATTCCTGTCTCAAAGTATTGCAGTAAGCTTTTCAGTGCACACACACAATATGGCCTGTCCATGCAGAATCCTGGCCTATCCAGGCATGGTCCACAATGTGGGATTAAAACTGGGGGATTATTTTACTCAGTTTTTTTTCTTCACTATTTCTTTTCAATAGTCTACTCTACATTATTCCAATGCTTTGTTTGTCCCGAGAGTAATCTACACCTGCAGCCAATTTTCTCTAGGTATTTAGGTGGTTGAACATGCTTCCAGGGGGATCTAATTAATTTGCCAGTTGTCAAGTGTATAATTTATAGGCCTATGGCATATAAATCAACTGTAATATCAATGCTTGTACACAACCTTTCGGGTCTCATGTGGTGTTAGTCTGTATCCGTTGCCCGGAGGACTATCTTGCTACAGAAATCCTAACCAATGAACCAGATGCTAGCAGGAAATGAAACTGAAATGATGACAAATGACAGCCAAACCCTGGTATCTCAAGGGCGGATATTCTCAGTACAAAATAATAACAATATCAATACATATTTTATCTTAGATTATTATTAGTATGTATTACATCTAGACTCTCAAACATTATTTGAAACACCATGTAGCTACAATATGCTGCTCTGGGATAAATGCAGAAGACAAATTATGTGAAAATTCCCAAACCACAACAAAAGGGGACACAATTATAAATGTAGATTGGTCTAGTTACATACCGGTATGTTTTAGACAACATTCTGTTTTATGTGCCATGAACAGGTGTGCCATTAACAGGTGCTTAAACAGAAGATATTTTTTTAGGTTGTGAATTAATTCAATCAGAAGAGAAAACTCATACAGGATACAGCATAAACAAGTGAAATGGGAAGTAATGACAAAATAAATGACAGACCAAATTGGAACTGGAAGTGAAAAAAAAGGGTACTCTCTAAAATTGGCAACCCACCTGAAAATGTATTTCATGTTTTTAATAAGCTCCTTTTAACAAACAAACCAAAAAAGGAGGACCTGAAGACAATGATGCCATTGATTAAAACAAAACGCAACCAACCATTTAGATTGATTGCATTTATTCAGTTGAAAAAACGAAAAATAAATGTGTGTGTGTGTGTGTGTGTGTGTCAGTGTGTGTAGGCCTATAAATAAACAGATACATTATATTGTTAATATATTGATAATAACTCATTTATAATGTGGTCCTCTATAAATGCGTTCCCAATTTCGGAACCCATCTGCAAAACAAAGGGAAACAGCGCCCTGGCTGTGATTCAACAGCATGTCTCGAGAGACGCGTTTCAAATGCGCATGGGAGCTTTTTAAAAGCGACCTGTTTTGGGTTGGTCGGATAATTCGGATTGATCCTCAAGTAACTCCGTAGCACGCCGCGCCACGCATTTCCTTGGTTCACACAACGTGCAAAACAGTCACGCAGGTGGAAATAGTTGCCGTTGGGTTAGAAATACATTGTCAGAGAGTCGTGATCATCAAAGTAAGTGTGGCCTTTCTTGTAATTGAAAGTATTGGCCTTTTTAGATTTTGTAAAATGTGTTTTTGCCAGGCTAAAATACAAGTAAGCCCTATGTTGCTTACATGTTTGGCTAGTGGTCGGCGGCTAATAAAGTTAAATTTTGTTCTGATTCTGAATGTGAACCCTTTTGATTAGGTTAAGTTGCTAGACGCTTGGTAAAGTAATTCGTGATATTTAGGACATGAGCAAAATACGAGAACAACGACGTTATGTGGTCTTGATTGACCACATACACTTGAGTCAGCACTGCAGGACAAGAGCTACTGAGCTAGCAGATTAGCCAACGAGCTAGCATGCCGGTTGCAGCAATGCATGCTGGCTGCGGTGATTATGTAGTTCAATCACGTCACAATGATTCAAGGTTTCTTTTTCTCTAATTCATGTTTTGATTCATAAACTATTTACATAACGTGCGTTGTTGGCCTGGCTACAATGATATTATGAGAAACGCATGTAGGCTACATTTATTCAGTTTACAGAGTAGTAGATGCCGTGTACTAAATCCTCATGCGATTCTTGACGTTACAGAACAATCATGGCAGAAACCCCAAAAGAGATGTCTCCAGTTGAGAAGAATGTGGCTCGACAGATTGAGGTAAATTAATTTCATCATTAATAATGTTAATATGCTGTCAATATCAATACTAATTTTAATAATCATGTCATATCTCATTATTCTTATAGTATTACTTTGGTGATCACAACCTTCCAAGAGACAAGTTTCTAAAGGAACAGCTGCAGCTTGATGATGGCTGGGTGCTTTTGGAAACCATGCTTAAATTTAACAGGTCTGTTATATACTTTGATGTGTCATACCAAACAAAGAATGTACTGTTATGGCCATAGCAATCAGGAAACGGACACACATTCAGCACTTTGCAACAAATTACACTATCATTTGGTGTTTATGTCCTAGTGAATTGACATTAGATATCAAACATTTCAGTTGGGCTTGCCTTCATTTTGAACTTGAATATTTATAACAATGCAATATAAATGTATGCAATATGTTTTTCTCTCCTCAGGCTTAAGTGTATAACCACAGATCCCAACGTGATTGTGTCGGCTCTTCAAAAGTCAAAGACTGGACTTTTGGAAGTCAGTGATGACAAGACAAAAGTCAGGAGGGCTGCAGATAAACCCTTACCGGAACTAAATGATGACTACAAAGATGCGGTCAAACACAAATCTGTGTACATTGTAAGTTACTATTTTACGCATGCAGATGTAACTTTATACATCTATAATGTGCTCTTAAATAAAATGCTTTTCTATTTGCTGTTTAGAAAGGTTTTCCATTAGAGACGACCCTTGATGACGTTCTGGAGTGGATGAATGGGAAAGGACCTGTAGAAAACATTCAGATGAGGAAAACCCTGCAACGGCAATTCAAGGTAATTTTGTTTTGATAATTGTATTAAGTTTGCAAAAAGCAGATTTCATACAGGGATAACTGAGAAAGCCCTACAGCTTATTTCCACTGGGGTCCTGTATATTCAATTAGCTATGTGCACCCTCCCCTGTTTTCCAGGGGCATTATTGGGGAAAAGTACCATAATTATTTCAATCTGACATTCATTATTTTGACAGGGTTCAGTGTTTGTGTGTTTCGAAACTGAGGAATCATGCAAAACATTTCTAGAACGTTCAGATGTGAAATCATTCAAGGACAACGAGATGATCGTGCTTTCAAGGTAGGTAATATTGGAGAAGGAAAAGGTGGATTGTGTTCAGAATGTCAAGAAAGCTGCAGCTAACTGTAGACCGAAATTAAATTAACCTGTTTTTCAGAGAGGACTATCATGCAAAGAAAGCAGAGGAGCGAAAACAGCACAAAGCAGAATCGAAGGCAAAAGCTAGACAGTAAGTACAACACAATGTTTACCCTGTGTGCCATAGAAATGCATATTCAATGTATGATGAAGGAACATTGATTGCAAATACCTCTTTCTAGGGACAAGGAAGAAAAGCAAAAGAATGTAGAAGAGAAGGAAATGGTAAGCTCTCATACTGAACTGCTTAAAAGCTGCCATGGGGGCGTATGCTGTTATGTGCTGAATTTTTTTTAGCCGTTCAGTTGCCATGCACAATGTGAACTCTATAATTAATAATCAATTTACTTGCAGGGTCTGCTTTTGGATGAACAGACAGGCTCCTTGCTTAAGTTTTCAGGGGAACTTGAGCAAGTTTCAAGAGAGGATTTCCATGCATTGTTCTCTGGGCATGGAAAAATCAAATGGGTTGATTTTGCAAGGGGTGCTAAAGAGGTAATTAATCTGTCCACCATTTACTCACCGCATGACTCACCACAAAAGCCTCTATAATATAAACTAACTGATATATATCTGTTATAAAGGGCACCTTGCTTTTTGATGGGAATGCAAAGGAGGCTTTTGACAAGGCAAAGGAAGCAAATGGAGGGACTTTGCAAGTAAAAGACCATGATGTTGCATGGGAGGTACTTGAGGGAGATGTAGAGAAGGACATGTTGAAGAAGATAATTGAGACCCAGCAGGAGATGCACAGCAGGAATAAAAGCAAAGGTGAATTATTTCAAACAGCTTTGTTAATTTCATGCATTGTTCAGAATACGTATGCTTTTACTTGAGTGCTCTTGTACTTTTAAACTCAACAGGCGGTAGAGGGAGAGGAGGTGGCCGAGGGAGAGGAGGCAGAAGGGGAAGGGGTGGCAGAGATGATAGATCACAGTACCAAGGCAGGAAGACTAAATTTGACAGTGATGATGAGGATGGTAAGACATTTTTGTCTGCAATCAAGACATCCATCAAGGCATTCATTGTTTCAAAACAAAAACCTGATCAAATGTTTGTCTTTCAGCACCACATCCAAGCCCAAAGAAGCGACCACTAGAAGGAAAGGTTGATTCCTCAGCAGCAAAAGTTGTGAAAACCGAAGACTGTTCCCCAGCAGCAAAGGTTGTGAAAACCGAAAATGGATCATAGTCATGAGGTTACAAATGATTTATTTTGAAAAAGCTTTCATTACATAGGCTACATGGAAAATGTAAAGTCCATTCCAGTGGGATTGTCATGCTTTGGAGAACCGAAGAAAGTCCACTTTGATGTCAACCTAGAAAACAATTTGGCATGTCAGTTTTCAGTCCCAGTATATTGTGCCTCTTAAATATGTACCTATGTTTTCCTAAGCTCCTTTTAATTTAGTTTTTCCTGAGATTATGCTTTTTAATTTGTTATTTAACATGGATAATGCTCCTTGGACTTGAAGAGTCATTTAGTTTCTGCACAATCATTTTATTTGTTTTATGAAGATCTGCATGACGATTAAGACTTGTGTGCCATTGCATTCTCACATATTCTTTGTTTAGTTGAAAAGCATTAACGTCTAAGTTCTTGTGAATAAACTTTTTTTTTTTTTTTACATTGTGTCAATGGAGTACATTTCATTACTTCAATATCATATTTAAAGGGTAAGACCACTTTTTTTGAGGTTTGGGTTGTGTAGTTACTTTGCCATGATGCAACTCCAAATGTGGACAAGAAATAAAAAAATACTGCTCCAGTGATTAGAAATTGATAATTCAAAATATGCTCCTCATTGACTTACATTGTAGCTAAAACAGCTCTCAAAGTCACTCTTGGTACGTAAACAAACACAAACAAAGTTGATTCAGACAATATAGAGCATCACCAAAACTCATGTGGTTTTATTTTTTCATAAAAATGTTAGATTCCTGTTGATTTTACTATTTGAAGATCTGGATCCGGATCCACGGATCCAGTCCGGGTTTTCTTCCCAATAAAATGGACAAATCAACAGGAAGATAACATTTTTATGAAAAAATAAAACCACATGAGTTTTGGTGATGCTCTATATTGTCTGAATCAACATTGTTTGTGTTTGTTTACGTACTAAAAGAGTGACTTTGAGAGCTGTTTTAGCTACAATGTAAGTCAATGAGGAGCATATTTTGAATTATCAATTTCTAATCACTGGAGCAGTTATTTTTTATTTCTTGTCCACATTTGGAGTTGCATCATGGCAAAGTAACTACACAACCCAAACCTCAAAAAAAGTGGTCTTACCCTTTAACTGCTTTATGCTTGATTACTGAGACTACTACAAAAGGCAGTGTATCACATTACCGATTTCTTTTTGTGGAACTTGTAAGAAGCTGGCAAATCATACCGGAGTTCTGTCAAGGGGGTAAAAATAACAATCTTGGTGAGATTTGCTCAAGTCTTAAATAATGTTTGAATTTGCTTCACTCACCTGCAATTACTTCCATCTTTACTCCCCAGTCACCAGCCTTCTTTTGTATGTGCTGCAGATGACGATGATTTATTATATAACTGAAATGTACAGAGCTATATTTGACCATACATTAATACAATACTTACATCTCGTGTTGACGTCTTATGAAGTGAATACACTGTTGTTCCCATTGTCAACGCTTTCCTGAGAAACCTCATGTCCATACCTGAAATAATAAAGCGTTAAATCCACTGGAACAACTGCACTACTATAAAAAAAAGTCTATTATATACTAACCTTGGTTGTGTTTTGTGCCAAATGGAGGATTCATTATCACAGTATCAAACTTGTTGGCAAAGGCCTCTGCATCCAAGGAACACATGTCACATTGGACCAGGTCTATATTTGGAATATCAAATTCTTCTGCATTCCTTTTGAATATATCGAGAGCTTCACGACAAACGTCGAAGCCGACACACAAGCTGAAACGGCACAAAATGTTCGTAAAGGTAGCTCATTTGTCTGTTGCAACGGCAATAAAGTGTTTATTTTAGCGTGGTGTGCGCCAATACCAAACAGCTTGTTTATAAATTAACGACTGATGTGAACTAAGTTGTGGTCACATCATTCACATGACATGATGCTCGTCCTGACTGACAGTCGGGTACTCGGGTATATTATTTGTGCATGAGATTGAGATACTTACCCCGCTTCAAGCATCGCCGCACCAATGCTGAGAACTCCACATCCACATCCCAAATCTGCGACCAGTTTTCCCTCGATGTCATCAAATGTATTGTGGATTGTGTACAGCATGCATGCTGTTAACAAATAGAGAAATGTAACGCTACTCTGCAGTTGCACAATCAACACAATATTGATCTTTAACCCTTGAATCTTTAATACCACCCCACCTGCAATATGAGGACTGGTTGGATACTGTTCCAGGAGGATCTTCGGTTCTTCAAATCCATCCACTTGTTGAAGGCAGCTTTCTAATTCTTTCAATTTCATGTTTGTTTATGAATCTATATTGGGTCTATTAAGTTCAGAATTGAAACATGGCACTGTTTTTCACATGGTTGAAAAGGGCGACTTCCGCAGTGCATCAACAAAACAAACCGACACGAAATCGCTACGCATCATATAGGTTCCACGTAACCTCGCCCACCAGGCTTTGCCGCTTTCCACCACAGGTTCCACGTCTTCAGACCCTTTCACACCTGTTTCACACACATTAAGTATATGGCTAATTATACCTAGTACACCAAACACCAAAAATTGTAATAAAAAAATGTGTGTGTAGTATGTGTGTGTGTGTGTGTGTGCGCGCGCGCGTGTGTGCGCGCGCGCGTGCGCTTCCTGGAGTTCGCAGACGAGTCGTGGTCCGTCGGTGCCTGTGTGGTTGTATCGCGAGAAAGCCCGAGAACATTGCAACAAGACAACAAAAATAAATTTGTGGACAACAAGCCAGAGTGCATGATGGCGGCGTCGCTGCTACGCCGGGACAAGAAAGCTACTGCCACCCAGTTGAAGGCAGACCTAAATAGGAATGACAATATCTCTGGCGTCCGACAACTTAATGAACTGCTTGATTCTGTCCTGAATCCAGAGAATCCAGCGGCAGACACCGAGGCTCTTGACTGGTGTAAATGTCTGATCGCAGGAGGCGAATCGTTCGAAGAGTTCTGCAAAACGGTCCGGTCCTATGATAACGCTACTCTGTGTGGCTTGGTCTGGACTGCAAATTTTGTAGCATATCGATGTCGGACCTGTGGCATTTCTCCATGCATGTCACTGTGTGCTGAGTGTTTTAATAATGGAGACCATACGGGCCACGATTTCAATATGTTCAGGAGCCAGGCTGGCGGGGCCTGTGACTGTGGAGATAGTAATGTCATGCGAGAGAGTGGGTAAGTAAGGCTAAGCTAGCTATGCTAACGCTAGCTGCTTGCTAGTGCCCCGTTTGACAGTTCTTGAATGCAAACAAGCTAACTAATGTTAACAAGGTAGCTAACGTCACTAAAGCTACAAAGCTAACAATTATCCCCAAGATAATTCTGACACTAGTTCTGGAGCTAATCAGCTATTAAATATGTACATTTCCATGATTTCTGCCGGATAGAAAAGCATGACAAGTCAAATATGCAGGTTACCTAACCTAGCTAATAATGGTGGTGCTTACTAAACATAATTACGATAAACATTGCTGACTAAGCACTGCTTACAGTACATTGGCCCATCCCATAATTGAATGGGTAGCTGCTGGACGATTACAAATTGGGTTAGTATGAGTGAGAGATCCTTTCCTGTATCCTGTTGTAAATAAGTGTAATACTTAATCATGGATCGTCCACAAAGTAACAGTTTTTGTATTGACTTGTGCTTTCGTTTGAAATGTGTACCAGGGCCATTCTGCATACTGTAAAATAATCTATCAAAATCCCCTGGCACTTTTGTCAGTAGTCACAGTATGCAGAATGGGTACATTTCAAACGAAGGCACCAGTCAATACAAAAACTGTTACTTTGTGTACTATCCATGCGGTTAAACTTGTTTACAACAGGGTCTACCATTTTCAATTCATCAGAACAATTAGAGACGTACAAATATAAACTAATATCATATAAAGAAAGTTATATATTTAAAAAAGGTTAGAACAGTATGCATCGAAAGGGGTGGGGGGAGTTCAGACTTTATTTACAGGGGCCAGTTTCGAATTTCAGTCCTCTGTAGGTGCTCTTTGAGTAGTTTTGAAGGACCCAAGGGATTCACATGTATTAATGGCTGTTGGTAGAGTGTGGACTTCATTGTCATAAGTGAGCCTGCTTGTGAAAAGAACACTGCATAGGCTACAATAATCAAACACACCTGCATGTACATGAACTGTGATATTTTTTCAGGTTTTGCAGACGGCATCGATTAAGAACAGGGGAGAATGTCCCCTCAGTCCCTCGAGACCTCCTCCTGATGTCTGAGATGGTCCTTCCTCGCTTCATCATCTGTATCATACAGTATCTAAGAGATGGATACACTGAACCAGGTAAATACTCAACTGGTATCTTCTCGCTGGGAATTAATTTAACTTGGATTTTGTACTATGCCAGGAAAACCAGGATTTTAATTCATTTATTTCCCTTCTTTTTAGCATTACTGGCCTATAATAGACTAGTCCAAAAGTAAAGACGTATCCGCTGTTGAGAGAATGCCGGTTAACTGAATGTTATTTATTCAGGGTCCCCACAGTCGGGGAATATTTTGAAATTAGAAAAAATAACTTCAAGGGTCCTGGAAAAAAAATATTTGCCTATGCATTGTTATTGGCTATTGATCTAGTTAATAAAAACATTTTCCAAAACATGGAATGTATACCATTTTATAGTATTTTGTAATGTTCTGCACACCGAGCAGGCAACAGACAACACCAAGAGAGCTAGCTCACTTGGAGGAGCATCTTACGGCAAGGTCTTTTGCAGGGTTGCTGCTATGTATATTTATACATTTATGATATACAAGAAATGTGGAATGGAATTATACCATTCTATGCTTTATTTTTGCTACACTGCCTGTCTTTGGGCATTGCACATAGGAGTAAAAGACTAATTCTTTTGCTGAATGATTTAATATCTATAGGCCTGGAAATTAGGTTAAATATTCAGAAAAAGTTTAGGAAATGTATTTATTGTATTTTTTTTGTTAATGTTGATTCGGTTTATTATAAATGTTGAGAAAGGTGCCTATACTGTATTAGAGTTGAAAGGAAACGGAAAAACGTTTTTTATTAATATTGTCTCCACCAGGCCGAAGGCATGGGGAGAGAGTATGTTTTGCACTCACTCACTCCGTTCGTGTGTGTGTGTCTGAGTCCGACTGTCCGTGTGTGTGCGCTGCCTTCCGTCTGTTACCAGCTAATCTCCAGCACCGTTAACCCAGCCAAATTTTGCACACACACTCCCTGGATGCCAACATGAACCTCTGCCCCAAATCTTCCAGAATGACCTGTTATAGCGCCACCAGGAGGCCGACTTTTGAAAAACACATATTTGGATATTACAGACAGAATCCTTCAGATTCTGTCTAAAATATTTCATATTCCATCTGGATTTGCTAACATTAAAAGTTTGCAGGATTGGCCCGTTTTTAACAAATCCTCAAATCGTGCGTGCGAGTTATGTGAAATCTTTCACAGACTTTTCTACTAGGCTGAAGAATATATCCCACCCTTTTCAAATTATCCTGTTATAGTGCCACCAACAGGTGGATTTTTGGAACAAAATGCCTCAAATCATCCAAATGCCATCCAAGGGTAAGAAGAAATGGCACCCTTTTCACATTGGCCTATTATAGCACCACCAGGAGGCCACAACCTGACCTGTGCCCCGTAAAAACAATGCATGGATTCTTGACTTGTCTCTCATGGTAAAGCTGAAAGCTCCCTTGTGACTGACACATTTATCTTGTAGCATACCTTAATTTGATTTAAAACAAATGCATTGCTGATTATTTCCCCTTTCATGTCGAGGTAAGAACTTCTATCACAGCAGCGCACCGCACGATGTGCACATTGTTGGAGCGATGCGTCTTTGTTCTCCAAATTGTATCTAAACTAAACCATTATACAAAAATTAGGCTATTAAGATAATTATGAATCGTTCATTTGATCTCACAAGAGAGCACATTTCTCAGCACCAACCGCAGCCGAGATCCCTGATGTCATCAATATTGTCCAGCAACTCTTGGTCATGCAGTGTGTCATGATGATCATGTTTATCTCTTATCTCGCTTTTGCCAGACACCTCAAGTGACCGAGATCTACAGAAGGTCCTACAACAGCTGGAGCCTCAGATCTCCTTCCTAGAGGAGCTTACAAAGATGGGAGGAGCCATGAGAACCGTTCTTACAAAGATCCTGACCAATCAGCAAACCTTCAAGGAGTTGAGCATGGGTAAATATCGACATAATTTCAAAAAGAGAAAGTAATTTTGTTAAGCAAAGCTAAATATAAACTTCATATAACACTGACTCTTATTGGTTATTACGCTTAGGCCTAAAAAAAAAAACCTTTGGTTTCCGGTTGCCGACCGACTCTATTAAATATGCGCGACCCATATTATTTTATTGGCATTTGGTGAAAAAAAAAAAAAAAAGCTCAGAATACGACTGAGTCAAGACCAAAAAGGTCTTTGATCATTAAAATTCTCTTTGATGAGACCATCGGGACAAGCAACCTCATCCTACGTTATAAAAAATAAAATCCACGTAGGAACCACTATCGTTTGTAACAACACTGTCAACACAGCGCTCTGTGCGCCGCCATGTTGCTCAGCTCTGACCGCGGAGCGGAGCGCAGCCTCTAGACTAGAGCTGTTTAAAGACAGAGAGTGACGACAATGGACTGATCAATGACGCATGCAGCCCCACGAATAAGCAGTGAACGGAGATGTCGTAACTCTCTCAACTAAACCGCGCTGCCTCCGACAGAAATATTTAGGGGAACATGTTTTAACGTGACATGCAGACCCGGTTCAATGGGAAACACACATTGAATAACACGCCGATATTGTTGTGTTTCTGTTGCGTGTGTGTTGTGGTGCCACTGCCACCGCACATTAAAATGCCACCAAAAAAATTGCCAAAGCCAACCGCAGGGCAGCAGAAAATATCAGACAGCAACCCTATTTTCTAAACCTGCTGCCTCTACTCCAGGTATGTCACTGTGTAATGAAAACAATGTAAAGTTGTATTAACCATTAAAACTGCCACAGTTATTTCACATAGCCAAAATATGAAATATGTAGAAGCCTATCCATCATTGCCGTAGGATTTTTTTTAAAATCCTTGCTACCCATCCTTCCCACGAAAAAATAAATAAATAAAATAAAATAAAATCCTTGCTACCCATCCTTCCCACGAAAAAATAAAATAAAAAATAAAATAAAATAAATTCCCTACCTACTCAGCCCAAAAATGACAGCCAATCGGAAACCAAGGTTTTTTTTTTTAGGCCTTATGATGGCTTATCCCTTAAAGGAGCATTCAGTGATTTCTGTGATTTTGAAAACCACCCCGGTCCGCCCCCGGTAACAAGATGTGCACATGCACTCACTACAGTGTGGGGGACACGCAGCACGCTACAAGCCAACAGCACACACACACTAAAGCCAGCGCCCCTGCTCGATCATGATTGGCGGAAGGCCCCTCTCTATCCTGATTAGATGAAGGCTGGGCCACCTAGCCAAAAACGAAACCTAAGGTTTTTTGACCCCCAGGGGTTAACTTGGGACAGGGGGGAACTCCTTATATGGTCAGCACACTCTATAGTGGGGAGGATTATCACAACAAAACAAAAAAAGTCATATTTGAATTAAGTGAAATATACCTTTAAATTGAAATGCTGCTGCACACAGGGAGTGGTTAAGGTGCATACCACATATAGGCTCCAATGCAGCGAGTTGCGGATTAGATGCCCGCATCCTTTGCTGCGTGCCACTTTACTCTCCTTGTTTCCAGTCTTTCTACTATATTCCAGAAGCCTTCAAGCAACCATAGCCACTTGCCCAAATGTGCAGCACATTTGGGCAAGTGGCTATGGTTGCTTTTAGCCCAAGGAGTGTATTTTGTGCAAAACTAATGCTTGGAATGGATTCAGAATCATGAAAACCCCCTAGTTTGTCACATGCTACTTAAAGCAAAAGGAAAGTTTGACATTTTTGCCTGCCATTAGGATGTTAATCATGTATTTTATTTTTCTTTCAGGTCAAGAGGAGAATTTGTATGCTAAACAGAACTACGACAAGTATTTGTCAGCACTGAAGAATTCAGGTCTGGTGTCTGTAGAGGAGCGGGCTCAGGCTGCTGATCTCACAGCTGGAACAGAGGATGGAGCTGGATCATTGGGCTTATTGGGTATGATATCAGTTAAAGAGTCCTGAAACCATAGACATAATATATAATAAGATGCCACTGGATCATACGTCAAAGTCGCTGCCATTCTGGCAGGAACAACTTGCCATACTGTAACCCCACCGCAAGAAATATGCCTATAAGTAATCTCTCAAGAACAGATTCCGAGCTATGCTACTGAATCTGTCGGCAGGGCATTCAGAACGTGTATAAATTGTTGTTCGTGGGAATGAAAACATAGGCGCTCCACTGGAAGAGGAGGGTTTAAGGCCGAGTAAACGGCAGCATCGTGCTATCCACATTCTGTTAGGCGCTGCCCCCAGAGACAAATTCCAAGGATGGGTTCCCAGATTGGTATATAAGTAACTTAATTAGTGTTACTGATGAGGTGCTTTGGTATAAAACACACACACACACACACACACACACACACACCCTTTATCACCAGTAAGACGCCTGAGGGCGAGGCCAGTGCAAGCGAGGTCGCGTGCACTCGCCATATATGGAGCGTGTCTTGAGTGTATAGGGTTTGATGAGGCCAGATCAACATGGAATGTCAGAACAGGTCAGCTCCATATATGGAGATCTATGGGTGGCAGCAGGGGCAGTGTGTACAGGGTTTGATGAGGGCCCAGTTAGGGCCGGGCCAAAATCTTCGGTCCTGTTGAGAACCCTAGTTTACACCCGGGCTGCCGGGTGCGGCTGCACAAATAACTTTGGGGCAGGCCCATCTAGAGTTTAAATGGACAGCTATCAGTCAAAAGGGAGATATCGGGCCTGGGCCATGGCTCAGTGGTCCAGACACCTTGGCTGGTAATCCAGTCTGGCAGTGTGCCGCGGGTTCGACTCCCGATCCCGACGGCCTTTACTGCATGTCTTCCCCCCATCTCTCTCCCCATTTCCTGTCAGCCTACTGTCTGTCCCTCCATAAAATATAAAATAAAGGCGAAAGCCACAAAAAAAACATTAAAAAACAAAAGAAAAGGGCGATATCGAAGATGGATGGGGAAGGATAATATACACATATATCCATATACTAATATTGATGACATCGGGGATCTCCATATATGGGCTTAATTGTGACAGCATGTCACAATTAATCTCGTGATATGACAGACCTGGGCACCATATATGGGGTTTCTCCCCATGTATGGGTATTTTGAGTGATGCACTGATGGGAAATGCACAATTCCATAGTTAACTGTGACCTTCAGTCGTTATAACTACAGTAACCACAACCAAACTGCTTGAAAATTGGTGGAGAATTCAGCAAGTTATTATAGTGGAGAGATCTCCTGCTTCAATAGACATACATGGGTCATGCATGCATTAGGAGGCATGGCTTGCCCCTGCCAATATGGCAGTAGTGTTCATGTGTCACTTGAACAACAGTGGCCAATAACGTATCTAGTCTACAGTACTGTATGTATTAATGGTATATCGATGACCGGAACCCTAGTCTAATTTTATATTGTGTTTTCCAGTTTGTGTTAGAAGCACAGGCAGATTAAAAACAAGGCTGGCTAGTAAGCGCTGCAGCTGATACAATTAACTTAGATTTAGTTGTGCCCAGTGCTTTCGATGTGCCAAAGTATAGAACAGGTGTTTCAAACTGTCTGCACATTGACACCTATTATTCATTTGCTTAGCTGCTGCTGCGTTGCTTACATCACGGTGCACTGGTTAATGGCAGCGATTAATGCGCCTAGTAATTCATTTTTAATGAGACTGGCGTTATTTTTTTCAGTACGTGCAGAGAAGTCGAGGGGCGACAACGCAAGCATATTTACACGTGCGCGTTATGTCTGACCAGACTTGGATTCTGTTTAGCTTCTTTTTTTTGGTGCTAGAGTTGTCGTGCCCCTCTTGAGCAGACCTGGAGCATACCTGTCGTTGATCCAGGTGACAACGTCTGCGTTAAACGATACACGTCTGAAAGTACCTTTATGCAGTCTGCCATATTTTAACCTGAAAAAGGTGTTCATGCAAGGCAATATTTTGCCATATAGGACTTAATGTCCAATTATTATTTACTTGCATTGAACATGCATTAGACACTTTTAAAGTCTGAAGTTTTAAGTGGCTGTTAGTTATTTCCATGCATCATGTAATCAATTCTTTTTAGAATGCCCATGTTATATGTTAGCTGAATGATGGCTCCATTTCATGCAAAGCTTTATTGGTGTGAACACACACCAATATATCACATCTCTGCAAAACGTCACTATTGAGGAATAAATTCATACAATAAATGCCTAAAACCCGGCCCAGGCGGTGGCGTAACCGTCTGGGCACCCGACTGGTAATCCAGTCGCAGTGTGCCGCGGGTTCGACTCCCGAGCCCGACATGGCCTTTACTGCATGTCTTTCCCCATCTCTCTCCCGTTTCCTGTCAGCCTACTGTCTGTCCCTTAAAAAAAAACAATAAAAAGGCGTAAGCCGCAAAAAAAAGAAGAAAAAAGCCTAAAACCCATCTATCACAGAATCGTAGAATATACATTTTCGTTGATGACAGTAGACTTTGAAACGTAAACGGTATAACAGGTACTCTCTCTCACTGCTAGTGAATGAGGAGGTGAAATACAGTACCTCTTTGTTAGAGGCATGGAATCTTGCTGAGTCCATTTTCTATATGTAACGGATACATTGTTAACTGCATAATTGTATCAAGCCCGTTGGGAAAATATTGCTTTAACACCCCAATGCTCTTAATCAATATTGTTGTTGTTGTTTTCTCCCAGGAGCCACTGCACCGAGCAGCCCAGATGAGTCCAGTAAAGAGGTATGTTTTGATATAATCTCAAACAAGGGCTAATCATGATGCTTTTTACATTGTATGTTCCATTGTATTTTTATGTCAACCAGTTTATTGTTAGTGTTAAGTTTCTGGGATGTCCGCTAGCGCTGGTTCATATGGTGGTAACATTTCCCTCTTCTTCAAGGAGGACCAAGATGGTGGGCAGTCTGTTGGACAGCGAAAGAGGGTGAAGCTGAGTAGCACTACCAAAGGTAACTGAATTCCCATCATTTACTCATATATTGCATGTGAAATGTTATTTAAGGAGACCTGTCTTAGTTTTCCCTTTTCTGCCCCTAGACCAATCTATTATGGATTCTCTGAAACACAAATGCTTTTTGGAGGAGTTGCTTTTTTGGACAATAAAATATGAGTTTCCTCAGAAGATGGTCACCTTCTTATTAAACATGTTGCCAGATCAAGACTACAAGGTAAATTATTTTCGGACTGAGTTCGGTTATACATGTTTGTAATAGAGCTTTAATTAAAAGTTCTTGTGTATAATTTGTATAGTTTGTATTTCCAGTTCATATTTATTGTGTCTGGCTATGCATAGACTTCATTCTTAGTTGTAGTTAGGAGACTTTGTACCTTTCCCCTCTTAGGTTTTCAGAGTAAAGAGCATCAACAAAAACATTGGTCACATTAAGCCTCTGTTATGTGATGGGAAACTTAACTACTGTCATTCTCTTACAGATCACCTTCACGAAAACATTTGTTCAGCATTATGCATTCATTATGAAAACACTGATGAAAAGCCACGAGTCAGACACCATGTCCAACCGCATTGTGCATATTAGTGTGCAGCTGTTCAGCAACGAAGAGCTGGCACGCCATGTGACGGAGGAGTGCCAACTGCTGGACATCATGGTCACTGTGCTGCTCTATATGATGGAGAGTTGCCTTATCAAAAGTGAACTTCAAGGTGAGTTGTCTGAACAGCCAGTTGGTATACTAAACATGTTGGGCTCAGGTTGCCATATTATCAACACGTATAAAGGAAGTCGTCTATTGATGGGGGAGAAGAATAATTACACCCCTAAATTGTCTTATGAGTTATACATTTTAAGCACATGTGCAAGTCAGACATAGTTGGTACAGTCTCACAGCTATAAGGTATTGTGTTCGAATGCCACTGTGGCTTTTCTGTGTGGATTTTGCATGTATTCTCTCTTCGCATTGTTTAGTGCTCTGCTCTGGTTTGTTACCACACCAAAATATGTGTGCGTTAGGAACTATGCCAGTGCCCGCCTTGACAAAACTCACTGGCTTTACTGTATGTTGATTGAATACACACCAGCAGTGGTATTCTTCTACCGAGTTATGACATAGTGGTAAGGTTCAGTGCATTGTATATGGAGAGGAGCAACCGCCGCTTTACACACTGCGATCAGAGGCCAGACAAAGCAGCAGCCAACCAGAAGCACGCTATGGTCTGAAATAGGTGTAGCCATACACACGCTAATCCGACTACTGTATAGAAGGTATTGACTTCTATACAGGTAATAGAAGGGGTAAACTGTAGAGGACAAACTTCCCCACTGGGAAGAGTGTAACTACACTACCTAATTTCTTTTTTGGTAAGATACATTTTGGGGCTTTTCTGACACTTTATTCGATAGGTACGGTGGAGAGAAACGGTAATCATGGAGAGAGTAGGGGAGTGACATGCAGCAAATGGTCCGGCCGGGTAGGAATTGAACCGGCGACTCGCTATCAGGCATTGGGCTGTCGGGTCTAACTCTTCCCAACTACTTGCCTGATTTCTAATAATCTGTCAAATTTCAATGTTCATGGCCCAGGCCGTAGCGTAACGGTCTGGGCACCGGACTGGTGATCCAGTCGCGGTGTGCCGCGGGTTCGACTCCCGGACCCGACACGGCCTTTACCGCATGTCATCCCCCAATCTCTCTCCCGTTTCCTGTCAGCCTACTTTCTATCCCTTAAAAATCAATAAAGGCGTAAGCCGCAAAAAAATATCTTAAAAAAAAAAAAAAGATTCAATGTTCATGAGTATCTTTTGAAAATGTGCCCAAATGATCAACTTGATGTATATGTAATAGTATGCTGTTTATGTTTTCTTTACAGATGAAGAGAACAGTCGCCATGTTGTGGTTAACTGTGGTGAAGCCCTGCTGAAGAACAACACTTACTGGCCTTTAGTTAGTGATTTCATCAATATCCTCTCACACCAAAGTGTAGCGAAGAAATTCCTGGAGGACCATTCATTGTTGATGCTTTGGATGAGTTTCGTGTCATTCTTTCAAGGTAAATGTGATGTACTGTAATGGCACTGCAGTTTAATCTCCTTCGTCTGTCATACATTTGTCTCATGGAGGAAGTGAGTTATGGGACATGTGACTAATTTTTACCGATTTGTTCTGCTCACTCACCGTGTGAACTGCACCACACACAGCACTAAAAATAGCCCTGAACCTTACGCCATGGTCCGCAGTATCCTTTTACTGATGTTATGTGCAGAGTGTCAGCACATTGTATTGTATGTAACAAATTTACACAACCAAATGCATTTAACTTTAAAATAATATCCATGTTAATGTGACACTGTCGGATTGTGGCACATGTCTATGTGCAATCTCAATATATATATATTTGTCATCTCCTGCTGTAGGTATGAACTTGAATAAGCGGGAGTTAAATGAACATGTGGAATTTGAATCTCAGACATACTATGCAGCATTTGCAGCAGAGCTGGAGGCCTGTGCACAGCCAATGTGGGGTCTCTTAACACACTGCAAAGTCAAAGTAAGTCTCTGTTGGTGCTCTACTGTTATTGCGGTGAGATTCTCAGACACGGTCTGCTGCTTGCTCATTTTACTGATGTTGTTAAAATCTTGTCTGTGTGCAGGAGACACAGGAATACACTAAAACAGTGGTCCGCTACTGCTTGGAGACGCTGCAGATTTGGTTTGATGCCATAGGCTTTATTGATGAGGTGAACCCAAAATTGTACCTTTTTTAAAATCGAGAGAGAGACACTAATTTCAACACAGCACTGCACGTGCAAGCAGTGTTTGACTGTTTTTCATTACTTGCATGTCTCTTACAGCCTGCTCCAAATCAAGTGACATTTCACCTGCCACTACATCGCTACTATGCCATGTTTCTCAGTAAGGTAAGGCAACAATATTTATCATAAATACGATAATATTACCAGGACCATACCAGCGCTGTGGCATGGTTAGTCCATTGAGTACGGCTCACAGTATATTATATTGACACTAAATGGTTAATGGTGCGTTTATATATCCTTGGCACCAGCTCAGTGGCCTTGTGGTTAGAGTGTCCACCCTGAGACTGGGATATCACTCTGGTTTTGATCACTCATACAAAAGACTCTGAAAAATGAGACCCAGTGCCTCCCTGTTTGGCATCAAGGGTTGGGTTGGGTTGGGTTGGGTGTAAGTCCCTGCGACATACTAGCGTTATGTCCAGGGGGTGTACTTGTACATCAAGCTGCCTCACGCTACAGAAACAGGCGATGGGCTCCTGCCCTATGGCTATGGGCCTCATGGCCATGACACTTTACAATAATTGTGCATTACATTCCCCCATTCACACACATTCATACACTGATGGCGAAGGACCAATTAGGGGTTCAGCGTCACTTCGGCACCAACTCGAACTGGGACCTTCCATTTAACAAGCGGCTTGTATCACATATACAGATATTCTATTTTAGTGAGTGGATTGTTTGAATCTGATGTTTTATAGGCAGTAAAGTGCCAAGGGCTAGATCTGGACAGCCTCCTCCCAGACCAAGAGATGCTAATGAAGATCATGGTCCATCCACTCCAGATTCAGGTGTAGTACTATATACTAATCATAATCAATGCATTAATCAACATCACCTCTTCCATATCTACACACATTTTATTTTTAATGGTTGATTCTGGTTCTTGGTCCAAATCTAGGCAAGTCTGTCAGAAATCCACAGCAACATGTGGGTGAGGAACGGTCTGCAGATCAAAGGACAGGCTATGACTTACGTGCAGTCTCACTTCTGCAATTCCATGATCGACCCTGACATCTACCTGCTCCAGGTAAGTACTGCTGAGAGTAACTCACAGCGCTAACCGATTTGTCAGTAATACTTCAGCTGAATTGTATACATGTATTTACTTACACATTTGTTTGTCTTGTGTATGTATGTCTTTGTTTCACAGGTGTGCGCTTCAAGGCTGGATCCTGACTATTTCATCTCATCTGTGTTTGAGAGGTAAAGTCGCTTATTAAAAACTTGCTCATCTTCAGTGTCACTGCAAATTTGGACACATGAATCGATTCGAGGCAGTCTTTCCTCAAGCTGTCCATCTCACTTAGGTTTAAAGTGGTTGACCTGTTGACCATGGCATCCCAGCATCAGAATGCTGTGCTGGACACTGAGCAGGAGAGGCCAATGCTGGAAGGAGCACTGACATTCCTTGTCATATTGTCGAGTCTCCGCATTCACTTGGGTAGGATCTGAAATGGCTGATATATTGAATCCAGTAGTTTTAATTGGCTGTTTTCTTCATTACTTAATAGTACATCTCTCTCACTGACAGGCATGGCAGATGATGAGATCCTCAGAGCAGAGATGGTCTCCCAGCTGTGTATGAATGACCGCACTCACAGCTCACTGTTGGACCTCGTATCCTTCATTGCTTGTTTATTGTGTTGATTCTACAGGGTGTGTGGTGTGGACCACATTAAGCTGCACAGCCTTATGCAACGGTTTACCCTTTTACTTAACATTTTGTCAGGATACAACTGCCTATAACAAACCGTTACAACATGTCCTCTCAATTAAAACCGTGGGGTGCCTTGACATCTATACACGTCTTTAGGTCCTTTTTAACAGTGTTGCTAGGCAACAACTTGCTCAGAGCTCCCAGACAGGTTTTGCGCATGCGTTCAGCCATTCACTTCCTTGTTTACGGGCTGACACAACTTGCTATTCTCTCTAAATATATGGCCCTCCATGGTTTTGATCAGAACACATGTTCTGTCCTAATTTCTGACTTAACCAAGCATCTCGTTAGGAATATTGACGCTTCTAAAGAGATCAGAATATCTATATATCTCTATTGGATTCCTTTGTTTTACTTAACCACCTTTGTTCAGATTCCTGAGAACCCCAACCCCAAGAGTGGCATAGTTCCAGGGAGCTGCAGTTTTGAAGAGATGCTTTCTGCCGTGGCCGACTTCAAAGCTCCTGTGTTTGAGCCAGGAGGCTCCATGCAGCAGGGCATGTACACACCTAAAGGTAACATTCTGTTGACGATTGGGGCCTGGCAAGCAAACAGCCTTAGTAACTGCCCTGTCATTGGAGAGACGATAAATAAAGCACATTCATTGTTTTGCCAGCTACCTCCAACTACACTATCTATTGGCAAATGGTACATTTATATAGCTCCTTTATATGCTTTACATAGATTCACACACACATTCATACACCGATTACAGAGGAAACCATGCAAGCCCGGGTTTGAACTGGCAACCTTGCGGTTCCCATCCGGCCACTCTACCCCTGAGCCACCCTATTTGGTGCATTTTCAGCAGTCTGCCCAGAGAGGGAACCAACACCACATGCAATCCCATATGCGCACATTAATAGCAGTATAGCTCCCAAATATAAATTGTCAATCTTGAAATATTTGCAGCAATTTTAAGCATTAAAACTACTTGTATTAAACAAAAAGACCACTTGAGGGCAGCCTTATACCACAAAAATTCAGTCTTTAACAGCATTACTTGGATGTTTTCCATTTCTCTCCCCCCCCCCAACCAGCGGAGGTGTGGGAGAAAGAATTTGACCCCATCATGGTTGTTCTAAGAACAGTGTACCGACGTGATGTCCAGTCAGCGATGGACAGATACTCAGCATTGTAAGTTAACATCATTGTCACAGTTTGGGATGCACACGCAGATTAGACACACCACCGGAACGACATGCGAAAACAACGGTCGGACATGCGGTCGAACATGTGCCGTACCTTTTTTTTATCCCACGATTTTGCATTTCTTTCACCCAGTGTCAATTATCTAATGTAATCCTGGGCCCCCACCTACGTGTTTGAGGTTAGGGTTAGGTTAGGGTTTGAGGTAGGTTGTCAGTCTAATGACAGTCGGAACAATAGTAGATCTAAACTAAAGCCTGTACCCCCACAGTTCATCATATAAAAAGTTTCACAAAAATTCAACTTTTAAACGCCGTTCTTTGGGAAAAATGTTTTCTTGTGTTCTGCTCGGTGTTCTAGGGTCAGCCTCTCTGTCCACCTCCACCTGAAAGGACAGGATAAGAAGAGTTAGGTCTACATGGTGATAGGGTTTGTTCCAATTAGATGGCTGTCGAGCAAAATCAATAATTCAAGCCAAACTATAATGGAATGTAGGAAATCCCTTCTTGTTGTACTACGGCTCAAGGAATCTCCCAGGGCAAATGTGTCGGAAGAGGTGAAGGAGAGGGTGTCAGGTTAATGTCTTCAAGCTTAACAGAAAGTGATAAATATACCAAAAGTGGCACTTCACACAAACGCTCTATTTTCCTTGTTTGACATGGTAGTCGTTTTGGAAGATACCTTTGATAATAAATAAATTTACCGGTAATGCCATTTCTTGCGCATATGTACACTAATAAATGCAGTTGAAACAATGGCAGTTGTGTTTAGAATACATTACTTCATCAGACCTAGGTGGAATTATTACAGAAAAGGATAGTACTTCATGTTCTGAACACGGGCATGTTTCTCCCTGAAACATATTGAGGTTGCCATCCCCCTCTTTCAGAGTGTGATACCAGACTTATTTTTCTTCATAGTCTGAATATGATGGATTGCCTGTCAGCTTAGCCTCGTTTCTATATAACCATGATCCTTTCATTGCTAATAGAGACTTTGCCGTCCATCGGTTGTTTTGTTGCATAGACTGAAAGCCTTTGTGCAGTGAATTACTTCAGAGAATGTTGGCTGTCACATCATCAAATCCATGTTTTTGGATGATTTTGCATTGTATCGACCCAGTTACTGCAAAGACGTTAACGCTTAAGATGCACATATTGAGTTCTGCAATGATTCTTTTCATGTGCTTATGTTTTCTTGTCTCGTGGATGATGTTGTCCTCTAGCTTGAAACAGTCCGGCATGCACACCGGAAATCCCTGGCCACCTTACAAAGAGCGGACTCCTCTGCATCCATGTTACAAAGGCCTCGTCAATCTGTTGCACTGCAAGACACTACACATAGTTATCTTCACTCTTCTCTACAAGGTTAGCCCTTTCAACAACTTAACAGGCGTCACAGATTTGTATCTGAATGTACTTTATGACAGAGATAACAGTAGATGTGTTTTTCTAGATCTGGATGGATCACCAGAACATGTCAGAACACGTGTTGTGCATGGTGCTGTATCTTATTGAGCTGGGCTTGGACAATCAGGTGCAAGACAACGAGGATGAGGTAAGATGTGGGCACTGGCAACCAGAGGGGAGAGAAAACACTTATTTTAGGCGATTCTTCCCCTTGTACTGTGGTGTTGAACTATTTTACCTACAGTATATCACCTCTAGGATTGTTTTGTTTGCCACATTCATAAAATGTTTATCTCGTGTCTCCAGGAACCTTGCATTGAGGAGCACTGCCATGACAGCTGGTTCCCTGGCACTAACCTCCTGTCCAACCTGCACCATGTCATCAACTTTGTGAGGGTCCGAGTTCCTGAAACAGCCCCTGAAGTGAAGAGAGATCCCCCTCCCAGCACCAGCACTGAACCAGCCTCCCCTTTTGGACAGGTGAGGGAAAACTTTGCAATGGCCTTGCTTTCTGACTGTGCCATGCTGCTTATAAGGGGGAAAAAAAGAGCCTTCCAGTATAACACCTGCTATTCTAAGTTATTTACCACTTAAGTCCTCTATACTTAGTAAACTAATACTTAGTTGATCGGGGTTGGCTCTGAACTTGGTACACTCTTTTTTTCCCCCTCTACACCAAATCTCTCCTTGAAAATAGCCTATCTACAAGCTCACAATGTATCCCAATGTGATGTGTTGTAACCTTGTAGATTAGCTATTTTTGGCTATTTTCAGCAAATCAATGCAAAATGATTCCGCATTGGACAGCATCAGCTGCAGCAAAGTAGGATTTATGGTGTCAATGCGATATCTAAATATCTTTAAATTACCAATTATATAAGTTGTGAGCATTGAACTCTCAATTAGAGAAATGGTTATATTGTCTACTGTTTGAATATATAGTGCACCACATTTTTGGGTGCCAAAAATCAAATGTGCCTTGTCAAAATATGTTGTGGATCTCTGAAGTTAATTTATTTATCACAGCAATGGAAACAGAAAATTAACGAAAAGATTTGTTGAATAAGTGGTTTATTTTTCAAACTACACGACAAACATTGTATACATTTTAACAGCTTTCTCGCTAGCTAGTTCATTAACATCGTGGTTAAACTACACAGATTGAGTATTTCAGATTATATTTTATCAATTGAGCTGTGGACATTTTAAATTAAAGTTAGATAATCAATGGCATTTGTTACCTTAATGATGATGGACTGAATGTGAGAATCTCTAATGTGGAAATATGATATAATTTCCTATGATCAAAGACACAAGCCTAATATTTAATTCACATTTAATTTAAACATGTCTGTAGCTCTGAACAGACATGTGCGCCGTTCTTGCAGCACCTCATATTGTTTGCTTGCTACCTTCATGTCCCTCCATCATGTCCCTCCATCCCATATGTTTGTTTTTTATGTTATTTTGCCGCACTTGCTCCACAGAATTCCAGGCGTCTTTCAGGGAATTGGAGAGAGGTAGCTGTTTGCATCCCCACTTGTTGTTCTCTGAACGGATAGGCTGAAGGCCTTATTTTACTTCAGCTGTTACATCTCTCTACTGAACGTGTGTTCTTGTGTGTTTGTGTGCTTTTATTTGTGTGTTTTATTTGTTAAATGAATTGTGTGTGCATGTGACAGGAGACCTGCCGTGGTGTGTTTGGTTTTGTACGTATGATGCCGTACTTCAGTAGGTCCCTCCCTCTGGACTGCTGAAACTAATTACGTGTGTAATGCAGGTTTGGGTAAACGCTTTTTAACCGCATGTCGGTGTGATTGATGTCGTTCTGACTGGGCTGGTATGATGTATGTTTATTTAACAGGGCTGCTCGGGTCCTTTTGTCGGGTCAGGTCACAGCAATCCTTCAGATGGTTCACATGCTCTTGCATCAGGCGATTTAAAACAAATTCTCCTCGAGAGTGCAGTCTGTCTAAAGCTGTTGAGGAAAGGTAGTCTTGAAATGTCCGCTGGAATTTTATAATGGCTGTTTAATTTTTTTATGTGTGCTCAACATGGCTGACTATGGTAATGTTGCACCGCTCCAATCCATCAGAACCCAGGGCTCTTTCAGTGATGTAATTTGAGGGTTTTGCACATGGCAAGTCTGCTGATGCCAGATTTTTGGGTCTGATGCCGATCCAGAGGGTCCTCGATTTGATCAAAGTTTCAATTTGAGAACCCATAATAATTGCCGATAACGATGTCATCAAAAAAGGTCACTGTTTTTTTTTTTTTTTTTAGATATTTTTTTGCGGCTTACGCCTTTTATTGATTTTTGAAGGGACAGACAGTAGGCTGACAGGAAACGGGAGAGAGATGGGGGGATGACATGCAGTAAAGGCCGTGTCGGGTCCGGGAGTCGAACCCGCGGCACACTGCGACTGGATTACCAGTCCGGTGCCCAGACCGTTACGCTACGGCCTGGGCCAAAAGGTCACTGTTACAGGTTCTGTTTCACAATAGATTTCTGTTCTGTTTCTGCAGCACTTCGGTAACCTTACATTTATAAAATGTGCTATATAAATAGAGGATTCGATTAAACTGTCAGGATGTAAGCTTGAGGCTTGGATGCCTTTTGTGAGGGTATGGTTGGTTGCTTGTGTCTGTGAGTGTCTGTGTATAATTCCTCTGAATGCATTGCACATGTGTCTGCCTAGATGTGCTTGCCCATTCATTAGATGCACGTAACATCCTGTTGCAGAACCTGCGGGAGGCTCAGTTGTTCAGCCTGGTTGCAGAACGCCGGAGGAAGTTCCAGGAGATCATCAACCGCAGCAGCACGGAAGCCGCGCAGGCCGTCCGGCCCAAGAGCTCGTCAACCCGCTGGGTACCCCCGGGCACGCCACCGCAGCTGGTCACAGAGATCCTAGAGATCCGCGAGAGCATGCTGTCGCTGCTCATTAAGCTCCACCAGAAGCTGTCGGCCAAGCAGAACTCCCTGTCGGCCTCCTGGCTCGAGGACACGGACACGAGCCGCCACGCTCACGGAGATGGCATCACGGCCATCGAACGCATCCTCGTCAAGGCGGCTGCTCGCAGCCGCCAGAGCAAGCGCAGCATCCAGGAGATCTGTGGGAAGGTCTGTCCTCCTGTGCCACCAAAGAAGAACAGTCCAGCTGACAAGAAGACCATGGATAAAGAAGAAAGGTAGATCTCAACAGTGTGGCATGCATAAAGCAACAGAACTGTAATGCATTTATACTTTTTGTGAATCCATGACTAGGTGAAACAGAAGTAGCATTAAGCATCTCACTATCTATTTAACACCCTGAGCGGCAAGGACGGAGTTCTCCGCCCTATCAATTAGTAACGCCCAGCGCTCAGGATGGAGATTGATCAAAAGGACGGAGATTATTGATATCAAAACCCATCGCATCACAGGCTGGGAGCGTCTGTTGTGCAACATTCGATGTTATTTTCCAGTGAGACGTCATCGAAAGTGTCCCACCACCCCCGTTTTAGCTGACGAGATCGGAAATCTTAAAACGTTAACTCTTGATCTAAATCATTCCGTCCAATTCTAATAAAAGATTATGTCCATCGCGGTCCTGTCGCTAGTCGCGTTAGAATTAATCATACCTCCCGTCGATCGCATCGAGAGTGTTTTGGCTACATCAAGTCGCATCCGGTCTGTCGCTAAATGTGCTCCGCTGCTATGCAGCTGGGTGCTATGATTTAATGGATTAAATAACCCTGGGCATTTGGGGTGTTATTTATGCTCATTAGATGCATCATAAACATAATACTACTTCACGGCATGGCTCTGCACAAGTTTAGCCCTTTAGAACTTGAAGATTGTCTGTCCGTGTCTGGAGCTAATCTTGCGAACCGCTGGATCAATCGGCACCACAATTCTTGTGTACACTGCCAATAGGTCACATAAATATCCCAAAGAAATGTATTGTTTTTCACTTTTTTGAGCAATGCAGCCGCTCCGATGCACAGCTTTGTGTGTAGGTGTGTTTGAGCACGGAATGTGATGATTTTATTGGATGATGTATGATGACGTTGTCTTCATCATATCATCATCATCATCATGATGAAAGGCATCGCTCACTTCACACGGGTGTGATTTATATATATATATATATATATATACTTAATTTGAAAACAAAAGTCAACAAAGACAACTGACCCTATAGGGGAGGCGGTCTTTTTTCCGACACCCTTTTAGCCGACAGGACAATGGTCCGACAGTTTCGGACTATTGTCTAAAATACCGTCTTTTTACCCCAACAGTTCGACACGACATTAGACAGACAGAAGTTCCTGCAATAGTCCGACAAACCATAGGTTAGACAGGTTACCCTAAGGTTAGACACCCCAGGAGGTTAGACGGGACAATAGTCTGATACGGGAGGGGAGGTGCGTGCGTGCGGGGGTAAATGTGTCAAGTCACGTGACCACTGGCTGTGCTACGAATATGAATTATTATTATTATTATAGCTAACTTAATAGTTCCTGCTGTAAATCCTGTTTTGATTATTTCCCTAGTGAGAATTAATTTGATGCCTTCCATATACTTTCTGGAAATGCATAATGGGCATGTGTATGCATCTAATATGAATTAATATATTATTAAATATATATAGGCTCTGGGTGGGTGAAATCCCCCCGCAGGTAAGGTATATATGTGATATCATATCGTTATCTTTCTTCATATTATTTTTTTCTGCTCTCGTTGCAAAAGACTGCCTCCCAGTGGAACGTTTCTTTAAGGTAAGTGACGGCTTTCTTAGTCTAGCGGACTGTGCAAATGCCTCTCAATTTATTGCTGCGTGTGGCACCTGGTTCGAATCCCGCTCACGGCAAATTATTTTATAATGTTCTTTCGTAGCCTATATTGTGTATGGACACAATAGCTACATTTTAGACTGTATCATTATTGTATATTATATTTAAAAAAATAGCCGTATTGAATTAATACATATTTAATTATTTCATAGGCAGGCAGGCAGACAGACAGACACGGCCTGCCTGCCTGGTGTCTGTCTGTCTGCCTGTCTGTCTGCGTGTCTGTCTGCGTGTCTGTCTGTCTTGCCTGCCTGCCTGCCTGCCTGCCTGCCTGGTGTCTGTCTGCCTGTCTGTCTGCCTGCCTGCCTGCCTGCCTGCCTGCCTGGTGTCTGCCTGCCTGCCTGCCTGGTGTCTGTCTGCCTGCCTGCCTGCCTGGTGTCCGTCTGTCTGTCTGCCTGCCTGCCTGCCTGGTGTCTGTCTGTCTGTCTGTCTGCCTGCCTGTCTGTCTGTCTGTCTGTCTGTCTGTCTGTCTGTCTGTCTGTCTGTCTGTCTGTCTGTCTGTCTGTCTGTCTGCCTGCCTGGTGTCTGTCTGTCTGTCTGTGTCTGTCTGCCTGCCTGCCTATCAAATAATTAAATATGTATTAATTCAATACGGCTATTTTTATTAATATAATATACAATAATGATACAGTCTAAAATGTAGCTATTGTGTCCATACACAATATAGGCTACGAAAAAACATTATAAAATAATTTGCCGTGAGCGGGATTCGAACCAGGTGCCACACGCAGCAATAAATCGAGAGGCATTTTCACAGTCCGCTAGACTAAGAAAGCCGTGACTTACCTTAAAGAAACGTTCCACTGGGAGGCAGTCTTTTGCAACGAGAGCAGAAAGAAAAAAATATATGAAGAAAGATAACGATATATCACATTAAATATCTCGAATTAGGTATACCTTACCTGCGGGGGGGATTTCACCCACCCAGAGCCTATATATATTTAATAATATATTAATTCATATTAGATGCATGCATACAGACAACGACGTAAATCAGCGCCCATTATGCATTTCCAGAAAGTATATGGAAGGCATCAAATGAATTCTCACTAGGGAAATAATGAAAACGGGATTTACAGCAGGAACTATTAAGTTAGCTATAATAATAATAATTCATATTCGTAGCACAGCCAGTGGTCACGTGACTTGACACATTTACCCCCGCACGTCGCACGCACCTCCCCTCCCATATCGGACTATTGTCCCGTCTAACCTCCTAGGGTGTCTAACCTTAAGGTAACCTGTCTAACCTACGGTTTGTCGGACTATTGCGGGAACTTCTGTCTGTCTAATGTCGTGTCGAACTGTTGGAGTAAAAAGACGGTATTTCAGACAATAGTCCGAAACTGTCTGACCATTGTCCTGTCGGCTAAAAGAGTGTCGGAAAAAAGACATGCACCCATGCTATAGATGATGTTACATACTGGCCACATGAAGTCCAAGGTCCTCCGTTTGAGCTACACCATGCCCATGTGGAACCCGAGAGCCACATGATTTGATGTGACTTTCATATTGCTCTCAAAAGACAGTTATTCTGCTGCTATTTTTGGTGTGCGACACGACACGGAGCCAGTATAAATCAGACATTATTCTATGACTCCAATTCCCCCCCTATAATAATGATGATGGAATGGCCTATAAGCACTCAATAATGGCCTATTTCTGTGGTTGACCCACAGACAAAGACAAAGGTTGCATCTCCCATCTGCAAGAACTGTAGCAGTTGCCAAGGCAACCATTGGGGCAGTGATGCGGTTGGCAGCAGTGAAAAACCTAAGAGTGGTGCTGCCCATTTCTCAGGCTGGTTGTCTGCGACCCTGAAGCTGTCAGTGAAAATTACTGAGCTGTGGTGCTCCTGTCAGCATTTGTTTATGTCCTCTTATTAGGGTCTCAATTTACAGTCGGCAATGCACCTTCCATGTCTGCACAGGGGGCAATAGCCTGGGTCTGCTGGACACATTATTAAACTAATAATAATCCCACTACAAACACTGTCACTTGGTCACAAAACCCTGTTGAAATCAAACATTCACAGTCCAAAACATTAGCCGGTCAAGGAACTATGGAGACAAGTCTGTTACATTGGATGACCACCACATAGTATTTGTAGAGGAAACGTACAGTACCTTACACAACAAGCTTATTTAGTTAACTAGTGACTCTAATGCACTATGCCAAGAGGGAGTCTTGAATGCACTTAGAGAGGCGGAGGATTGTTAATGGCTTGTTATGAAGATGGATGCTGGTCTCTGTGGGTAAAACCACCATTGTCACCTTAGAATCTGTTGCTATGGCAATGTGTTAAAACCAGTTTGACTTATTTTTTTTATTCTTTATTTACATTTTCAAATCATAATATGGGTCAAATAGAAAATAACATACAAAATGAGTATTTAACCCCTCCCACCCCCAGAGTTCCCGCTTCGAAACAGCCACAACCTTGGTATCTTGTACCATTAACAAAAGTAATAAAAGATTATAGGTATTAATAAAATATACATATTCATGCATATATACAGTTTAAAAAAGGTTTAGTATACACAGTAGAATATGCAACAATAGAAGAAAATTATAATATTTAAAGAAAATACACAAGTAGATAAATGGGCTTTTTGATGAGAAACAAAACATAAAAATGATACAACATGCCTGCAGTTATGAAATGTTTTTGTAGCTGTGCAAGTTTTTTCCTTTCAGAATCGACTGACTTTTGCTCAATTTATAGAAATGTACTCAAATGTAACTGACCTTGAAACTACTCCTAATATGTTTTCAGACGTCAGAGAGCGAGAGAGAGACAGCAGAAACTGCTCGCTGAATTTGCCTCCAGGCAGAAGAGTTTCATGGAAACGGCTATGGATGTCGGTAAGAGGCTGTCAACTTTTTCTCAGTGCCTTCCCTCCATTTGTAACATGTGGCTTAAGCAAAGTGTTGCACTAGTAGTCAGGCAGTGAAGTCAGAATTCACAGGATGTGAGACAGCTCAAAATAATATAACCAAATGCACCAAAATGTTTAATTAACTACAATAAGGATGTGTGTTATTTGTAATGTTAGAAATAATTGTAAAGAGCTCTCTGGATTCTATTGGGCTCCAGATATCTAATCTTCAGTCGTTCAGTGCACAACATTGTGATTCTCATTTAATATTCACTTTAATTTGGTTTTTATTGACAATTTACTAAATAAAAGCATATGCATTGTATATTTTTGTAGGCTACATTTTGACAGATGTGCTGACAGAATCTGTCATCAAAATAATTTCGTGCACCTGGCAGTTATGATGTTTTATGATAGCTCTACTTGGATCTCGTTAACAATTTCACGGCTCTATCCCGGTTCGTGTCAGTCATTTAAAAACTAATCTCTGAACAAATCGGGTCCTGGAACAAATTTCACGAAAGGTAGGCTACTAATAATCACGTCACTCACATGGCTTTAGTTTACCCACACGAACAACTTAACACAGACAATGAGAACAATGAGCTGCTTAAGCATGTGTACGAGTTTACACATTTCTGAACGTGCTGTGTCTGTCGCCTCGGAGAGGACTTCTCCCAATGATACGTATTCGTGTCGTGAATGTCTGCGTGTCGACTTCATGGGTCCCCCACCCTGCACGGGGACAGACACTGTAGCATTAAAATAAACAGGGGCAGGTGCCCCTGCACTACAGAAGTGGTTGTTTCAAGCTTTTGGCCTTGTGATAACCCATGGTTATGATGACATGCAGTTTGTTCTCACTTGCAACCATATGAGCGCTTGTAGGACACTTTGTTGACCCCTCTGGTTGACACAAAACATTTCATGCTGAAATAAAACCATCTCTCTTTTGCCTTTTTTCAACTGAGGCAAGGTGACAATGGCCCCCGTTCCCACTGCAATGTCTGGGGGCCTGTTAGGAGAAATTGAGAATGATGCTCTTGGGGGGGTTGTGCTGGGCGCTGGCTGGGAGCACACAGGATCAAAGCACTAATAGTTGGCCGGACTCCCAGGGCCCACCCTGACATGGCATGTTTAGAGAATGAATAATGGTGGCTGTGATCATCAGACGGAGCTCTTGGGCATCGGCTGCATTCAGAGAGACCCACATCTGCAGTGCCTCGCGCTAAGCAGCGAGATCTACTGCACTCCCTCCAGCTCACTGCTGGTGGCTCCGCATCACCTTCACTGCTGGGTAGACTTTAAACTGGGACAGGAACATGCAGATTTAGGTCAAGTGACGGCAACGATGCCTCATAAATATCTCTGATTTCTTCCCTGCAGATCTTGTATACTTACTGTATGCTTTTAGGGGGAATGGAACACAATATAAATGCTTTAAAATAAATCCCAGTGTTCTGTCCTGTCGTCGGTGATACCGACTGAGTTTTTTTTTCTTTTTGGATTAGCAGGAGTTTCTATTTTATTAGTATGAAATGTTGCCTTCAGTGCCTTGGCTATTCTTTTTTTTTTTGTTGCTGAATGTAAATATTGGATTTGAAAAAGGTGGTATGGTGGGACAGCCCAGAGGCCCCAGATCATTAATTGTTCAAACTAATCTTTCCGACACAACAGCACCATGTAGAGTATAAAACTAAAGCGAACATAAGCCTCTATATCCAACGACAACCATGCCGTTGGATGTACACTGTATGTGTTTTTACTTTTTTGCCATTGTTTGTCTGATTAATGCTCATTGCTAACTTATTAGAATTGGTACCTCTTTATTGGAGTTGCTCTGTCAGATAACAGATGTTTTGGCTGATTGGTCACTTGTGACTTGTACTGTTCTGGTAATGTTATGAATAGCATGTTATTCACACTTTCTTAAGTATTCCACCCAAACATGACTTATTTTATATCAAAATCAACCATTAAATTATTTGCTTAGGAATGCAATATAATCAAAAGAATTTCAATGAATTCAAGACTTAATGGGTGTGTAAAGATGTAAACTATTCCTTAAGCCTTAAGGGATATTACAGAGAATGAAAAAGAAGCATACAAGCCATCTACTTCTATGGACGTGATGCATTATGGGTTTATTCACAGACCTATGTATGTTCTAGGAAATGGGGTAGCTGCATAGAGCAGCAGCACCTGTGTCCTTGTATATTACCTTGCTGTGTGGGTGTGCTCACGTGGACGGTCATGCGCATGCTTGCACTCACAAGGGGTGGCTATGTGTGCTAGGATGTCCTGAGGCTCTCACGTTGACATCTAATGCAAACACTTTCCATTTCCCGAGGAACACGACAACCTCTCCTGAGATCACATTCCTCCAAAAAGCAATAAATCAATTTCCAACACAAGTTGACATTTCTCCACAATATTTACTGATCGAATTGAACACAGTCCTTAACATTTAAAACTAATTTCACATCCGTAATTAATCTGCAGTGTTTATTTGTTATGCCAATCAGTTACGTTTGTGGCCAGTATTGATATTTAGCATTTGCACAGTCCACTGATCCTATGCTTTCATTCATCAAAGCGCATCAAGATTTTCATTTCTGTTAATCAGTAGTGCTGCTGCTGACCTGAAACCAGTGCACTTGCACAAATGGCAAGAACTTTGTTAATTTTGATAAACCAAAACCTTTTTTTTTTTCCTTTCTTTTTAGTGAAGTAAAGATACTTGTCCTTGAAATTGCATGAAAGCATCCTTGTCGGAAGATATTTGGTGGAATTCTTTATTGATTTATGTGTAAACCAGAAAGGAAAATTGTAGCCACAGAGAACATAATATTTCCCCCTAAAAAGAACTGCGGTTTGCAGTGCCTGGTGTCCATAAGGATGGTTTGTTAGGCAGGCTTAAACACAAAGCTTAAAGGAAATCTTTCACAGCACATTACCTCCCATTGTTTTTGTTTTTCACACACTGCTGGCTTTGCTCATCCCCACTGATTGTTTTTTCCCCCATATCTACTAATCTGATCATGGCATAGAAAATCAAATCAGAACATTTCTCATTTTTATTGGCTCTTATATTTTTGTATTTGCGAGAATGATTTGATTTCTTTCTGTGAATGTGCTGAGTTATTGTGATTGTTTTTTTGTTTTTTTTGTGGCAGAATCTCCAGACACTGAAGCGGCAATGGACCTGGGAGGGTCTGACGTGATGGACTCTGAAGTCCTTTATGACTGTGTGATTTGTGGCCAGAGTGGACCCTCCACTGAAGACAGGCCCATTGGACTGGTGGTTCTACTCCAGGCATCTTCAGGTACTGCATCACCCAGCATCCAACACCATTCCTGCACCTAATGAATAGCCTATACTGTACTGCTGTTGTTTCACCATACTGCTGATTTGTAGTTCAATTTAAACGGCCTGCAAATGAAATTGCACAATGGCGATGGTGTATTTCACCAACATTAGAATGTACTCGATCTACCCTATCGCAAGCCTTTTAAACCAAACCCGTTGTTCATGGAAGCTTAGAATCCCCATATTGGAAACTTCATTTTAATAGGGAGGTTAGCTGTTGTTTTAATTGGCTCATTTATCATCCATGTTGATCCCTGCTCGCTTGTATGTGAGCCTGTCGCTGTTAACCGGTGATTTCCGTGCCATCTTTGTGGACAGAGGAGGATCGTTCACTGTCATGAAAATAAACGATGTGTTTGACTAGTAATTAGTCACGTTTTATAATGCGGTTTTCGCGACACTCTGCCCTGAAGGTCAAAGGAAAGGAACACCTTTTTTCACATTACAACCAGCAGAAAACGTACTGTATGTGGACCCTGCATTTTAATTATTTTGCTAGGTTTATTACAGTGTCCTCACAAACAATCTTTTTCCCCTGTTGACTAATTTCACTGCCACAGCTGTCATTGCTGTATGTGTCATTATTTTGCATCAGGCTATGAAAAGGGGAAACCTCTATATTTGATCGCTGGCAGTTATTAACACAGCATATGTTCTTTTGACGCATTCTCCGTCCTTGATCGCCATCCTTGATTGTTTTATGTAAATATTATAGTCAACCATAAATGGTACATTCAGAATATTTCACAATACATTTAGATCTGGTTCATTGCTGTAAGGTTTTTCTGGGTTGTCTTTCAGTGCTGGGCTACCGATGCAGAAGCCAGGAGGCTAAGAAGCTACCGACTAGCGACGAGGAACACGTCTATCCGGCAGACACGTGTGGAGCAGCTCATGATGTCAGGCTTATGATCATGCAGAACCTCTTCAAGGATGTAGGTGGTGGAGGAGTTGTACTTAACTATAGAATAATCCAATGATTCAGCACCTTTGTTGGCAGACTATCTTATCGTGTACCCTTATCTTGGCGCACTGCTCAACGTCGAACTGTCAGAAACTTTAGCACAAAGGATGCGAGATGGCTTCACCTCCATCTCTTTATCAGGCCATATTGGTTTGGAGAATGTTGCAGTTCGGTCTGGACATTTTGGCTACTACTCTGACCAAACTGTCCTCCGCTAGCTGATTTATAACAAAACTAAAACACATAATACTTGCAGCATGGACAGAACATTGTACACTAGGGGTGTAACAATGCAGTAACTGCATTGAACAACAGTCAAAGTATATCTATCTAAATTAAATAGCAACGTATCGTATTGTTTTGCAATGCAAATCTGAATCGAATAATTTTGCTATGCAAATAATCCATTGTATCGATAGTACTTTTAGAAAAAAGATAAAGCGGGTTTAATTACTTTTCCATTCAACATCACTACACTTCTATCGATAAATATGTGTATTCTGTGTTCAAGGTGCGGGTTTGTCTAAATGTGTTCAAATACAATGTCCATGTATTTGCCAGAGAATCACTGTTTACTTATTAATATCCATAATATTATGTTTCCCTTAAATAACCTGCACTATCCACACAAGTCACACAGATTTAATATATTTTGTTACCCCGCCTTTGTCTGTCTGTCCAGTTGACTAGAAAGTTGAAAAGCTATTGAAATTGTTTAATCTGTCAAACTCCAAATTGTGCTTTGCTTTGCCAAACATTATATTGAAGGGTATGAGCGACGCCTGAGCGTACTCTTTCTGATCATAAGGTGGTGTTCTTGTCTATTTTTCAGAGCTCTTGTTTGCAGTCTGTGTCCATAGGCTGGGATGGAGGCGTCTATGTTCAGACCTGTGGACATACCCTTCATATAGATTGCCACAAGTCCTACATGGAATCTTTGAGGGTAGGGGAGATACAATGTTGAATGTCTGTAATATCACTGGTTCCCAAACAGTGGGTCGGGATCCATTTGTGGGTTGCGGACACATTTTTGAATTCCTAATTGTATTTAATTAGTATAGTATATTATTTCAATGGCATGGGGAGAAAACAGAGTTTTGCACTCCGTCCGTGACTCCATGTGTGTGTCCGTCTGTCTGCGTACAGCTAATCTTCGGCACTGTTGGCATCCAGGGAGAGTGTGTGTACAGTTTGGAATAGACCGGAAATCAGAAGAAAAATCAAAGAAATTCCATAAATTATACAATAGATGTTTAAGAAGTAGTGAAAATAGCCGATTTACAAGCACACAATGTGGTGCATTGCTTGTAGATCTGCTACTTTCACAAGTTGGGTCCCGGACAAATTTCTCTTTTGGGTCACAGGCCAAAAGGTTTGTTATCATAGCATGGGCGGCTGGGCGGCATGGGCGGCTGTGGCTCAGGAGGTCGTCCAATGATCCATGGGTCGGCGGTTCGAATCCCGGCTCCTCCTGTCTACATGTCGAAGTGTCCTTGGGCAAGACACTGAACCCCAAATTGCTCCCGATGTGCTGGTTGGTACCTTGCATGGCTTCCGCCGCAATCGGTATATGAATGTGGGTGAATGTAATGCACAATCTATGTAAAGCGCCTTGGATAAAGGCGCTATAGAAATGCATCATTTACCATTTACCATTTAGCATGCTGTTTCCTGAGAATGTCATCTATCTATATAAAGTTCCTGCACACCACCACAGACTCAAAAGGAGTTCAAAAAGATGTTCCAATGAACACAATTGCCTGTATTCACGGGAGGGAAGCCGGTGGGGAGGGTGATCTCTGTTGCTGCACTAGAGACTCCTACAGATTGGTCAAGGCACCTTTTTTCAGTGGGGTGTGGAACTAGGAACTTTAGAAAGTACCCACTCCCTGAGACCAACTGTAGGAGTTGGCAGTGATAAGGGACTAGAATTAGAATACACAGGGAATTGGTATAGCAACTCTAAGTCGGGAATACACACCCCAGCTGTTGTGCAATGCTCCTGTTATTTAAAAAAAAAAATCCTTCTGGACAATGTTGTATATATATTTTTTGTCTCGTGTGTTGAGTTGAAGCATGCTCTGTTTCTCCAGAATGACCAGGTTCTGCAGGGCTTTTCAGTTGACAAGGGTGAATTCACCTGCCCACTGTGTCGGCAGTTCGCTAATAGCGTGCTTCCTTGTCGCCCCGGGTGCGGCATCGAGGCTGGTACCTGGCACGTACCTTCCAACAAGAAGACGTGTGTGCTGGTGAAGGAAGTGGAAGACCTTCAGTTACAGCTGGGTCTTTTCCCAGTAAGTATAATTTTACACTGGAGTTAACTCTGGATTTAACACTTGAATCCCAGCATAGCCCTGCAGCATAGCCTATCTACCACATTATATTTTGCCATAACAAAAGCTCATCTTCCTGGGGTCCGACACAGAAACATTTGTTTGTCCTTGTTCATATCAACATTTGAAGCATTCACCATTCCCTAGTTCAAACATCGCTCATCTCTGGAACTACCGTTAACTTTTTCTTAAAAGTGAAATTTGTGTTCATATTAGTTATGTAATAGCAATTAGGCAAGGTGTTCCATCCTATACAGCTCTATAGATTTGTTCTTTTGTCTAGGTGCTACCAGATAACCTGAACTGGCTTGTCTAGTCATAGGGAAAACATTTTAAGAGAAGAAAACCGATGCACAGAATGGATGTAGACCTAATGTATACAAAATGGGTCCAAATGTGCTCATCCCTATTATTTTGAGGTTCATGGCAAGCCATAGAAAAGTTTGGCAACCCCTGTCTTGGGCAAAGGAGATGCTAAGCCTATGATTGAAATGTATCCTTTTCACCCCTAGACGGAGTCCAACTTGAGTAAGGAGATGGAATTAATCATTAAAGACATCAAGAACGCCACCCAGAAGAAATACATGGACTATGGGAAGAACCCTGGCTCGCCTGACAATGATTTCCTCTTCATATACTCTGTGGCAAGGTGAGAGAGACATAACCTCTTATTCCTAGAGATAAGCAACAATTCAGGGTAGAGATGCTCAGATCGATCGGGCGATCAAGGATATTAATTCCTTGTCGCCGAATGCACAATCTGATCGATGATACATTGTGGTATGGAGAAGTATAAATCAGGTCTCTGCTGATGAATGATATTTAGCAGTAATAATTTTCGGGTGGCTCTTAAAAGAGCTGTTTTGGGTATTTTTCCTGGATAAAATGCATTGAACCAAATACTCTCTCGGTTAAATTAGCATTGATAAATTGGCGCTAGAGCGTTCTAGACCTCAGAGGTAGTCAAGGTTGATTCACATCCTCGTGTTTATATTACCGGTAGATGTGATTTGTCCTTTGTCAGTTTTGGAAAAAAAAGAACAAAGCTTGTAAGTGCTGCAAAGTCTGAACCAATAAGCTTCACTCACTGCACTATGTATGAAGTGACAATGTCAGCAGCCAGGCTGCAGATGACTAGCAATGCGCAAATCAGTGTGACAGGCCCTGCAAATCACCCTTGTTATTAATACTTAATTGGCATGCATTTGCTTATTTTGCTTGTTAAAAGCAAGACATTGCAGTAATATGGTGCAAAATAGAAATGTGTGTGTCCAATCCACTTGATTTATAGAGCAAGAACAACTGCATTGAACCAAAGTGCTGTACACTTGGTAAACAAATATAAAATGTACTAAGAGTAAAACGATAAACAATAGACAGCGGGGGGGAAATAGAGGGTGCGACGCATACACATTGCCTAAAGGAAACGGCAACTCTGTCTGAATCATCGAAAGCCAAGACAAGTGACATTTTGCAATGTCAGACCACCCTGTTCAGACCACCCTGTAATGCACTATGGCCATAAAGAACTTGAGAGACTGTCTATTCTTCACAACTGTAGCAAGAGCTGCTACAGTTACAGTTTTGTTATTTGTATGCAATTTATTTAATTCACCATGAGCTTTGAATTGGTGATTAAACCATGTACGAGGTATCCTGACATACAAATCTTCGGACAGATATACATTAAAGATTGTAACGACTGCTTTCTGTGGTCCTGGAATTTGTTTGTGGGACAGGCACACATGGTGAACTGCAACCTTTATGCACCTGATTTATTCTAATTCACACAGTCTTGCTTCCCTCTGAGGCTCTTAAGAAAATTCTATGTCTAACCCTTGACTCCAAGTTATGCGAGTATGTGGGAGATCTCTGAGTCCTGAGCAGAGATTTGAGCAGTGATATGGTCACAAATGGCTTATCTGTGGGTGAATGTCTGTGGCTACTGACCTCTATGCCTGCTCTCCTCAGACAGGGAGGTCCTTCCAACTGTGTGTGAGTGACGTGTGTATATGCGCACGGCCACACACACACACACACACACACACACACAAGGACAGACGGGACCACTGGCCAGTGGACTAAACGCTTGTCTGCTCTTCTCTCTTTTGTTTTAATGCCAGTTCCCTAGCCTGAATTACAATTACTGTTCAGAAAGAGCAGTGTATTCTCCTCAGAGTTTAGTTGTAGTCTTATTTCATTACATTTGTTATAGTTGTAGTCTTATTTTGTTATTTGTTAAAGTTCATTTTATTTTATATTTTATTTATGTAGGTGCCCCTGAAAAGGAATTGGAACTAGATACAGTGTACCTGCATCCAATATATAGGGCATTACGTGGCATTTTCTAAAAGTTGCTCGGGCGAGCTGTTGAAGGGCCGTCTCGATGGGCTTCATTCATACCTCTCTAATTATTCTGCTGTTTTGGGACCAGAGGTGTTGTTGGAAAAAAAATCTTTTAAAGTGGCATTAGCAGCTTTGTCAATTTAGTCTGCAGTAAAATGCTATTGACTCCAATTCTACAGCCTTCACATAAGCTCTTTTTATTAGGTCCGACTGTGTATAGATTTATTCCACACCTTCTGACTGATTTCTTGGGCTCCTTTTGGATTGAGTGCTTTTTCACTGCTTCAATTTCAATTTTCAATTCAAAGGAGCTTTATTGGCCATGAGAAAACATACGTTTGCATTGGCAAAGCAAGTGGCAAAATACAATAAAAACAGTTGAAAAAGGGTTAAAGTATATGCAGTTGGAGGGCATTTTGTTAACTGAGCTATGTCACATTGCATCGTTATATACATGTTATACAGGGTATATAGCTTTTTTTTTTTTTTTATCAAAGTTTATTTATTAATGTTCACACGAAAATATTATACAACATTTTTCGAACATTTTTTTTCCCTCCCCTCCCCCCAGAGTTCCCGCTCTGAAAGAGCCACAACCCCGGTACCTTGCACCATATGAAATAAAAGGCACATACAAATATACATAGACATAATAGAAGACTAATAGAAGTATGCAAACAAATAATAATAATAATAATAAATATGTATAAAAAAAATAAAAAAATAAAGACAATAATAATAATAGAAATAAATTACAGTAGGGTCAGTGTAATAAGTTAAGGATTGTTGATGTCAGCCGCGTTCATCCTCTCAATGCGTGTCAAAAAAGGTTGCCAAATGGTGTAAAATTTTAAAGCACCCTCTTGTGGAGTAGCGAATCTTCTCCAATGTCAGATGATGTAAAACATCATTAACCCAAGATTTAAAGGTTGGTGGTATTTTCTCCTTCCATTTAAATAGTATTTGCCGCCTAGCCAAAAGAGATGCAAAGGCTATCATATTCTTGTTTTGCCGGCTAAGATGTAGATCTTGGGAAATTACTCCAAACACTGCAACAGTGGCAGAGGGTTCTATGGGCACTTCTAATACATCTGAAAATGTTTTAAATATTGATTGCCAAAATGTATGTAACTTTGGACAAACCCAAAAAGCATGCGCAAGGGTAGCCTGATCTTGATTGCAACGATCACATATAGGATCCATGGTAGGAACGAATTTAGATAGTTTTACTTTGGACCAGTGGAGGCGATGTGTAACCTTAAACTGAATAATAGTATGCCTTAGACAGATTGAAGAGGAGTGTATCCTATCCAGCGCTTCCTTCCAAACATCATCAGAAATTTGTGTCCCCAAATCTCCCTCCCATTGATTCTTTAATGAGGTAAGTGGTTCCAGGTCAAATGAGTTTAATAAGGAGTAAACTAGCCCAATTACCCCTTTAGAGTGTGGATTGAGCTTTAGAATTGAGTCTAAAAGGGAGTCTGGTGGTTGTGATGGGAAATCCGTAATAGATGATGTTACAAAATTACGAAGCTGCAAAAATCGGAAAAAGTGAGAGCGGGGGATATCAAATTTCAATCGTATCTGGTCAAAAGACATAAAGACATAAAGAAGACATAAAGATCTCTGATTGAAGTGATGCCTTTTTCAGTCCAACTGTTGAATGCTCCATCCATAATTGAGGGTTTGAAACTATGATTTCTTACTATAGGAGCACAAATTGAGAAGTCAGTAAGTGAGAAGGCACGTCTGAACTGTGCCCAGATCTTAACAGAGTGTTTAATAATTAAATTTGAGGTGTATTTGGACACAGGTTCGGCTAACGGGAGTTTGGAACAGAGGAAAGCATTTAGGGACGTGGGGCCACATGACAGGTTTTCCAATTGCAGCCATTTGGAGACAGGGTCTTGGGACGGCAGCTCCCTCCAACACAACATCACCTTTATGTTTGAAGCAAAAACTAATAGCATTTTTTCACTTTGGGACAAATGGCAGCATTTCTTCTCAAGACTACTTAGTTAAATCTGAGGTTTTTTTTGTATAGTATTTAAAATGTGTTTAAAGGTAGCAGCTCTGTTTACATGTGCAGTACTTGGTATTAGCCAATCCAATGGAATACAACCACCCTAAGGACTACTATGTCCTTAGGGTGGTTGTATTCCATTGGATTGGCTAACCTTCTTTTGTCACAACAGTTCACAAATCTTGCTGCTGTGTTTGCACATTGTTGTATTTCTCCCAATTGGTATGGGATTATTATTGTGGGCTCGCCTCAGCGAGCACACTATTGTTACCCTTGGATTTCAACCTTCGTCATCTAACATCATCTAACATCTAACATCCACATACTTTATGCTAGAAATTTAGTTCAAACTTCAAACTGTTCAGCTCTTTGCAGTGAGATGTGCTTGTATTTTGTTTTTCACAAAGTTTTATACTTTTTAACTTTTTAACTTTTTTAACTTCCTCCCATAGACAATGAATGGGATTTTATCTCTAAATCAACCTCACTTTTGCAGCCTCATTACTCTGGCATACTTTGTCGTAGAAACGTTTAGAAACTTTAGAAAGCTCACACGACTCTGGACTTTTTCGTGGTTCAAACCGTATTCTAATACGTTAAACGGTTTTTCCGAAATCGCAGTTCAATCGCAGGCCGTTTCGCCTAATTAGTGCCAACTTAGAGTGCGGGGCTTCTTTGATCAGAGTGTGGGAACTGAATTTTATTCCTTGAAAATTTACCAAACAAATTGTCGTCCCGGCCAAAATATTCATTTTAAACGCATGTTCTTTGGTCATTTTGTAGCCACACATGTCCTCTTTCACACAATGTGACCACCAAAGCACAGAGACATACAGAATGTGAACTACGGCCTTTTAAGTGACACAAATACAGTCAAGCTGCTCATTGACCTCCATTGTACAATTCTTACGAGGAAATTATCGCGATGACAATTCTTAACTCGCTCTTATAACCACATTTTCGATCGTACCAACACCACAATCGCACATGGTGTACCTCAATATCTCAGGCCACTCACAGCGAAAAACATTTTTGCATTCGACTTTTACTTTTTGCGATAGAGCAATTTGTTCGGGCATAGTTTCCCCTATTCAGGACCATTGTAAAATAGCAGACCTTCACGCACACACGCACGCACGTTTATAAAAAAAATACTTTAATAAAAAAAAGAAAAAAAAAAAAGAAATTTAAACATTTAAAATTTAAACTTAAAAAGAAAAAACTTTTAATAAAGAACTTAATATAATTTTTTTACATTTAAAGAAAAATCTTAGACCATTATCAATAATCATTGTGTTTATGCTTTTAAAGATAGGCCTATATGCTATTTGAACCTTCTTTTTACATGTAAAAGTATGCTATTTCTGTTAAGCTCATGAATGCTTTTATATGTATACTCCATTGGATTGACTATTTTTTTTCTTTTTCTTTTTTACCTTTTCTTAATTCATCAAGAATACATTGTAAAGCATTATTCATACATTACAAATTATTAGTAGACAGTAATACTTTACTTACTTTATTCTGCCACTTTTTAAAGATTTTTTTTTTTGTGGCTTACGCCTTTATTGATTTATTAAGGGATAGAAAGTAGGCTGACAGGAAACGGGAGAGAGATGGGGGATGACATGCGGTAAAGGCCGTGTCGGGTCCGGGAGTCGAACCCGCGGCACACCGCGACTGGATCACCAGTCAGGTGCCCAGACCGTTACGCTACGGCCTGGGCCTTCTGCCACTTTTTGGGCATCATACTACTTCCACATACTTTATTTCCGCTTTATGCAGTTATTTATGCTTATTCTTTTTACAAATTTTTATACATTCTTTTTTTAACTTTTCCTTCAGCTTTAATACATTTTCTACTGTACATTATATACATTGTGTCTTTTGGCGAGCCCACACAGTTTCTGCAGGGAACTGCTTTCTAGTTATTATTATTATTCTCTTGGGAGTGCGGGCTCTATTGCAAGGCTGTGTTTGTTCACTGAGTCTGTACTTGGTCAATGCTTTCCTACGTTTTGGGTCGTTTACCATGCTCAGGTATTCAGCCAATGTATATTCTCTTTTTAGTGATAGATAGCATTCCATTTTGCTTTGGTTTTGGGTAGTCTCTTGCCAGTATGTTGGGTGGCTTTCTTTTTCTTTTCTTATAATCTGGTTAAGTCCAATGGGCTTTCCGTCTGGTGGTCGTGCTTGCGTTTGTGCATATAGTTTACTTTCAGGACCAGCTGAATAAAGGACTCCCTGTAGGTTTTCTCTATGATTGAGGGCTATGTTATGCGTTGCTTTTTTTTGGTGGTTATGAAATGCAAGTGCTCTCTTCTTTATTTTGATAATGAGTGTGTATCGCTCTAATTCCGCCCTGCAAGCATTGTTTGTTGTTTTCCGTTGGCTGCAGAGGATGCATTTGCTGAGTTCTGTGTCCAAATGTAATGGTTTACTTTAAAAAAACTATCTTTATCCGTGTGATTGTAAAACATTGGTTGGTTGAGTGGAACCCTTATTTGAATTTTGCTCCATTTTGTATATTCCAATCAGCTGGTCATAGGTCTAAGAAATGTCTGCCGTGCACCCTGGTTTTAACTATAGAGTTATATATAATAGAGATGTCACTGGATTTCTCCTGCCATCCATCCATCCGGGTTGGAAGAGAGTGCATTCTGGGTTGGAATTGGGCCATGCGTGAAGTGAACGTGCCGGGCCGAAAACATGACTGAGCACCGTGCGATGTACGTGTGAGTCATGCACGCCATGTAGTCTACACGGCTCGCATCCACGTATGGCTCGCGTTCACGTATGGCCCAGTGCCGCTCAAAGCTGCAATACCACTTTCAGCCACCATATCTTTTTCGCTTCAATGCTCCCTCTCGGTGACGTCTCTATTATTATATATACTCTAAGGTATTAACACGCCCATTCCTAAACCTCTGCCCTTGCTAGACCTCACCCCTCCCGACCTTTGCACTGCAAAATGCGGTAGTCCCCTCACCCTCCACCCTGTTGAGATGGATCCCCCGAGTGTGTCTGGGGTGCCTGTTGGCTCTCTGAAGTTCAATGAACAGTGCAAATTGACCGAGGAGTGGAAAATTCCTCAGTTACAGGGGTGCTCTTATCAGCAGAAGCCAGATGGAGCTTCACCGTGGCAACATTATCTATGTGAAATTGCTTTTTCTCCCAGGAAACCCAAGGATTTGCCCCCACCTTTCCTGGAACCATACAAGAAATGGCCAGTGGCGGCAGGATAAAAACACAAGAGTCCTGTCTAATTTTTGCAATACCTATCAGTTTTCACTATCAATGTATTCTGTTGAAGTCTTAAGTACTTTATTTTTTCACTGTTTCTGGAGTGAAACGTTTGGATACGCATGGAAAATGCACAGTGGGGAATGTGTATGGGAGCATGGTACAGCTTTTATGCTAATGGTTCAGCTTGTACAAGAGCAGAGTCTCAGAAAGCTGCCATTTATTTGATACAGAATTGCTGCAGCCAAACAGCCACATTTAATGGTAAATGGCTTGGCTACAGCTTTCATCTTCTCCTATTAAAATACCTAACCAAAAGATGAATTTGATGATACTGTACTCTTGCCTCAGTGAATTTGTGACTCTAACGGCCTATTAATGACGGAGGCTGTCTCTTCACAGGACCAACCTGGAGTTGGAGCTGTTGCACAGAGGAGGAAACTTATGTTCTGGAGGTGCCAGTGCAGCAGCAAAGCGCTCCTGTCTCAGTGAGTAGTTATTGTACCGCCCTGTGTTTCATACATCACTGACAACCTCTCTCATGAATCCTATCAATAATGTACAGGCCTACTATCTCACGCTTGTAGGTCTGCATAACAGATTGTTTGTGTATGTTCTTCATCCTTATCCTCCATACCTTATATTTGATGTATATTTGTGTATGATCTAATAGAGGGACATAAGAAAATAGCTTTACATTTCTGAATCTCATCATAATTGTAAGTAGCCTGCAATGGTCACATGCACCTGGACAATAAAATAAAAAGACTTGCCTTTTCCCACAGAATATCCTTCTAAAATGAAAAAGGAAGTGAAATGTGAATGAAGTAGCAATCTTCTTGGCACCATAACCTTAAACCAGGGATGCCTGATCTGTTGTGCTGTCTATTGTTCATTCCCTTGTGAGATTAACACTCTTTGCTGCAACAGTATGTTATATCTGCTTCAGCACTGCTGATGTTGACTTGCGGATTACTGTGGGTTGATGCTGGGTCTCATCGGCCTAGGTGTAATGAAGTATCTTGAGTTGAGATTGAAGCTGCTGGTCCATGTAACTGTTGAGCCATTTGTAAAAGGTGTCGATTAGCGGTGGCAGGTGAGCTGTTGGGAATGTTGGCAGTCGGGGTAAATGAAGCAGACAAATGGGTCAAGTGATGTTTTAGTTGATTGTGTGGTAACTTCCTAGGGCGTTCGTCCGTAAGTGTGTGTTGGGTGAGGGGGAAGGAGCGTGATCACACAACCTTGAGATGCCACTTTACCAGAAGACGTGGCCAAATTGACATTATGCCTTTCTGTCTGTCAAAGTTTCATGTTGTTCTGATCCTCTAGATGCACTATGGTCAAATGTGGAAAGATGTATTGATGTGATCGTATTGCTCTATAGGCATCATTTTAAATACTGGACAAAATCTTCCGATTTAGTCCAAGACAAGTACTGTAAATGTATGGGTAATGTGTAGAATCTGGCTTTGTGGTCAAATGAGCACAACCCATTTTCTCTTTGTTTAATTAGTCTGTTTAGTGGTGATAAATTAATTGTATTGGCTGGTGCTGTGAAATGGCCTGTCATCCTTGAGTGCCTAAAAAGCGATTTCACACTGGAGGTATGCCATTTTCTGAGCCACATTAACTGTGTAGCCATGCTGCCGGCTAAATTTACTCAGTTGCAGTACATTAGTGTTAGCTCCACACAGAAGATGGAGAATGGAAGGGATAAACGGCAGACATGCACTAACTACTGGGGGGTGGGGGGGGGGGGGGGTCGAAAGCCCATGTCCCACTAGGCACTGCTGTCGTTCTTGTTGATGAGGATGTCATGGACCACAGAGGGCAGCTGTCTGGCAATCCCTTGAATTAGCTTAAATCCACCGCGAAGAGCCTACCCTTCAAATAGCTTGCCTTTAGTTTCTTCTACAGCGGCTGTTAAATTAGTCTAGGTGCTGTGTTGCTGCATCCAGCCTTAAAGCCAAATATATTCAATAACAGATTTTCAAGAATAAAAATGTGAGGCGTTTCATAAGTAAAGCTTAACCATTTGCTGTGAGCTTGTAAATCAACTATTTTCGCTATCTGTACATGCCAAATATATAGAGCTTAAGAGACAGGAAAAACGGAGAGACAATAGGTGAGTGACCTAAAACAAAAGGTCTGTCCGGCCGGGAATCGAACCGGTAATTGCTGTCAGACATTAGATCCCATGTGGGTTGCCTCTGGTATGATGTGTTTTTGTAGGACAACACAGAAATTATCCAAGTGCACACACACACACCCACGGTCCCACGTGCGCACACACACATTCCCCAAAAACTGCAATATCATTGAAAGATTCATTGCACATAAAATAAATATTTCAAGCTTATTTTTTTTTAATCTTGATCATTATGACAATTGAATATTTCACAATGTTGTGAAATGGCACAAGGCCAAATCCCCCCCCAAAATATGTTTAATACAGAAATGTTTGTTTATACACTCAATACAGTATGTTTGTTTATACACTCAATTCTTTGTTTGGGCTCCAGCCTCCTACTGCATCACTGCAGCATGGCATGGAGGTGCTGAGCCCTGTGGCACTGTTCCAGGTGTTATTATGGAAGACCAGGTTGCACTTGCTTTCGTAGCAGCCTTCAGCTTGTCTTTATTGCTGTTATTGGTGTCTCTCACCTTCCTCTTTACAATACCCCATGGATTCTCTATAGGATTCAGGTCAGGTGAGTTGGCTGCCCAATTGAGCATGATGTGGTGCCATTCTGTGTTCCCAACTACTCATCTCCCTCATGTAGGACATCAGGCTTGTCCAAGACATGCACTGGAGCAGAACTACTCCTGTCTCTCCATGCTGTGTCCGTCTTCACCTGTGGAGGGCAGTGTTGGTTTAGATATTGGTACTCCACTCTCAGATGTCAATATTGCAGAGCTGGTTATATTGAATGTTCTGCTGCATTACAGCGTCATAACTATAAACCAAAATATGCTTAGTGACGTTACTCATTTGTCGTTTTTATCTTTTGCCGTAAACGTACTATACTGTACTTGTGTGCATGTGTGTCCGCGTGGACGCTTACGAGGTAATGCAAAATGGAATGCAATTAGTGCTGTGTTAAATGGAAGTGATTTATTGGTACATAATTCAAGTGCTTTTCACATTAATTGTGAATAGATTTCCTGTTTTGCATGTTTGAAAGCGTGACTGAGGGCTGCTAGCTTGGATTTAGGTCATAATGAGGAAAAAGTAGGTTAATTTGTTTCTGGACTAATGAGAAAAGAGAAGGGCACTTCTCCATTTGGGGATATGCTCAACATTCTGTGTCCCTTAAAAAAACATCCTATTCCTTCCCCAACGTATGATACCGTTGCAAATCTATAATGGCAGATCTATAAGACTTGTTGCGAACTTTGTGTACCTGCTATCATCTGTTCGTGCACGGCTCTAGAACCGCAGGCTATAAATTGGGTTTTAGATGGCGACATTGTGTTTGTGCCTTCCCTCACACTTATTAAGCAACTTGTACCGTGACACTTCAGTATTTATATAACGGATCTGTATTTGATGGTGTCTGTATGTACAGTAGAGGCTGTGAAGTGTTCCATCAAAAGTAGACATGTACACCAGAGGGTTGCTCTTCATGTTCCATTAGTTCCACACTGAACAGGTGTGACCTGATCTTGGAGCTGCTTGGGGCTATGGAGCACTACGTATCCATCTGGCCTGGCCTGCTTTTTAACCCGGCCAGACTGCTCAGTGAAGGCAGTTCAACTCAGCCACTTTGGCTCGATCAACACTGACTGTTGGATCGACGTAATGGCCGGCATTCAGGTGAGCAGAGCGAGTTGTCTTGGCTGCTTTAATATTGATGTGTTTTTGCTTTTGTCTTTCAGATCAGCTGTTCAATGTGCTGGCTATGCACATGCGTCTGTACAGCATCGATTCAGCCTACAACCCTTGGACCAGGCTGACAACCGTCACACAAAGGAGAGAGGAGACGGAGTGAGTGACTTTCCAGCTCAAGTGCCCCCTCCCCTTTAGGAAATCTATTTATAAAGCCCACCTCATGCCTCACACACTCTCCCCCAAGCAAGCACGTAATCACAGTGCCACTTTCTCTCTCCCCTCTCTCTCACTCCCCACCCACCCCCTTTCCAGTATATCCTTTCTCCCCCTCTCTATAAACGCCACCATTTCCTTCTTGCACAAACAGCTTTCCAGTCACACAAAGAGCAGCTAAAAACAGAAAAGGGGGGACCGCTCACGGTTGCCATAGACACCAATAATTGCCGCATCTGGCAAATTACCGGGCCCTCCGCAGAGAGCGAAACGACCCCGTCACAATCGGTGCACTGACAATGACTGCACCGCTTCGGCACTGTTGCAGCACAGCATCGCTGCCCCCAGCTGTCCATCCTGCCATCACAGAAACCTAAACATATCTAATGAAGAGCATAGTTTTAAGCAAGTACACATACTGTCTGGCTTAACACAGCACAAAATTACTAGGCCAAAACTGAATCCTTGCTTTTTTTTGGTGGTACCATTGTCAGCCTATGCCACATCCTTGTCAGCCTATGCCACATCCTTTCTTCTCCCTGATAGCACTATATAACTTTTACACCCGTTACTATTCAAGTGTTCACTGCCGTGCATGAGGTATTCTCAGTGGAGCGATTTGGTGTTTAAAAATACCTTGTTGGGGCTTCCGGTGGCAGCGCTGTCATTAACGCCCCCCAGGCGGTCAACCTGCGCAGTTAAAATGGGACAGAGAAAGGTGTTTTAGCATAGATGACCTATCTGTCTACACACTCTCCTTCACATTGTTTATATATTTATTTTAACTAGTGTGTTTTGACTCTGTAATATCGTTCAGAACTTAGTACTTAGTATTTGTTCCGATTTATACCCTGCAACAGCTTCTGTTGTATACTGTGTGCTGGCTTGAGTCAAAAATATTTTTCCATACAGTCCCCCCCCCCCCCCCCCCTCCAACTTCACAGTGGAATTAACTGGTGAGTGCCTTCGAAATGGAAGGTATTATTTAAGTGCAGTTCCTTTCATTTATAATTCCCTGAGGTCCTTTTAGAGTGGAGTGGAGACTCTAACCTTTTGCTGCTTTGTCAATAGAAAAGACGACATTTAAATGGAGATGGCATTCAGCAACGGTATATTAAAGAAGTGGGTCAGAATACTTTTTGAAATGCCCCCCCCCCCCCCCCCCCTAATGGAGAACCTGGCAAAGGCCATGTTGTCATTGTTTAAGCAAATTTATAGTGTTCAGTTAGTAATCAGTGAGGACTTTTGCTCTCTACTCTAATGATTTGAACTGTCAATATTTACTGTATTTATAATGGGCCTATTACTGCTTTTCATCATTTGCATGAACAACATACCATCAGAGGAATAAGAGTGCTGGTCTTCAAATGTCTGTTCCCATCATTTTTGATTACATGTTTGCATTACCGGTAATCACAACGGGAACTTGCATTAATCACAACAGGAACTTGCAACGGAATAACAACGGAAACTTGCATTATTCACAACGGGAACTTGGCATTGTTTAACAAATTAACTACTCCTGTTGGAACGTTCCGTCAGAAGGAATCCAACTAGCAACTGCTTCTGGTGTTATCTTCCGTCTGATAAGCTTTATTATTGATATCAAACCGGATCGCTGATTTATTTTATTTATTTTTGGCTTGGCCTTTCCTTCTTTAGCGATCCTAGACCGGATTGCGCAACCGCGCTGCCGTCCACCTCCCATTATACAGGCTGACTAAAAAGCTGAATAACTCTAAATCTACGGAGCTCTCCATGGTTTGGATAAAACGCGCAATATTTTGAGGTCTTTGCTGATTATCCGGTGGTCTAGATGGAAACATTGGCGCTTTCTAGAGCAAGGATGCCTTCATTTTAGCTCGCTAGCATTGACGCTATTTATTTAGCATTAAAGATGGACGCCCAGACAGGATGTCAGTCCAGCGTGTGCTACATTGAAAACGGCTCGGCAGGCTGCGGTTGGCTCTGCGTCCAGCAGGAGGCAGCATATGGGTTAAGATAATAGGTTCCATGATGAGGGGACGTTTTTGAATGGTGAGGTGTTGGTTTCATGCAATGAGCTGCTGAGACGACATTTCCTTGGAGTGAGAATGCTTGCCATTGCGATTCCAAAACTCGCTAATATGTACATTGTTTTGTTATTTTTGCAGATGCTTGGATGAAGATGCAGTTGAGGAGAAACCAGAGGTGCCCATGTTGTTTCGAGATGTTCCGTCCCTTCTCATCATCTTCGTCTTGACCATGCCAGAGCCGCTACGAAAAGGTGCCTTTCTAATGTCTCTTCCCACCTGATAGTGTTTCTCAGTGGCTGCTCTGCAGTGACAGTCCATTATCTGGCCTAATCGTGACTGAATGTCCGGAAGGAGACATTTTCAAGTCCCTTTTCTGTGCTCCTGACTGTTGCCTTTTATTCAGCCACATTGATCACGGTGACATGGCCTTGGTGATGGACTGCCCCTCCTCCACTACCCGTCATCTTCAGCTGGGCACTTGTCATTAAGGTTTCCTCCAACTCTGCCCTTTTGCTGCTAAAGAAAACAACCAACGCCCCTTTCAGCCCAACAGCAGCAATCAAGTTTAATGGGTGCAGTGTCTCAGCAAGCTGATCGTTTGGTTGATGACTGACGGCAGGGACACATTAGCCACAACATAATTTTTTTAGTTGGAGGATTCACTGAAACAGAGTTTTAGTACTTAGCTGTGCTCTTTTTCAACATGCACCATATACTTCCTATATATTCTCCCCAGAGGTTGTTGAGGAGTTACGGATCTGTATCTCTGTTTTTTTGTGGTGTAGATTGGGGTCCCAGAGATGGAAATTGTATCAAATGGGGGTCTGTGGCCTAAATAATTTCAAACTGGGAGTGTTTGAAAGTATAAAGGTTGAGAATCACTACTATAGAGGTGATGCCTCCCTTGCCCTTCAGGCTCTGTTGAGGAAAACGGTAGTCTGCCTCTTATTACCTTTGGGGTGGGCTTTGTATCTTTTTCAATTCCAAATTGATTGAGCCAAAGCAAGCATCATTACTGCACTCATTGTGAGAGAGAGAATTGATTTTCTTGCTTTTCTCTTTTTTGCACACCAGCATGAGAGATGCGTGTGAATGAACTCCATTACTGAAGCACAGGGCACAGCAATGGAGGTCAAAAAACCAATATGGTTTTTTTTGTCCTTTTCTTTATATATGGAGAAGGACAGGTGGTACTGGTGGGTGTACCTCTCCTCTAAACAGCCGTGTGTGTTATTACTGTGCTGACACTGATCACAATGACCGCCGCAGTGGAGCTGTCAGACACACGCCTCCTGTGTGGAAGGGCAAATAATTGCACTCTTTGTTGCTCCTTTCAAATCTAAACTAAGACCTTGTTCAGATTGCATTTTCCCACCTGAAGCATTCTGCTAATTACCCGCCTGCTGTTAGATGAAGCTTTCAAAGCAACAGACCAGAACATGCGTAGCTCTGTAGGAGGAATCCAATAGATTATCCTCATTTCAGTGAATGGCTTTTAGCCTCTTTGAATGGAATCTTATTGCACTGACTCAAGTGGGTCACTACATTTCTAGTATTATTATGTTTGCCCAAAATATAGATATGTTCCCCAAGTGTTCCACTTCTCCTTTACGTTTCCACCTGCTGTGTGTCTTATAACCGTTATCCTTCCCTCTGTTTGCATAGAACATTTCAACTGTGTGGTGCGGATGCTGTATAACCTGCAGTACGCTCAAGGCCTGGCAGCTCTCTCAGCCAAGTTCAGCCCAGAAGAGAGGCAGGCATGGAGCACATCTGGAACCCTCAAGAAGGTAAAAGTGGCGATCTCATCAATGCGACAGCATTGACTCAAATAATGGTGTTTTGTCCAGCTCGTGAATTCCACATTATGGCACTGTGTAAGCCAAGGACTACCTCCACCATGTATTCCATTCTTAATCATGTCATGTGGGACATACTGTTCTTGAAGGGTCTTTACTTACACAAATACAGCTATTACCTGTTTCCCCAGAGCTATTGTTCCCTATACTGAATTCACAACCATGGTAAATCACAGTGTATAACTTAGTATTGAGATGAATGAAGTTCCTGCTTCCTCCTAGGTTCATTTGTGGTTTCCACAGGATGCAATATCGATCTTCATTATCTGGAGAAGTGTGATTGTTGAGTGTAGCATTAATTGGCCATCCGTCTTCAGTCTATTAAATCTGTATTAGTGAGAGGCTGGCTTGAATGTCAATAGACAAATAGCTGAAACCTTCCCCCTAGGGTTTTTTCCATCTGCAATAGAGGCATGGGTGAATATGTCTACTACAATGTCATGAACAATGGTGCACTCACTCACAAGCTGCCACTTTAGACGCATCTGAAATCCTCAGAGGTAACCGCATGCATATATGGATGGATGCCATTGTATTTAAATTGAAGTTGATAAAAAAAGATGCAAAGTCTGAGCAAAGATCAGAGCCCAGAGGAAAGAAATCCATAGACATTAAATTCCCCCTCTATAAATCTATGACGGAGGACGGCAGGCAAGATAAGGCAGCCGCTGTTTTATATTCTACCACCTTCAATTTGATAAATGCTGCCAGCTTTTCCTCCATATCAAATATTAGTCAAACCAGTTGAGTTTTTATCAGAACACACGTTCAGTACTGTCGCTGCTGCTTATCATCAGGTCAGATATTTTATAGCAAGAAAATAACTATTGCATCCTCACAGCTTATTCTGCATAAGTTATTATATTCCTCTGTGCAGCACATTTCAAGGATTAGGAGAACACAGAGGCAGGCCACTTACATTTGATTGTAGAGGTGACTTTACTATATCAGGATCTTTTTGTGTTTTCTGTTACCCACCAACACAGTTTTGTATTCTGTAATTTACTCTACTATTCGTAACTTTTACATTTTCCAAACTTTCTGATGTTCTGTCCCAGAATGCTGCCAACGCTGAGAAGTCTTTCGAAGTCCTGCTTGGCCATGTTATCACCGAGCTCTCCAAGGACAGGAGTGTCTACAAGGTGAACGCTGAAGAATCATCCATGGTGAGACACAAAAATGACAACCGTTTCACATCAACATCGCCTGTCATTTGCTCCCAGCTCTTTCACTTGCCGCATCCTTCTTTTTTATTATTTTTTTCCCTTATTTTCTCTTGTGTGATGAATTGCACATTAACCCTGAGAAACAATGGTGCGATATATCTGAAGGAGAGATATACATCACCCCATTATCAGCCAGCTGTTGAGTGGTTAAACCGCTGTGCTCCTTTCCCCAGCTGAGCTCCAGTGTGTGGTCTCCACAGTCCATAGAGTTCAGCCTCCAGCAGTTCTGCCTGCCATTCCTCCGCATCGCCTCCCTCCTGCAGCACCACCTCTATGGAGACAACCTGGCTGGCTGTCTGGTACGTCTACTCTGCATGTGTTGTCATAACCTCTTAACCAGCCCTATTTTTGTCAACATTTTTGTTTATTTTTAAATCTGTGTTGTTCATGCCCTCGTTGTTTTGCCTGATTCACTGCCTTTTTGTTATTATTTTAATGTTTTTGCTATTTTAATGTTATTTTGTTTTTTCTTTGCTCTGTAAAGCACTTTGAGTTTAATTTCATGTCATGAAAAGTTCTATATAAATAATTGTTATTACTAGTGCGGTGCCTTTTGGGTACTGGCCTACTTGGAACGATGCAAGTTTGAACTGCATGCCCCACTCAGTTATGTATTTTGAACTTTCATGAATAACCGTATGAAATATCCACTGTAAAATTGCCTTGTGGTTGGACGGGCATTACAATCGTACCCATATGGTAGTGAGACATTTTGAAAGTAAAAATTTGATTGTTGAACCTCAATCAAAGAAGTGAAATAAGACCACGGTCAGAGGGAACTCACACGTGCATTTGTTGGGTGCATGTTTGTAATCTCAGGAGGAAGAGGAGTTCTCATCCCTGGCTGTGTGTCTGGGGCTCCTGGCCCTGGCTCCCCAGCCACCCAACCCCATGCACAGTGCCTCATGTCTGGAGTGGCCAGTCAATGCCTTTGACTTGCTCGCTCATTGGTGTGCCGAGGTCACAGAGCTCAAGGAGTCACAGGTTGAGCAATCACTGGTAAGTAGATGACTGTAAAAACAGGGTGAAAGTAGACCAGGGGCCTGTTTCACGAAACTTGGATTAACTAATCCAGGATTTAGGCCAAAACCAGGCTTTTTCAATCCTGGTTTATTCTGTTCCACTAAAGCCAAGCGAGGCTCAGAATTGGTGGATTTGGCGAGCCGGGATCAGCAAGCCTGGCTGAATAGATAGCCTGGCTTTTTGTCTCTAGACCCAATCTGTGGTACACAGATTTACTGATCTTTCTTCTTCATGGGGTATTATGGCAGTTTGCATCCTTAATAGTTGCATTACTGCCCCCTTCTGTATATCTCAGTATCTTTACCAATCTATTCAAGACTTAAGACTTAAGCTTCTAAAATAAATACTGCTCAATAGTGGATAGACTGAATGATTAACTACCCCAAAAATATAGTTTACATTTTACCACTACTATTAACTTAAAACAGAATTCTTAATATTGTAAGCATAATGATATTGTCGCATTGTGATATTTGGCCATAACTCCCTCCTCTGAGGGAGCTACCTTTGGGGAAGGGGGTTGTTGTCCAGACAGGGGCCAGACTGGTGAGGGTCATGGGTTCATGTAGCATGCCAAAGTTTGTGCTATTGCCATTGAGAATGCATTGGGCGTTTAAGTTAAATAACTCAGAAACTACAAAACATTTCAAAGTAAAAAGTTCCAGCATGTGTCTCCACAGTAAGCTGAATAATAAAAAGTGTGAATGGAGTTTCTAGGTGAAAGTGCTTTTTTGTGCCAATGTCTGCCATTGAGCCCCATTGTAAGATTCTCAAATTTGAAAGCACTATATTTCTAAAACTATGAAACATTTCAAAGATTCCTTTTCAGGCACACATGTCCACCGTAGGATGAACCTAAATAGGTTTGAATGGGGTTTCTAGGTGTAAGTATGTAGGACTAGTAGTGGGTGAAACGTTACAATGGTAATATGTTGTAAAACAATGAGTAATGGTAATATTTAGTGGTTTTCACTTTTACAAAGAAATAATAATATAATATAATAATTCTTCTTAACCGTGCACTTGCACGACAGCAAACCTATTCATGGGGAACATTCACCAAAAGCAGCTGATCTACAAGCTCACAAACTCATGATGTTGTGCAGCCTATATATTTTGGTTATTTGATTTTATATAGTGCTTAAATTAGTCCTTTAATGCAGACCGATACAAATAAGGCAACATAAACCCATAATAATTTAATAAGTCTAGAAAACCTCATTGGTTTGTGATCAGTTTGACTGCTTAATGAACAGTAAATACATCAGGATTAGGTTAAACCTGGCTGTTAGCCTGGTCCGGAGCAGGCTAAGTCCAAAGCATTAGTTTCCATGGTAACTAATGTAGCATCACTTTCATGAAACCGAATCAAGCCTCAACATATCCAGGTTAACTGGTTAAATTAATCTGGCAAGATTAACCAGCTTTCATGAAACCGATTAATCGCTGATCCAGGATATATCGAGCCAGGATATGTGTTAAATCCCGGCTTAATCTCTAATCCAAGTTTCGTGAAACAGGCCCCAGGATAGAGGCCATGGAAGTGTACTGGGCCTGGGAATGTTATGGAACTTGTTGATCAATCACAGCAATTGGTCAAATCAGATTTGAGGCATTTTGTTAAAAACGCACCACTTCTGCAACTTTTGAAGCCAATCTGATGGCTCCGTCTTTATCACGTGACTATAGAGAATAGAGATGTGTACCGATTTGTGGCGTTTGGCCAACATCTGTAGGAGTAATATAAAAAAATGTGTTTTGCAAAAATCGTCCTCCTGGTGGCACTATATAACAGGGTAATGTGAATGATTTGGGGCTGATGTTCTGCTTTGGCGTCCAGGGAGTGTACGTGCACAGCAATCATTCCAACTGTGCCGGAGATTAGCTGCTCACAGAAAGTTGGACAGACGCACACACAGACGGATGGACCGGGGAGAAAACATAGTTTCGGCCATGTCTTCGGCCTGGTGGAGACAATGACGTGAAATTAGTCCTTTTTATAAAATGTTGTTTTGTGTTTCAGTCGCCTCAGTTTCCCCAAAGGGCATGTTGATAGCCTCATGGCAGTTTAGAACAGGTGGTGTGTCCATCATTTTGACAACTTGGAGTGTCTTGCATGACAAAGTTTTTGTGAGTGACCACATGCTTCTAAACAGGGGACATTATTTAGTATCGAATCTTAGTACTAGAGGACAGGATAAAGAGCATTTAGAAGTCATAGAAGTTTTATGATTTATTATAGTGAAACTATCTCCCCCCCCCCCCCCCCCCCCCCCCCCATGCAACATAAAGGTATTTTCAAATGGATGTGTGTTTTCCTTTGCTTCCCCAGACGTTTTTGGTTCCAGGTCCTCAGTGGTCACCCCCCCGTCTCCTCCAGCTACCTGACAATTACAATATCATCTTCCAGTACTATCACAGGAAGTCCTGCACTGCCTGCAAAAAGGTGCCAAAGGACCCTGCTCTCTGTCTCGTTTGTGGCGCCTTTGTTTGCCTCAAAGGACTGTGCTGCAAGCAGCAGGGCATCTGTGAATGTGTTTTGGTGAGTTTCCCATCTTAACTCATTCACTGACATTTTTGTTGTTTGTTTTAACTCGGTAGTCACATAATACAATTCTAAGCTACCCTTAGTTGTGGAAACGATGTCTCTCTCATATTTCACCCCCTCCAGCACTCCCAACACTGTGGCGCAGCCACAGGCATCTTCCTACTGATAAATGCCTCGGTCATAATCATCATCCGTGGCCATCGCTTCTGCCTGTGGGGTTCTGTTTACCTAGATGCCCATGGCGAGGAGGATCGTGATCTACGGTACATTAATTATATTTCTTAAGCACAATGCGTGTTGTATGTTATCAACAAAACCGTTACTCACTAGCTTTGTACAATTGATGGTTTTGAAACTCTTTGTTTAACCCCTTAAACCCTGTTGTATGTAAAATAGCTGATCTACAAGCTTACAGTTTGTTGCATTGCGAAATGTTTTGAGCTTGTAGATTGGATATTTCTGCAGAATGTTTGCCTATTTTCACCTATGTTTGCCTATTGTGATATGCCCAAATAGGGACACTAGTGTTCATGTGATTTAAAAGAAAAGACAGAGCTCTTTAACATATTTCCTTCTTTCCTTCTTTTCTAGCCGTGGCAAGCCTCTGTTCTTATGTGAAGAGAGGTATCGGGTGTTGGAGCAACAGTGGGTTTCTCACACCTTTGATCACATCAATAAGCGCTGGGGACCTCATTATAATGGACTCTAAACTCTCCCAAAGCCCACAAAAAGAATCCACAAACCCAAGTGGGGAAATAAAAAATTCTGGCTTATGTGTTCACCTATATGAAACATTTGGGAATCTAAAAATGTGATATACACAAACATGCAGTGAGGGTGTTGCTGCCACAGCCTTGGTTTATGTCAAGTTTGGTGTACAATCATGCCTAAAGACTAACACGCGTGTGTGTGTGTGTGCGTGCGTGTGTGTGTTTATTTAAGTGATTTAACTGTGTGGTTTTCAACAGGGAGAAATGGAATCTGAAAAGTTGGAAGTGAAAGCACAACTTTGCCCAGAAAGAGAAGAGGTTTGCAAAAGGCTATTTAAGCCTGTAACACTTGTTTGGCTCTCATAGTTGAGTAAAAATCCACCCTCAGTTTGACTTTTTATTTTCTCCAACATTTATAATGCATATCCCTCATTTATTGGAAATTGCTATGCTGTGCTGGCGTGAGTTTCAAACTCCCGAAGTGAGTGTAGCAGAGTTATTGCAATGTGCACTCTTGTTTGTAGATGTAATGTTAGGCAGGACAAGTCCACTCATCAACACTAGAGTTTTATTGCAGACTAGCAAAGCTCTTTTTATGGGTCTAGTTGCAATCCATCCTCAGGAATTATTTTTCTCTTTTTGCTGTTTAAAATACAAAGTTTTAGATATTTAAATAAATGCTGCTGCTCATTGTTAAACTAAGTGATTTTACCTTTTGTGAAGACATTTTTTTTTTCTATGACATTTTGCTTTGAGTTTATAGTTGATGGCTGGGAATGTTGACTCAAGCTCACTTTAATGTCCTGGCATGCAGTCATCTCTTTATTACTCATTATGATCCAGTCCTGCCCTCCATCGAGCCACTTTCAGGTCCGGTTGAATATTTACTTAAAAATCTAAAATGCATTTGTTGTCATGGCTCCCTATATGCCCCTTATCCTCATATAGGCTACATATTCAATTAGTATTTTTTCTGTTTTATGGGGAAACGGATATCAAAATATTCTCAGATGTAAAAAGAAAGATATGCTGAGTAAATTGCTCATACTCCCAAATACATTAAATTGTTCAAAATCACAATCCTGCCACATCGCAACATTGGACAAAATTACCAGGCATCAGTATCCATTACATAAGTGGTGCATGGCATGCTTATGCCATTGTTCAAGTGTCTTATGTCCTTAATCTTTTGATTTATAATCTTATCCCTAGCAAAAAGGACACTTACCCAGCTATGCCTGCAAGAGTAATGCTGGTGATATCTCTGGTTTTGAATTGCTAGTCACCAACATGCTTCAATGAGGAATCTTTGAGGTCGAGAAAGGTTTAAACACTTGAATTAGTTCCTCTTGAATTCATGCATGCTGTTTCCATTTTCTCATGAGTTTACCTTCACTCTTATTTTGTAGTACTTACTTTGTACATGACCGCAACTGAACAGCCAACGAGTAAAGGGTGTAAATTGTAACTGACAGCTCTAGTGTTCTCCTGTATGAATGAAAAGAGAGAATACAGTACATTACTGTAGGTGCTGACTCAAACTTTCTGAGTTTGATCAGAAAGTATGACTTGGACATATAATGCAAAATGTAACATATGTGAATAAAATATAAACACACAGATATAATGTTCATTTTCATTTTTCCTGCTGGAGGCTCTTTTTACATCTTAATAATATGCCTTCTCTACTCTAGCCTCATACATGTATTTACGCATTGCCATTTAAGGGTGATTTCCTTTCCCCTTGCTGTCATAATCTCCAAGGAGGCCGACTGTCAGCATTACAGGGTTGTTTATTTCAGTTGAGTGAGCATGAATAAATGACAGTTGAGTATTTCAGTTCTTTCAAGTTCAGGCTGTACTTTCATGAATCCTCCTTTCAATGACAAAGCCCATACTGGGATTATTTTTCTCACACTGTGGCCACAAGGGGACTCATATGGCCATATGGGAAATACTATGATTGCTAGAGGGGGAGAGAGAGAGAATGTGACATTAAATATTACTGGTTTATATTAATTAAAATGGAGTCCACAAACTTAGAATTAAACATTAATTTAAAACTAAACGGTTTGTAACATTTACAAAATATAGCCTATACTGTACATTAGCCTAGCCTATGTAAAGTTAAAATGTAGATGTTTATTCAAAAATAATGGAAATGTAATTTTATTAGTTGAGCAGTACCACATAGGCTACTTTTCCCTGAGTGTGTGGTGGAGCCTACTATGTCGATTGACGCTTCAAATGCCAGGCTAGGCTCATAGGTTTTTTTTTCCTTTTTTTTAATTTGCATTTATGCGAGAAAATCCATATATGATCATTGACTGTCTTGATCCAAGGCTGTAGTTGAGACGTGAATTAGCGACTAGATTCGTTTTTTATCAGTTTAGTTATCTAAAAGGAAAGTGTGTTGTCTTTGCCTGTAGAATAATTTCTGGAAGACAGAAGAGAACGTGCAACATTGTGTGTGTGTGTGTGTGTGTGGGGGGGCTAAGTGGGTTAAAGTTTAATAAACAATGGAGGCCTTCGAGGTAATGAGCAGTGGGCGCCACAAAGCCTTTCATGCCTAATTAGTGGAAATTGTGAGGCATGTAGGCACATAGCTCCAGTCCAAACTGAATGTTAAGGCGTAAAGTCGGACAGAAAAAGTCCAATGTTTTGAAATGTTGGTGTTATGGCAACACTTGAACGAGCATCGCTGAACACATGTTCAACTTCGAATTTGAGCAGTTTATTCCGGGCACAGGTAAGCAGGTGGATACTTGATGCTTAACGCAATAAACTATACTGGGGGCAATTAAGGCCACATAAAGCGATATTAATGTTGTCTTTATGACCACTGCAGTGAAGTCAATCTCTTTGCTCATGAGGGTATTGCTTCCTCTTTGTAGAAGGACGCGCAGGTATACCTATATCACATTACTGTTAATTATTAAATTCCTTCACTCGGGAAAGACAAATCAGTTCGGAATGGATATGTGGCTATGGACGGTAAGGAAGCTGTAATGTTTTAACAGTAGCACCAGACCTAACATACATGCCGATGGGGCAGGCTATCTCTACGTACAATAGGTTATAGGTTGCTGGTTACGATGAACGAAGGACAACTACGGCTCAAGATGTTTGCTTGCATTCATGTATAGGCTGGATGACTTAATTGTTCTTTAATGCTAGTTTTATTTCATTTTTCTTCTATTCTCAGGTAAAAATGGAAACACGGATGCAGCAGAGACTGGCTACAATGGGTAGGAGACTTTACTCATCTAAACTTGCCATAGGCCGCTACCTCATCTAAACTTGGCATAGGCCTACGGTACCGCAATGGCTAGATAGTAGAGATTATTGTTTGGGCAACCTGATAATGGCTCGGTCGGTCTGTGTGTGAATAGAGACTGTCCCTCAATTTGAACCACCTAGGCAAATTGGCAAATTGAACTATAGCCTATTACCTCGTCTGAACTATACAACATCATGTTATAGTTCAGACTCGATGTCATAGGCATAGTTTGCTGTCAGTGTAGAAGTATAGGGCTTGGGACTGTGGGACATTTTATATTATCTCAGTTCTTCTGAGGGTAACGGCCGGGTACGGTCGCCCCTTTTCCATCTCGCCCCACTACTCTACTTAGCTGTAAATAACAATATTGTTGGTGATTATATAAAAGTTATTATAATATTAATTTATCATTGTTAAGTTCACTCTGTATACCCATGGGCATAATAGCATGATGATGCCATTACAAAACATGGGCTACATGGAAGAAATGTGTTTAAGGCTGCTAGAAGGCCTAAATTAACTTAAAGCAGTCACCTTCTCTGTATCATGTTATTCTTTCTTAATTTTACAGAGTATAGAGGTCGACTACTATACAATCAAATAAATCTGTATACAAGATAATTTCAGATTGCAGAGAGGGAGGAAAATACTAAATTAACTTAACTACATTAACACATTTCGCGGGGCGAGTTGGTAAAGGGGTGAGTCGTCTATTCCTTCTGAGACTACATTCAGTAGGCTATAGGGCAGGCTACTGTATTAAAGGGCAGCCTGAAACATGACTGTCAGAGGACTGTCATATTATGAACCATTGGCTAGTATGACATGTACAATAGTATTTGAAAAGTCACATGAATCTGTATAACAGACAACAGACAATACAACACATATACATTACAGTCATACTGTGACCAAAATACATTGATATAAAAATGCATTGCGTAAGTTAGCTACATAGGCTACTTCAATTGGACCACTGATTAGTTTATACAGTGGTGCCCATCGGGCCCTGGCCTACTTGGAACAATGCCAGTTGGAGATGAATGCCCCACCCAGTTATTATGTCTGTCCCTTTTATGCCCATATATGGAGTTCTTTGTCAGGCATGCCCAAATATGGAGTCTATGCAGATGTCAGAACAGGCAAGCTCCATATATGGAGATATAGGGGTGATCAGGTCCAGAGGCTTTTGTGCTGGTTCTGGACCACCGGCTATCTCGACACCGGGCACTGCACCCCACTGCACCTGTGGGGTGTGGAACTCGTATATCTCATTTGAAGTCGGTGGGGCGAACGGTTCTCGATTTACGTGGATTACAGACGTATGTACACAGCCACATGTGTAAGATTGCACGTACACAGAGACTTGGTGCATTTAGTCGGTAATGATGGAAGTTGGCGATCCATGCCCATTACCCCACCAATGCAATACTCGTCAGAGTATTGACCCATGTCAGAGTACCCGTTCCACCCATCTGTTTGTCAGTCTGTGTCCCTTTTATGCCCATATATGGAGATTTCTGTATCTGTCTCTCTGTGTCCCTTTATTCCTATATGGATTTCTGTGTCAGGCATGCCCAAATATGAAGTGTTTTGATGTCAGAACAGGCCAGCTCCATATATGAAGATATGGCTATAGGGGTGATCAGGTCCAGAGCCCGGGCAGAGGCTTTTGTGCTGGTTCTAGACAACGGTGTATTCGACGGACTCGACACCGGGCAGTGCACTGTGGTGGTGTGGAACACACATGTTGAATTTAAAGTCGGTAGGGCGAACGGTTCTAGAGTTATGTGGATTACAGACGTACGTACAGTATGTACAGAGACTCGGTGCAGATAGATGGATTTGATCAAAACCCCAAGGCACACTTGAGCTCCCTCTAGTCTACACCCATGCAGTGCAGTAGCCTATATGGTATATCTGAAGTGAATCCTATTTATTTAGAAGCAGTTTACTGATGCACAGGATCTGACATTACTGTCTAGAGACCTCCAGAAGGATCACCAGTGGATATTGGCTCCCTATAACTCAACACACAGGGTGCCAACATGTTTCAGTGTATTATTACAGCTCAATCACAGATACAATAACACAATGTCTCACAATAGGTCTGTTTTTACGATTAAAAAGTTTTTCCTGTATACATGGCAGAACATGGTGAGGAATTAGATGGTAGTGTGGAAAGTTGTATAAATTCTATACTGTACCATTCACATATCATGTATATTATTATAATTTACTATACATGGTATCAGGGGAAATGCTGATATTTATAAAATGTGTATTCAAAGTTCAGTTTATTATGCATGAATGCATGCACACACTTCTACTAGCTCTGTGTACATTCCTTTTTTGTGCCCACCAGTATTCTTCAGTCAGCCAGGGTGAGAACAAGGATGCGAAGCTTCAGTTCTGGATGGTGGCTGCTGGAGGTTTACGGCAAAGCCCACTCGTATCCCCTTAGCGCGGGGATTATGGTTGAGAGTATTTCTTAACCAAAGACTGACCCCTGGGCTTAACCGTTGGAGTTACCGTAAGGCTTTCCCTTGAGTGCGTGTGTATAAGAGAGAGTAGTTAGATGGAAGCAGAAAATTAGATTATTAACTTTTTCCACAATGCCTCTCATGACAAAGAAAGCCTCTGTGTTGCAACTGGACTCATAATGGAGGAGTATTACCATGTCTGCAGTGCAGACATGGTAATCTTCATAGTAATCTTCATAGTCAATTTACATTTATGTGCAGACTCTGCACATAAATGTAAATTGACTATGAAGATTTATTATTTGCTAATTTGCTAAAGGAGCACTTGTATACTGGTAATTATACTTTACTTTACTGTTGGGCTTTTTGGGGCTTTTTGAGTGGTGCAACCACTCCTATAGACAGCCATGTGTGTCCCTGGCTTGCTGGCTGGCTGTGTCCGAGCACCTAAATAGCTTTTGGTTGGTTTTCACCACCAAGTGTCACTGTTGCGCAGCCTAACACACACATTGACAGTACAGTGACAGTACAGTAGAGGGACCCCCCTGGGGACCCCCACACGGTAACTCTGTCATTTCTCAACCATTTTCGACATGGGGCGGCTCGCCGGAACTGGGCCGGTACCCTGGGTGCGTTCCTGTGGGTCTGGAACTTCCGGGGACCCCCACGTGGAGTTGCACCACTCACTTCAGAAAGACATAAAGGAAAGAGTAGTGAGGAGTAAGGAGTTGCAAGCAACACAGATCTCTGGCTAGAATTGATCCGGGGACAATGCAACAATGTGGTCAATGCATGTCCTGGGCCAGTATCGCTGTGGGTCCAGCAAGCACATTTGTATTATATTGTCTTGCAGATGACCGTACATTGACCAGCATTGACTGGCTATCGTCCCTGTAGGACGGAAACCTTGTATGTCTACAACTGTTAGTTTTCAGGAACAAGTCAACCTGTGATCCAATGATCCAGTGTAGTTGTTATTAAGATTTAGTTTATTAATTTAATTGTTTAATAATTATAAAACCCACAACTTTAAACCTGGCCTCCCTATTTTTGGGCATAGGTGAACATTTAAAAATATTTTAAACCGTAAACAGAGAAAATACCACATGTGGTGTTGCAGATAAGCTATTTTCACTACTATTGCGTGACAGTGTCATATGCCAAATTATAAAATAGGCCATTAATTCATGAAAAAACAAAAGGGTAGATTATTGAGATACATCGTTTTGGCCCTACAGTGATGAAATTGGACTGCAAATAGAACAATGTGCAAATAGAACACATGGTAAAAGGTAACCAGAGCATCTCCATCAAACAGCAGCATTGTTCTACTGTTCTAAGCCGAAATTGTACATCTTCTGGTCATTTAAAGAATTTAAGGTTTTCTCTTTCCATGAAGACCGAATTCTGGTATGACATTTCGCTGTTAAATGTGTTAAAACATGTGAAAAGCACCACGGTACACAGAGGGAAGGATACAGGTGACATCAAAGCTCTCTGGAGATACAAGCCTATAGTTCAGTGCGACTGCTCTTCACATTGTTGGATCCCTTGGGTTCGGAACTCATGGCAACGTAGCATCTAGTGTTGTGTTTTTGCTTCTGGGTGTAACATTGTTTTGTTTTCAGCCATTCAGCATTTACGTAGATGACATCCAACAGATTGTGTCACATGTTGCTGTAGTTTTACACTGTTAAATTGTTAAATAATCAAATTCATCAAATGGTTACTCCTACTTTATAATCCATAATCTTAAATTAATTTGTAGATTAGTGAAGCCTACTGTGGGATAATCATTAAAAAACAATCAACACTCGGATATTATGGCATAACATATTGACAGCAAATATACCTATTTGAGTGGCATAGCGACAGATGTCAAAGGTTGTCTGGACTCAGTCATGGGTGAAATGTAATAACAGTTGTAAATATATATGCCTTTATTTACAAAGGGGAGATTGGCAGGGTGTCCTATGACGAAGTAACTCATGCACTTCCTGGTTACCCTGCATGCAACCTGAGATCCTTCATATCAGCGACCATTATGAGTGGATACATCTGCCACCTTAATATTTATAAGTAGATCACGTTGCAGAATGCTTCTGACTGAATAATTAATCACCTTTAATTAGCATGGTTTGGTCCAACACATTTAGTTGAGAGGGGTAGATGGAAACATTTTCACAGACAGTGACACAGGATCACGAGTCAGAAACAGGTATGTGTGACTTATGATTCAATGATCTAGATGGTTTAGATTCTAAACCATCACAAATAATGTTCTCAGTATAGCATTTTGGAGAATAAAGTTTATCAGAATAAATCAGTGTAGTGTAAAGAATATGGATGAGGTTGCTAATAGTTGGCATGAAATGTACTGGCAATGACACTATTGACTGTATTTTCTAGTTAACAGTTTCATCAAGGTCAAAGATTAGGTGGATTGCTGATCATTTTTAGATGGATTAATGGCTGTTTTATAGTGACTGTTGAAATCCCTTTTTATTTTCATTACTGTTTTGGAAAGAAATTATGGATAGGCATATTACTGCAAGTATTAACTGTATCAACAACTTTAGTAAGCTTAATAAACAAAGCTATTGTGTTTTTGAGACTTGACCCTTCGTTTGTAATGGCAGGAGAAAGTTGATATTGTAGAGTGGGTATCTGATGTTGCTCACTATCACAGATAGACAGCTGCTTGAGCGCAATATGAGCCTACTGTTACAAAAGTTGGTGATGCTACCTTGACAACAGGTGTCTAGCAAGGTACTCAAAGTACTGTTTAGATAGTGTATATACCACAGAGCTTTAGAAAAACGAATGACGTTGATACATTGTGAGGAAATGGTTCTTAAATCTTGTTGATTATCAAGGTATGTGATGCACTCTTGTCTCTTATTCACTGGCATTTGGAAGGGGCAATTAATCCCAGAATGCTCATCGACAGATTATTGATCGTATTTACTGTAAAAGTAATCTGGACACATATATTTAGCCTAGGTGGTTCTTTTAAACAAGTGTGCTGTTGAAGAAAGCTATTTGTCCTCATGCTGTTATTTCCTGCCTCGAAGGACACTCTGAAGGACGTCAGCTCTATCTTTGTGGTGCATGTTTGAAAGTCCCGATAGAATAGATTGTGGTATATCTGTATAGCCTTAAGCCATCACTCAACCTGCTTGCGCAACAATTCATAAATCTATCTTCACAGGTGTCTTTGCAGCACCCTTAAGGGTTAAACATCACTCCCAAACGTGGCTCCCCATCCACAATGACCCCCTCAGGGTCATATACATGTGATACATGGCAAGAACACTCACACTACACTCAAATCGATCATGTTTATTTGGAATAGCTGTCTGTTGTTTTTTTTTAAATGGGAGGCATATTTCCTAATATGTCAATATGATTTCCTATCATGTTATTCGAGTCGCATTCAGCTGTTGTGACACATCTTGCCTTGCACCGCTGATCTTACATGTGGATGGTTACGCTGACATTTCCGCCAGACCTAAAGGATGATTTATGCTAGGCCTTTGCACCGATGCTAATCATTAATCCTCTTGTGTGTGTTTACTGTGTTATTATGTGATACGTGGCCATTTTTTTAATCTTTTGAGCAATGAAGTCCTGATTTTGCCAATGGCAGGCATAACTGAACGGGTAGAGAGGCCGTCTGGGAATCAGAATTTTGCCTGATTGACCCAATGCTTGTGTGTAGGACGCTGTATTAATTGCATCCACTCTTAATAGTTTGGATGCATGGATACATTTTCAAGTGTACCCCAAGAACAACTAAAGTGGTGCCTCATTTGTTTTTATTTTGATCATTTCACGAAACATTCTAAGATAGAATTGTTTTCTGTGTTTAGTATTGGTGAGGTCAGGTGGTTCACTGATCATTCAGGACAGTACCCATCCAGTTAATCTCTGTGTTTAGTATTGGTGAGGTGGTTCACTGATCATTCAGGACAGTACCCATCGAGTTAATCTCTGCCAAATCCAATTGATCTTGAAGAGTCTTAGTGGACTGTGACTGTGGACTGTCCCCACTCTCTGTATGGTAGTGTATGTAAACGAGGCAATCTTTGTTGTTATTGGTGCTGTTTTATAATGATCACTCAAGACTTAAGTTGTAAGGAAGTCATTTGTGTGAGACCGCCTTATGAATCAGAAGACAATGGCAATGTAAGTAACGTCATTCTTCAGCCATCTGCTTTATTTAGCTTTCACCTCTGCTGATGTAAACCGATGCGGCTCCTTTGGCAAATAAAGTGCTCAATCTATAGGCTTATGGAAATGTACTCTGTCTGAATAAAGCTCATGCAATTGCATGTACAGTAAACAGTCCATACCTTTTAATGACTGCCACTGTGTTAATAAAGGCTGTATTCATGGGTGTTGCAAGGCTGAGCTGTGTTTAAAAGAAATAGAAAAAAATGAACTTTAACCTTGATTAGGCAGCTATAGTGTTGTGCAAGGATTAGCATTCCGTTATATTAATTACAGAATCCGCTAATGTAGCATTCTGTTAGTTTCTCTAATTTTTGCACACAGAAATTAACCTGGAAGTTTTCATGCCTGAGGGTTCATTTCAGAGGAAACAACATTTTAGACTATTCACAGAGAGAGTTGGAATTCAGATACTATAAATGTTCATTATCTTGTATGTTTTAATACTCACTTGTAATTTTGTCCTATTAAGGCATTTTCATTTTGTTTATTGTCTGTCTGGCAGAAACCATGTATGTCTAAAACCGTAATACTGTGTTCCAATGGATCTATTGTAGTTATTATTTAGTAAAAAGAAAAGAGAGAAAAAAAGGGGGGGATCCATAGTTGCAGTCTGTCGAGGAGCCAACTTGCGCCATACATGGTGTGCAAGTACTGCTACTAACCAGTAAGACGCCTGAGGTCGCGTGCACGCATCCGCCTCATTGACGGCAGACTGCTGGGCTAGCGCTGGCGCTTTGTCATGGGGGGGATCAACATGGAATGAATTCTGTACTGGCCATCTAAGGAGCATGTCTTGAGTGTACAGGGTTTGATGAGGTCAGATCAACATATGGAATGTCAGAACAGGTCAGCTCCATACAGTATATGGAGATCTAAGGGTGGTAGCGGGTACATTCTCTTGAGTGTACAGGGTTTGATAAGGGCCCAGGTAGGGCCGGGCCTGTTGAGAACTCTAGTTTTCGCTTTGGTGGCAGGCCAGTCTAGAGTTTGAATGGACAGGTATAAGTCAAAAGGCAGACATCGATATATCCATATATGGAGTTCTAATGGTTTGAGATTTTAGGTCAGATGTAGAGTTACTGGCCAATATTGATGACATCAGGGATCTCCATACTGTATATGGGCTTAACTGCTACAGCAGGTCGCATTTACTATGATATCGGGGACTCCACATCTCCAGCACTGATGATTGTCATGAGACCTGACACTGATGGTGCCCGACACTGATGGGGAAATGCACGATTCCATAGTTGATGTCTAATGTCTATTACAACTGCTGTTCTAAATCCTTTAGACCTGTTATTGACCTTATACCAACCTTGAAACGTACCTTGGTTACGTCACCATCAACAGCCAATATGGGACCACCATTCTTACCCACATACAAGCATACACGTATACATACTGTACATACCCAGCCGATCACCAAACGTACCTTAGTTAACGTCATCAAGAATGGTGGTGCCTTATTGGCCGGTGGACAACACCGACATACATACATACTTATTGGCCAAATACGTTGCCACACTGCATATCTACACACATACCGTACAATCATACATATCACATTGTAAATCTCAGCCATTGATTGTGGGTTGGAGGATGTTTTCCTAGCCAATTCATTGTGATAATTCTAATAGTGAAACTAGCAGATCTACAATCTCCAATGTGTGAGCTTGTCAAATCTGCTTTTTTCAGTGTCACTGTCATACCCATAATTAGGAGTCGGACATTCATTTGTCAAAAGTGAGTTACAATGTTTCTGCCTGACACCAACATTACATTATAACCAGCACTAATGTGGAATTGTTGTTATTCTCTATAGGAGGTCTCTGTATGGACTGTACTCGTACAAATCCAATATGATTGGCCTGGAGACACTGGAAGATCCCTCGATGGACTGGGATATAGTGGAAACTATTGGTAAAGGAACCTATGGGACAGTATACAGAGTGATCAATAAGAAGGATGGAAGCCAAGCAGCTGTCAAAGTGCTAGACCCTGTCAATGTAAGTCAGTTAAAAGCGATGTTGTGCTTTGGACCGAACCTTGAGTTGTATAGGAATACCTCTTCATGGTATAATGCCTCATGTATACATTGTCGCATACTGAAAAAAACAAAACAATACTAATCTACAAGCTCACAATGAGTGTGTTCTGAGCTTGTAGATCTGCTATTTTCAGTGCGCAACACCGAAAGGCAACTCTGTATGAATCTTGGTAATAAGAAAATATTGTTGATCTCTTACTTTTGTGCTCTGTGATCAAACATACTTTTGTATGGTAAAACATTTCGCTCAATCACATTTTTAGGATGTAAAAGAACAAACTAGATTCTGTCAAACAGTGATAAACACTGGTGACCATGCTATTTTTGTTGTGCCTTGTTGAGACCTTCCACACAGCACAGAAGTAACGGATATGGATTCCCATAAAGGTGTTATGATATTCAGACTACAAAACGCCTGTGGTCTCCGAGGCTATATTCAGACTAACGTCATGCTTAAACAGTAGCTGTACAACCAAAGGTTCTACCAAAGTTTAGTATCTCTTTAAAGCACCTTCAGGAATTGTTGTGGATCACTTTCAAGTTTTCTACCTCTTCACCCAAAAAAGTGTTGAGGTACAAACAAACCCAATTGTGTTTTTCTTTATCATTGCATGGCTCCTGTCAGCATTCCAACCATACAAACAGAGTAAGTTGGCCGTACTGCACATTTTTCCTCCCCCAGTCTCAATCCAGGTGTAGTTGTATGAACTGTAATGGTACATGTCCCCATTTCATTTACTTCCTGTCATGTTAAATCTCACCCATCCCGACCAGTAACTGCACTGAAAACTCCTGAGTGTTAATTTAACTCTCAGAAGAGATATCGTCAAGACTTGACTCTTGAGTTGACAATATCTCATCTGTGTACCCATACATACATTTGTCTACAGATGATACGGCCGCTGTCGAGCCTGGTATAGTGGCACCATATTGTGGTGGTAGTGTAAGACTTGATCTGAAGCTTGTGTGCGATTGTGTCAGTGGACCAATCCCCATCCTGGCAGCTCTACAGCCCATGCTGCTATGAAGATGAAACTGCCTGTCCTCTCATCCCTCTCCCTGATTAGACTGCTCCCACCATCACTCAGAGACATCTGCGAAGAGAAATTCCATCACTGTGACTGTTTCTCTTCCCTCTGAGATTTAACTCTGATAGAGAGGCAGTTCTAGAAGTAGTTTAAGACCCTGCCTTCTTGTTTACGAGTTCATACCCCAAAGTTTAGTTTATACAGTACGTATTGCTTTGTTTTCTGTTCTGTTTAGAAATGCAACACCATGAGATTTACTGAGATCCTATATTCTCATATTCCATTTAATTCAACCTAATTGGAATTGAAAATACAATAAATATATACAAAACCATTGTAGTGCATACTCGCATACAAGGTGCAGGGCCCACAATCCCACATAGAACATGGGACACGCAATAGACATACTGAAGAGTAAGACTACAAATACATTATCACTCTGCATACAATTCATACTTTAAGCATTCGGTGACAGCACGGCATCAGACAGCATGTTGCGCTATGTGCAGTAACTGTGTTTAATCTCTCTCAAAGGATGTGGATGAGGAGATAGAGGCAGAATACAACATCCTGAGGTCCCTGTCCAACCATCCTAATGTGGTGAAGTTCTATGGCATGTTCTACAAGACCGACAACCTGTCAGGTGGACAGTTATGGTTGGTGCTGGAGGTGAGCTCATAAACATAACTAAGAAATGTTTTGGACAGTATGCTGAAGATTAATGCGGTCTGTGGCAATGTGCAGGTCTCATTATTCTTTGCCACTGGAGGTGAGCTCCTCTTTCCCGACATTTTCTGAGTGAGAGTGTTTAAGGTTATAACAAGTAGGATTTGTCGATTTTTGTGAACCCAATATTCAAAGTTGGCATTGTGGATTCCCCTTTGGCTTAAAGAACAGCCAATGAGGAGCAACCGAATATAGACCACCATTTTTACCAGCTTGTGGAGCAAAAAATGGCAGAGGGAAGGATCATTGCAAACATCTCAACATGAGGGGCTATTCATTGTGTTATAATGTTAAGCAATTTGAAACATTATACATACTGATGGCTGATAGTTGCTATCCTGGCATCTGCTTTACAGCTTTTCTCACTTTTCTGTATGTACAGCTTACACAATGTCTTTCATTTGAGCATGGTGCATAGTATGCAATGTTTAAAGATTCCAGAACTGGGAGGCCCCAATGGCTCCCAATGGTGGAATCTCTCTTGGCCAGTTCTTGCCAGTACTGCTATCAAATAAAGGCTTTATAGTGCTTAAAAATATAACTAAATAAAAGTTTGAAATGTTGAAAATGTTGTTTATTCACAAGGTAATAGTATATCACATCAGCACACGCACATACATGCATCTTAATGCCATCGCAAAGCCAAGAGATGCTTCATAGCTTTTGAAGAGGAAGCCGTGACTCTCATTGGTTCTGTGTGTGGGATTGCTCTCCCCATGAATCATAATCTAGAGTGGTGAGTGATGGACGAATCACTGTTCTCTCTCTCCCCCCCACCTCTCTCTGTCTGCCCCCCCCTCTCTCAGCTGTGCAACGGCGGCTCCGTCACAGAGCTCATCAAAGGCCTGCTGATGCGAGGCCAGCGTCTGCAGGAGCCTGTTATCTCGTACATCTTATACGGTGCCCTTTTGGTAAGACTGTGCGCTGCAAAGCCGCTATAATGCCAAGGAGGAGGTAGCGTGCATACAGTACATGCACAGCAGGTGCTACGGATTTATTTAGGCAGGGATAGTATGCCAGAAATTAATGGATATTTGTCCCTCTGAGCAGCTGGATGTGTTCTTTTATATACATGTGGAGGCGGTTGCCCCACTTTGTTTCCTACACACTCAAATGATCCTAATCCTAAATGAGCTAAAGCATCTCAGTGCTTTTTTTTGCCCTTTCTTCTGGGTTGAAAGGGTCTCCAGCATCTTCACAACAACAGGATTATCCATCGTGATGTGAAAGGAAACAACATCCTTCTTACAACGGAGGGAGGAGTCAAAATGGTTGACTTTGGTAATAGCCTTTGTTCTCTACCCTGGGTCAGTTTAGCCAATTTTGATTTTCAGAAATTGACAGATTCACAACCGTCTTTTTTCTGTGGCTATCACTACATCCATTGATGTTGTTATTTCTTTTGGGAATTGACTATTAATCTAATGGAAATGTCCACATCACATGTAGCATTGTTAGGAAAAAGCATTCAACATGAATACAAGCACATGGATGAGTCATTAAATGTTTTTTTCTTTTTCACCACATCATTTTGTTTCATGGAGCATAGCTTTAACCCAAGGCTATTATTGCTCATTTAAATTTCATTATTTGATCCTTTGCATATAAAAGGAAAGCTGTTATGGCAAATGACTTTGAGTCACCCCCAGGCATGTTTATGTCCTCTGTGTGGTGGTGGCGAAATGGACTCCCGCTGATAAAAATCTGTCCCACTTAATTTGAAATGATTATTGCCCATTGTTGTTGTTTGGCAGGTTGCCAAGCTAAATTGTATACCACATTTTATAGATTAATTCACAATTCTCCAAATTAAAATTTACATGCATAGCATGGTAAGTGTACTCACAATGATGAATGATCTGCATAACGGTTAGATACAACTTACATTTTGTGACTTGAATATCCTTGAGTATTTGTAATTTTTTTTACATTTTATTTTAGGTGTCTCAGCTCAACTCACAAGTGCGCGTTTGCGGAGGAATACGTCTGTTGGAACCCCATTTTGGATGGCTCCCGAGGTCAGATTGACCTTTTCAGTTGGCACAGTTGTCCTGTTTGTCCCGTTCTTATTCATTGTAAAATGATGATTAAAATAGTGCATAGTCTGTTCCCTCATCTATTACATGCAATTAAAGAAATCTTAAGCGTTTGAGAGCTAGGCATAGAGACAGACATTGAAAGATAGAAGTGAGAAGGAGAAATGTAGAGAGGGAGGTCTTGAGGAAGAAATGGAGACGGAGTGTTTGGCTGTGTTGCTATTCTTTCTATTTAAAGCAGAATGTTTACTTTGTCACCTGCAAATTCTTACTTTTGGTGATCAACGCCACCCTGTGACGAAGTATAATAGACTGGGTTTAACTCTCCCCTGTGTCATTGTGTATTCCCCTCCATGGGCCCAGCACTGGAGGTCGCCCCAAGGTTAATAGCTGGGAGTCTGGGGGCCCCGGCTCACTGTGTGGCAGAAATGAGGCGAGGTGATTGGGCTGGTAGGAGGGGACCTCAGGGGCAATTAGAATAAACCCAGCTGTAAAATGTAGTGTCACTTCTAATTATTGACTCGAGGACAAGGACACACATACCAACTACTTAGCTAAACCTAACTTGTAAATGTTCATGTGTATTCTTGCTTAAAGCCCATGGGTACCGAGGCTAGCTTTCTGCAAAATTATAAATTTGAAAGGATAGATTAGAAAAAAATCTCTTAAGAATAGGCTTTAACAAATATATAAATAATTTCCCATCAAAACATATATTTACTGGTTGGTATTTGACTCTCTGTTTCAGGTCATAGCCTGTGAGCAGCAGTATGATTACTCATATGACGCGCGCTGTGATGTCTGGTCACTTGGCATTACAGCCATTGAACTGGCTGACGGAGACCCCCCATTGGCAGAGATGCATCCAGTCAAAGCCCTCTTCAAGATCCCACGGTGAGACACTAGAGGGTGCTCCTAGCACACAACCGGAGCAAGCCCACAGATGATGCACTCAGTTTCCCCAAAACACTCTTGATTGTAGAGGAAAGAGGACAAAATTAAGAAAGGGTTAATTGCAATATGCTCTTGTTTAGAGTTGGAGTAGAACGACCAAGATGAGGTAAAGCAGATCTTTGTGGCTTGCCGTATTATCAGAGCTGTTTCTTATTTGGTAGTCTAAATTACAACAGCACATTATATGTTGAATTGATTGTTTTGCTGACTGAGCATCGTTTAAAATCTTTATTACTAACAGAAAATGGAGTAGCCTTGTATTTGGACTGAACATCAGTGTTTGGTCTGAACACATTAACTTCACTGTGGTCGCAATCCCTGTCTGCTGATCATGTGTAAGGTATTATGTGGTTGACCTTTATGCTAGCAGCACAATGACATCATCTCACTTTGGGTGAAGATGTGCTCTCCTGATTACAATTTGCATTAGTGATTAGCCCCATTCGCATTGCAATGAGACGGCAGCAGCCACCCGTCACAATGTTATCTCCTCCTCCGCACCAAGAGGAGGACCACACATGCCATGTGTATTACAAGAATTGTGAGAGCTACCTCAGCAGTTTATCACAGCAGAATTCAACATGAACAAGTCACAGCAATTACAGCATCAGAGAAGATGCATGAGTCAAATGGAGGCTATCAATGAATTGTTCTCTATCCACTATTTCCTTGTTTAGGAGGAGACGTACACATTCTGTCACCTTTTTTTTGAGAAGTTTGAATGTACTATAGGCTTTTTGGTAGTAGTAAAAGCTGGTATTAGTAATGATAAGACGGGACATTATGCATTACCCCCTCACCTATGTTAATCCTATTTTGTTAAACACCTTTCCGAGAGTGTGTCACTTTTGAGTGGTAGAGGAATGGAAAAGAAAAGTAGAGGAATTCTGTGAATGTGAACAGAATTAGGAGCGTAGTAATCTGACGTTTATTGAGTCTTTTCGCAACATCAAAATAGATATTTGGCCGTGGCGTGGAACATAAATTATGTGAATAGGGACCTTAGGATGGGCGTGTCCAATATAAATCACAGTGTGAGCACACTGAACCATGAAATGATTCTGTTAACATGTCATTTGTCTCATATATTTTCCCATCAGCAAAGCAGCAAGGCAGTTAAAATCACAAGACAAAAGGTTGTGGATTTCCTCTTCTGTATGCATTCCGCGCTATGCAAGGATATTTATTTTACCTTTGTATCTCCAACAATGGTGGCATCTTGATAGTGATGGATTTTCATGGGCACAAATGTATAGATGACTTCAAAGTTGCTGATTGTATAGATCTTTTATTTTATATTTCTCTGAGTTTCCATATATAATTGCATGCTCCATGTGACCTTGTGCCCTTTCAATCTAATATGTCACAAGCCATTAACAGTAGGGTTTGTCCTGATGGAGGAGAATTGTCCTTGGGTATATGTTTTATGAAATTCTCATTGGCACTAAAACGCAATAGGTATTCCCATCATTCGGATAGTTTACAGTTGCACATGGTAATGTATTCCCAGGTCACAGTAGACTATCAAGCAGTATACAGTATATTGCGTCTATCATAATTTTTCCCTCTTTGAAATATGTCTACCTGCCAAAGACGGTTGGAACATCCCGACATAGATTTGATTAATCTTCCCTGCGTTCTACTGTGTTGTGGTACACTGCGGCGGTTGTGTTCATGAACTATTTACAGAGCAGCACACCATATGGTCTTTCCCAGTGGAACTCATCCTTATTCGGCATGACTGCAATGCTGTTTTCCATATATTTTATTTTTCTCCATTTGGCTCTGCTGAGTTCATATTTATAAACCCATGGTGAGCCGTCATCTAGGTACCACACTGACTTTAACCACTTGTCTTAAACCCTATTGCCCCTATATTCCGTCCAACGCAGTCCGGCACAGGCGGGAGAAAACTTCTTAAAGCTATCGTAATACCAGTGCACGTCAAATCTTTCCGCCTTGCACCTCCGTTTATTATATTGTGCAGATTTTGCACTTGGTCTTAAAATGAGGTGTGATCTGGTGCTGTCTGATCACACTGTTGTGCTGTGCGCCAAGGCCAACTTTTAGCTGTTCTATAAAACCTGTTAGAGATTGTATCTATCTATAAATTCACGAGTGAGTGTGTCACCAGCGTATCTCAAGAACTGCCAAACCGATAAACTTGAGGGACTGAGGCAAAAAATAATATAACAAAGTTAATATTACGCTTTGAGTGAAATACCTTAGACGCCCTGAGGGCGAGAAGCGACCTCGCATCTGCCTGGGAGACGGAATACTGCTGGGCAAGCGCTAGCGCTTTGGGATGGGGGTCAGATCAACATATGGAATGAATTCTGTACTGGCCATATATGGAGCGTGTCTTGAGTGTACAGGTTTGATGAGGTCAGATCAACATGTGGAATGTCAGAACAGGTCAGCTCCATATATGGAGATCTAAGGGTGGCAGCGGGGGCAGTGTCTTGAGTGTACAGGGTTAAAGAGGGTTTGATGAGGGCCCAGGTAGGGCCGGGGCTTAATTTTCGGGCCTGATAACTTTGGGGCAGGCCCGTCTAGAGTTTGAATGGACAGGTATCAGTCAAAAGGGAGACATCAAAGAGGAACGATGGGTGGATCAACATATGGAATGTCAGAACAGGTCAGCTCCATATATGGAGATCCAAGGGTTTTAGGTCAGATGTAGAGTTGCTCAATATGCAGATCTAGGTGATGATCCAGTCTTCTCTATCTATTCTATATTGGAGAAGTTGTACCCAACACATGGCAAGAAACCCAAAGCAGCTACGTCGCTATTGCAACACCCACAACACCATCTTACACACTACACCCACACACACTCACACGGCAGTGACGTCACACACTTACCTTCGCAGTGTTGCAACGCTATCTCCTCCTATCGCGCCCAACGCCAACACTCGACACCACCCGCCAAACACTGGTCATTGCAGTGCCACCAAAGATGCCTCCCGTCCACACTCACGGCGGCAATGCATTCGTTTACTACAAACATTATCGCCCCAAGCACCCACACCCCCGGAACACTGTTGCCCTTTCACCATGCTAAATTCGCCAGGTCTATGCAAGTGAGCACAAATTACATGTGAGAAAATTCATTCACAAGCCCACAAATGCCATTCAAATGCCATTCAACACACACTACAACTCTCTTACAATTCGCCAACCTGGCAACTACTACCCCGTCTTTTAAGCCACTCCCCTGTGCTGCTCTGATCTCCGAGTCTCCCTGACAGTCCTGTCCGCAGGAGAATAAAACAAGGAAGGAGAGGAATCTTCGCCTCACGATTTTGCTTATTCCTTCAAAATCACTCTATATAAAATATCGCTTACTCAGCGAATCTCTTAGTTACGTCAACATTGTTCTTCCACACTACTTGGTTTGTTCCAAACTATTACAATTACACCGTTCGAATTCGCCATTTCGCCTGCCGAGTACTTTTCATTGCGCACACACACACACGCACACGCACACACACACACACACACACACACACACAGGAATAGCCGTGCAGCCTATACACGGCGCCAGCGAGACAGGACGTTATAATCTTGAGTTTCATTAAATAAATGTCTTTCTCCGCACGCGCACGTGCGCACACAACATTATTCAACTGAAATGCGTAACGCCAATATTGGGCTAATATAGGTAATATGCTACCAATATGTGGATAGCCTACAGGGATTTACCCACGGAATGAATAAATATATATTATCATCTATACCAGGGCTGCCCACACTTTTTTTTACTTCAGAGCTACTTTCAAAACGACCAGCAAAATAAAACTATCATCCCATTGGTTTTTATTTTTGGTATTTGACTTTGCTACTGATGATTGTACGCAACAACAACTATTGCATTGTGTGTTTGAGCTGACAGGCCCTTTTTGATGTCAATCAATCAAGTCATCTCAGGTCATCTCAAGCGGCAGATGCAAAAATCGTTTTTTATATTACAATTATATATATTTTTAGGGCCATGTCATGTGGTCTACCTGCAAAGCCTTTGTGATCTATACTGGTAGATCCTGATCTACCTTTTGGGCACCGCTTAACGTCAGATCAGCCGTTTTGTCGGTCAGCGCCAAAAATGCTCCCCGACAGCATAATCGGAGCAAATACCGGGCAGTGTGTATGAGCCATAAAGTGTTGACTACACTACACTAATAAGGACACATAATAATAACTAGAAAAAGTGCCCTTCTGGGCACAGGTCTCCACCAGGTTATCCACAGATCCGTGCAGTTAGAGGTAAAAACACTTTTCGGCCAGTTATAGCGCCACCTTGAGGCTGAGTTGAAATTGTTCATGTGGCATTTTGTCCTGGGCCTAGTGGGAATGTGGGTGCACAATTTCACGGAAATCACGCGATGTGTTCATGATTTGCAGCATTTTGTTTGAAACTGAGCACTCCTGTGAACTTTGGAAGCCAATCTTAACCAATCAGGATGGAGTCTGAGAAATCTGAAAGACCGGTTTGGTTGAATGGCTCTAGAGAGACTGTGTACCAATTTGCGTGATGTTTGGACAAAATCTGTAGGTGTACTGTGCAAAAACTTGTTTTGCACAAAGCGGCCTCCTGGTGGCGCTATAACAGGCCGTTCTGGAAAGTTTGGGGCAGAGGTTCATCGTTGGCATCCAGGGAGTGTGTGTACCAATTTGCGTGATGTTTGGACAAAATCTGTAGGTGTACTGTGCAAAAACTTGTTTTGCACAAAGCGGCCTCCTGGTGGCGCTATAACAGGCCGTTCTGGAAAGTTTGGGGCAGAGATTCATCGTTGGCATCCAGGGAGTGTGTGTGCAAAATTTGCCATCGACCGGGTTAACGGTGGCCGAGATTAGCTACTAACGGACACACGGACGGACGGACGGACGGACACACAAACGGACGGACGGAGTGCAAAACATACTCTCCCCACATGCCTTCGGCCTGGTGGAGACAACTAATAACCCATCCATTACTACATGTGGAGTCAACTCCTGCAATTTCCTTCTTCCCATAGCGCGGCAAGGTAACTCTGGGATGAGCGGCCGCAAAGCGGCCGCAAAATTCTAGTATCTCTATCTCTGTATGGCCATCCAGGGTTTGATGACGTCCGTGTTATGATCTTCATATATGGAGACGGCCATATGGTGGCGTGTCACGAGGCGTGACCATATATGGAGGTGTGACACGACACGTGCCGCGACTGACTGATGGGATATGCAGGTTTCCATAGTAAACTGCAACCTACAGTCGCAATTACAGTTGCAGTTACTTGTAATTTTCACGAGTTTTCTGTGGAATTGCAGGTTAATAGTGAGTGTAGTGTGATTTGCATGTTGTCTTGATTTTGATTAAAGCAGTATTGCTGCTCAACAGGCTCTTACGGTACAGTCAGTCAGACCGCTCTTTGTGATGAAAGGCGTGATTATAATTGTGTCTGCTATATATATGACAAATATGGAAGGACCATGAATGCCATGAATGGAGGTAATGGAGCATGTGAAAGGGTGAAGATGTAAAATCGTTAACTGAAAAATTAATTATGGAAACCCGAGACGTACAGTATATTCAGTATGTGGGAAGGTTAATTGCTTGAGCCAGTGCCCTCTGTACTCCTCTCCACATGAACTCAAACGAAAGTACGTCTAAAAACAAAGAGAGAAAAATTGCTGTGAAGGTCAAAATGTGTCAAAGACATTCAAGGCTTTGTAGATATCGTTGCAAAATCCAGTGTTAATTTAACTCTTAAATAAATACAGTTTGGCTTGGTCCAGACTACAATATGACATCATTCAGAGGTTTGGGTGGGCGGTACCCATCCTAATTTTGGCCACCCCATTTGCCACCAAGATGTTGTGACGGGGGCAGCAGTGTCTCAGTGGCCGCTTGGCAACCAGAAGGTTTCCAGTTCGATACAGGGCACCCCCAGAGTTAGAGTCGAAGTGTCCTTGAGCAAGATGCTGAACCCCTAATTGCAGGTTGGTGCTTTGCATGGTTTCCTCTGCCATCGGTGTATGAATGTGTGTGTGAAGTGAATGGGTGAATTTAATACACAATCTATGTAAAGCTCCTTTTGCAGCTATTACTGCACCACACTGTATGGTATGGTGCACCATACTGCACCATTTACAACCCAAACAACAACAACAAACCCGAATATTTGGAAGAGACACAAGACAACTTCCAGGAGGAACACCTCTGAAATCTCTGTCTAGTGACCATTCATAATCACAACCTATCTCTAGGAAGGTATCCTGTAACCTATTGCTAGAAATGGAAAACCTCTATATACTGTACCTCCGTCACAAATTACTATGAAATTAAATTATTTTTATAGAGCCGAAATAAAATAGTGGTAGCCCTCTCAAACCAATTTATTTAGTCTCTCCAAGTCTAGTATGCAACGCATCAGGCTTTAGAAGTTGCTTCTTTGGTAAATGGTGCATTTATATAGTGCCTTTATCCAAGGCGCTTTACATACATACATGCACATACATTGATAGATAGACAGATAGATAGATAGATAGATACTTTATTGATCCCCAAGGGGAAATTCAGGTTATCCCAAAGCTCGTACAGGCATGTTAGTTAAAAAACACATCACAAAAGCAGGGGGACACATGTTAAAGACTAAGCGGGCATTCCATTCACACACATTCATACACCGATGGCGGCAGAAACCATGCAAGGCACCAACCACCACATCAGGAGCAGTTAGGGGTTCAGTATCTTGCTCAAGGACACTTTGACACTAACTCTGTGGGGCCCGGGTTCGAACAGGCACACTACTTAAAAAAGGATGCCATTCTTTTTCTGTAAACTTTGTTCTCTCCATCTTTCTATAGGACTATGTGTTTATCTGCCATTTGAGCATAAAACAATATTTAGATTTTTCGTATCACTTGTCACTTAAAATGTTGAACCAGACTCTACTAGAGTGTCGTTCAACGCATGGCTTTATTGTGAACCCACATAGGCGCATCTTAATTCCAGTGGTGCATTGCATACATTATACTAAGGAAACGTTTGTGTTTCGGCTGGTCTCAACGACATGCACAAATTCCATTTAGCTCTGGGAATACAGTATAAAGATATTGTACCAGACCACACCTTGTTTGAAGACCAACACCCCTACCAGGTGCATATTTAAAAAAAAAGAATAGATTAACACATGCTCTTCTGCTAGCACCACATTGCTCCGGGTGGAAAATAGGGCCCTGAGAGTAAAAAAGAATAGTGTAACTTAGAAAGTGTATGAAGGAAACCAAATGAAGGCTTATGGGTCCACTTGGTTACATGTGTACATTCTCAGATTTAAACGAACGCTCAGGATTTTACTGTGCATCCACATATTTAACAGTGCTTGTATCTGCCTGTGTGGAGACCAGAGGCGTGCGTGAGACGATGGAAGTAATTGATGCCGTGTCAAAAGCCCACAAAGGCTAATCAAATCACAGGCCTGGTGAATGGCATCCAGACCAGTGTTCTGGTCAGAGACCAGTTCCTGGTAGCGAGAAAGCCCAGAGGATAATATGAAGTCTGCAGAGCAGAACAGTCAAGGGTGGGAGGTGTCGATAAAATCTCAGCTCTTTTCTATCACTGATATTGTTCATCCTTTTGAGAAGTTTGAGTTCAGAATAAACCAAAGCCATGCAGTGTTTCTTGTTATTTTCAGGGATGCCTCAATGAGCATTGTAGATGAATATACCTTTCACAGCCTCGGTTTAGATGATGTTTGATGTACACTTAAGTTATCTGATGTTTTGTTTTGATATGCTAGTGAACACTGCTAGCCTCTGGCAAAATGTTATTCAAACGTCCATTGCATCAACTACACTAAGACGTTTTCTTTTTAAAAGATTACTATTGGCAACATGTCAGTTCTTCGATCAATCATAGAGGGACTCTGGGAATAAGGCTTAATCTGAAGCTGTGTGATCAGTATACTTTTTTTTCCTTTTATGGAGAATGAAACAGTAAGAGCCTATATACATTTTATTAGCCTAAGATTATTTCAGTTATGTTGAGACCTATTTCCTTGGGTTGAAAGCATTTGCTAATTTTGTTCGTTCCCCTCTTATTTCCATTCTCATCTAACTACCAAAGCTACGTACATATACTGTAATGTATCGGACACCGACTGGAGATGGCTGCTTGGTTTGGTGACATTCCAATCATGAGCAAAAGGTCTATGCATCCATCTTTGATGCAGTTATTTCATGCACACGGATCTGTGTGGTCTCCAGTACTCTACCACTTGGCCATGTTGTTGGAGAGTTTGTGGACATGATGAATGTAGCACTAGTTTTCCGTGCTCATTCATGTGTGTGCACGGGACCTGCCGGAGCTCAGGCTGTAGTGATGGATGAGCTGAAAATTTGAGCGTGTGGGCCATTTACTGAATAAGTCTTTATTTTGGCCTCCAATACCCCTGCTCTGTTACCCTTGTCTTAAGGCCATAGCTGTATTTTCGTTCGGTTGTCCAAGTAAAGGGGTATTACACCAGTCTAAAACTATTTGTGTAGCTTAAAACGGGGGTATCTGGCAAACAGGTTTATACTCAGAAGCTTAGGTTAATAGCCTACATTATTCTGTTAGAACCACCGCAACCCCATTGAGGCTGTTTATTCCATGATAATGAGTGAGATTTTAGTCTTTCATTTTGAAGATCCAGTAAAGAACTATACATTTCTCCGATTTTCATGTTTTGTTGCTTGGTTGTTGAGGCAGGGCTTATGGAAAGTAAAGCATATACAAAAACCTCAATCAATAATTGTTCTTATAATATAATTATTTTGTTTCAGTTTCAGTTTTCAGTTTCCGTTTCAGTTTATTTTTATTTCCAGTGCAACATCACCCCACAGGCTTTCTGTGCACTTCACAACAAGGATACAACAGAAAACACAATAGCAAGGAAACACATATTAAAATGTGTCCATGCATGCGATAGGACACAGTTTCCTTGTCAGTGATGATAGTGATCTGAGTCCTGCCCTCTGTTATGAATGGGGATTATGTGTGACTGGCCAAGTCTTAATATTTGTCTCAGTTTATAGAATACGTGAACTGATTATTTTCTTGGAGCCCCCTTCTTAGATCTTTTTTTTTTCTTTTTTTATGTTCTGTTTATTCATTTTTTGTTTTTTACAAATAGAAGTAAATTGAGAAATAAAAACAGAGCCCCCTTCTTAGATCTGACACAACCTGAAGCCATCCACACATTACTGACACGCGCACGCACGCACGATCGCACGCACGCACGCACGGTCGCACGCACGCATGCACACACGCACGGTCGCACGCACGCACTAATAGTACTAGTGTCCAAGTGCATGTGGGCACTGGGTACCTATCAGTTGATAGATGGTAATTACATAGGCACAGTCAATCAATCAACAATTTCTTCTTCTTTTTTTAATATATTTTTTATCCCACGATTTTGTAACCCATTTTTCACCCCTGTGTCAATCATCTAATGTGATCCTGGGCTCTACACACCCTCCACCAACCTAGTCCCCATATAGGGGACAAGGGGAGAGCAACGGACTTGAACTCATGCTTCCTTCATGCCTGAGTGTCCAAGTTGCTCCTTTACACCTGACAGGGGGGAGTTTCCCTGGTTGGACGTAGCGTGTGGAAGGAACACGTTATTCCAACCAGTTCCTTTCCCCTCCATCAGGCGCCCCGGCTGGCCAGGGGGAGGCAGTTTAGTGACCAGGATTACTGCATGTTTTTTGTGAGGGTACCTACCCTAGGGGACACGGGGAGAACATGCAAACTCCACACAGAAATCAACACAATCACAACACAATCAACAATTTGAAGCTGCATATTATGTGACAGCTCAGAGGAAAAGGACTAGCGCCACCAGGAGGCCGATTTTTGCTAAACACATTTTTTATATTACTCCTACAGATTTTGACGGATCTGTGATTTTTCATATTCCGTGAATTTCCGTCTAGATTGGTTAAGCTTGGCTTCCAAAGTTTGCAGGAGTGGACTGTTTTGAACCAAATGCAATATATCATGAACGCAGCATAGCGATTGTCATGAAACTTTGCAGTTTGCATGCATATTCCCAGCCAAGGAAGAAATGCCACCCTACATTCTGTAAATCAGCCTCATGGTGGCGATATAACAGGCCTCATTGAGATTAGGAGGGGTGAGCGGCAGTGAGCGCATCAAGGGAATTAATCCAGAAAGTTTCCCTCTGGTTCATTCTCCTGAGGCAGTCACCCCTCCATTGCTATTGTGATGTGACATGTTGTGAGCTTGTAGATCTGCTATTTTTGTAATTTTTAAAACAACTGAACGTTGATGAACGCAAGTTATGATTTTGTGCAACATGTTTTTAGACTACCTCCAAATAGACATGGCCTCATGCTCCCACCCCCCTGTGATCTTTGGCGCCCCCCAAGGAGGCCTAGCTAGACCTTAGGTTGGGAAACACTGACAGAGATTAGCTGAGAAAAAGAGCACAACTACAAGAACTGCTCCTCGGAGCACAGGTCTCTGCCAGGAATTCGCCAATCAGGATAGAATATAAATAAAAATCACACCTGTGTGAAGTGAGGGGCGCTAATATATTAAAGTCTAACTCATGTTGCTATGATTAGGTGATGTAAAACAAACGGTGACAAAACAAACATTAAATTCTCTTTATTGTTAATGGCATTTAATGTTTGTGTTAGGGACAAGATGACGTAAATTTTCCCTTCACTGTCAATGGCGTTTTTAAAACATTGAACTAAAAACAACAGATCTGTCTTTATCACTTGACTATAGACAAAATGTGTAACGATTTGTAGTGATGTGGTAGTAATATTGCCTTTTCCTTGGCCTCTGAGTGTGCATAGAAAGTTTTACACAGATCGGTGCAGTTATAGGTAGGTTGTATTCATGATTTGAGACATTTTGTTCGAAAACGGACGGAGCATTCCTGCAAATCAGGATGGAATATAAAAAATCACACCCGTGTGAACTGAGTGGTGCAACTCCCCTCTCCCCCTGCCCCCCTCTCTCTCTCTCTCTCTCTCATTAGCAGGCAACAGTGAAGCACTATCTCTCTCTCTCTGTTTCTGGCACAACAGCGCCACTTTTGCCCCTACTGGTACTCTAAACATAGTAACATAGTAACATAGTCACATAGTCACGGACATTGCTGTTCCTTGGAGTGGTTGCACCACTCAAAAAATCTGAAAGACCCGTTTCGTTTAATGACTATAGAGATACTGTGTACCAATTTGTGTGATGTTTGGAACAGATCTGTAGGAGTAGGAGTGTCAAGATTTCTTTTTTTCTTCAGAATATCGGCCTACTTGGGGCACTATAACAGGCCCATGTGAAATAATTGGGGCAGAGGTTCTGCTCTGGCATCCACAGTGTGTCTACACAGTTTAGCTGCCATCAAGCCAACGGTGCTGCAGATGAGCTGTACGGACGGACAGACTAGGCTGCAAAACATAGTCTCGGCCATGCCTTTCGGCCTGGCGGAGACAGTAACTTCAAGTTAACTCTAGTCATAACAAGAAATTGGTTGTGTGAATTACCAGAATGTTTTTTATATCTTATGAGAAGAATTATGAACTCTCTTTGCATATCAAACGTCATATTCATATACTGTACTGTAATGCACTGCATAGGCATGAATGTGCCTCTGTCCATGGCTTAGTTGCAGCCTTCAAGTGCTGTTGACACCTCTTCTGATTTCAGCTCAATCCATTTTGATGAACGTTTGACAGTACAAGCGCTGCCTTTGACAGTACAAGCGCTGCCTGGACCTAAATTTGAATAAGCCATTTGTGTTTACAATATGAGCGAGCACTCTCACAAATACAGGAATGGAAGAAAGAAAAAACACCCCTGAATTTGCTAAGCACAATGAGGGCACTTGACAGTGTTATCATCAGTAGTGTGCTGGTATATTGACTTTGTAATATATAAGTACTGTAGTATGGTACAACATCAAGGCGAGAGCATGACTTCAGGCTCATATTAGAGGTTGCATTGAAGCAGCCAGTTAGTTGCTTTGATCTGTGCTTCAGAAAGGATTGTCTGCCTGAATACTTATCAAAGACTTACTTGACTAACTTAGCAGAGCGGAAAAATATGTAAAATAGGTTGACATTAGGCACGTAACCACAGCAAGGTTGGTTTTGAATGTTTTCTCATAAAACAAGTGTGTGTGTGTGTGTGTGTGTGTGTGTGTGTGTGTGTGTGTGTGTGTGTGTGTGTGCAATCTGACAGTTTTTGTCAGTCTCAAGGATTTGTCAACCATGCCCTGAGGAGGTTGCTTCTTTCATTTCAGTTAATTGATTTCCTAGGTCATTGATGACGTTTGTCACATTGTCTGACAAAATGAAAGTCTTATCCTCCTGCGGGTCTCTGTCAAACCAACAGCTAATGGCACAGAATATTATGGTATCTTGCAGGTTGTGCAGCCTTGTACGAACCTAGTTCCTGACATGATGCACAACAAAGTACTTTAAACTTGCTATAGTCTCATTATAGATGGCCTCCTGTAAATGCTGCTGACAGAGGTATAACTGGCAGCCATAAACTTTTGGCTAGCATGGCAGATGCCTGCTGCCAGACCGGAGGAGCCGTTATCATTTGTCACTTTTTTCTGCAGCTGACACAGAGCTGGACGATTATCAGCTTGTCCCTGGACCATAAGTTGTGTAGAGCCCTCATGGGACACTCATGGTATGGTGACACACCCTGCCATTCATCATTTATTAGCTGCTATGATTATGTTGCAAAGTCTTCATTTTACCATGGGGGCTTGAATGATGACGTCATGTGAAAACGGTATATATTCTATGGTGAGTTGTAGAGGTTATTGCAGGTGAAATTATTAAAGTTTTGTTTTGTTTTCTGTGACGTTTCAGAAATCCCTCCCCCACGTTACGCCATCCAGATCAATGGTGCAGGAGCTTCTGCCACTTCATCGGCCAGTAAGTGTCCTTCCTCCGTCCCTGCTCTTTGTCATTGTTCAAGGTGTTAAGGCACATTTATACATCATTGTACAACCATTCCATGTCATGACAAATAATGAGTCTTCACACTAATCCTTCAAAGCATAATACTTTTGAAACAGGTCTTCTGGATGAGATAAAAGTTAATGTATAATGGTGTATTGCCAGCGCATCCATAATGGATGTCCTCTTGTGACAAAGTTGAAAAAGTCAGTTAAACTCTCTCCTGTGAACTTCTCGTACTGTATGTCATGTTATGGTGACTGCTCAAACCACCCAATTTTAGTATAATACAAAATATAAAGAATTCTTGGCCAAATGTGGAAACATGCTTGGGGTCTTTTTAACGGTGACTCATATTGTGCCCTCTTAATACGTGAGGAGGCCATATTTCTATTTACTTTTTTCATTTAGTGCAACTGTAGGTCGCAGATTACTATGAAAACCAGTCATGCCTCCATATATGGCTGTCAGTCCATCACGCCTCGTGACACATCACCATATATGGTCATGACACGTCAATAAAAATACAAATTAAAATTAAAAGATATATATCATATGGTTTAAATTGAATTTGAAGTTACAATGGGTTTGTATAGGAAGGGTAAAATGTCTGATAAAATGCATATCATTGTATCTAAATACTGAATCAAGCCATTTAAAACCGGTTTCTGTATACTCACAAAAGCCTGGTGGGTAGACATTAAAAATCACACCTGTGTGAAGTGAGGGGCGCTAATATATTAAAGTCTAACTCATGTTGCTATGATTAGGCCATGTAAAACAAACTGTGTCAAAACAAACATTAAATTCTCTTTATTGTACAACATGATGTAAATTTTCCCTTCATTGTCAATGGCGTTTTTAAAACAAACATTTAACTAAAAACAAACATCATTCTCCATCGTGCAAAATATACTGCCTTAATATCTAGAGAGGTTTGTGATGCCTGGCAATGATGTAAAATTATTTGCACGCCTTTCTTTTCTCTCTCCTTCACATCAGCTGTTGATGAAAACCAAAGCAAATTGGGATTTTTTTTGCCACGAGAATGACATAAAAAACCATGTCTGTTATTGATTGGTCAAAAGAGAGTCCAGTGCATCCTCTGGGGACATTAAAACCTAAGAAAAGCTCTACTGATGCAGCCATTCTTTTCTAGACTTATTTTGCTTTTCGGAGGGTGTTTCTTTTTTGGGCTTGCATCCTCTGTAATGTGGGGTAATGGATTGGATGATATCATATCAAAGTAATCTGCTCAAACAAAGCCCACCAGGGTACAATGTGGGGAGACTGCACAATGTTATCAAGCTTCACAGGCTATTTTGTGAGCAGCCTTTTCAGCCCTCTGCCAGACCCCAGTGTCTGTACGGGCGTGCGTGTGTTTGTGTGTGCATGTGCGCGGGGTGTTCAGGATAATAAATGCATCACTGGCGCCTGGACTTGTGCGGCCAGAGAGCTGCCTTCTGTGACAAAGTGGCCTGATGTTTAGCATCCTGGCAGCGCTGCCTTTGCTAATGGCAGCAACCTCTGCTTAATGTCCTGACGCTAATGAATTCTCAGAATTAACTTTCAGAGCTCAACAAACTGATAAAAGAAACAGAATTGCAGTGTCTATTAGGTGGTAGGAATTAGACTGCTTTTGTTCACTCCTATCTGGTACATGGCCGCTGCTTTTAATGTTGTAGTAGTGCTTACAAACATGTTCAGACACTTAGGGCCCATAGACGAACATACAGATCGATGACGCATTTTAAATTATATATGCTATTTTAATTCACAGAATACATCATGCATTAGCATTATATGGGTTTTTTATAAACCATGCAACATCAGCATCTTCTTATGTTGACTGGTTATGGTTACAGGCTCATTCTCTGGTGTACCTGTCCTACAGTATATGTCAAATCTGTTCAGCAATAAAACACCTGTTCAGCTGGAGTTCCATTGTGTGCTTTTGATTATCTATTGGCCAAGGTGCCAGAAGCTAAAGCCAAGCTTACATAATAAGCCCTGAGCCAGTATCACAAAGTGACAAGACCTATTGGCAAACACTGCACATAGCTGATAGGGCTTGCTGCTGCAGTGGTGGAGCCACGCTTGTTTAGAGTCAGGGGGCCATGGTGATGCTGACCATGTGTTACTCGAAACAAAAAACGGCAGAGGAAATGGTTCAGTGACCCAGACTGGCAAGGAGCTCCCCACTGGATGCGAGAGTTAGACACAGCTAATCTAGAGCAATCAGCTTTCTAAAATGCTCAGGTGAATGTGCAGTGTTTGTTCTTTTTTATGTTAAATCTTTCCTTTTTGAGAATCTGAAACTTTAAATATCGGGATTTTCCTGTATGATTTACCCATAAGAGATTACATCACACTAGCGTACGTGATTTTACATAATGGACAGCATTCAAATGTAGTAACAGCATGGTGGTTGTTGTTTTTTTTTAACAAAGGTGTCTCATAAAAGATTTTGAGGCGCGTCCGTCTGTGACTCACCTCCTGGAGCACCCGTTCATCAAACAGGCCCATGGCAAAGATGTGGTTCTCAGACAACAGCTGTCTGCACTCATCCGGGAGCAACAAGAGCTAGGCTGCAAAACCAAAACAAAGTAAGTTTTAAAGAAAATATAACGCCTTTGTTCTTCAATTGCAAAATTGCCCTTATAGAGAATCCAATCTGGTTGCATTTTATTGTGCTACTGTTCCTGCTAGCAGTGGTAGTGGAAGTCTTGAGAATTGAGGTACAGTAAATCTAATTTCTGCCCAGTAGGGGGCAGGGTCTTATCTGGTTACACTCTTGTAGAAAATGATAAGACAGTATGTGATTAAAAGTAGGTAGGAGAGTGGGACTAATTTGACCCGAGTGATTGTGCTGACTAACTATAGATTAATAAAAGCCTTTTAGGCCAGTGAATCTGAACAGTCTGAAGAGAAGCATTTAGTTCCAGGCACCATGCACTCCCCCACCCATATATGATTAAATCAACGTGAAACACTCACTTCAGAATGTATGTACTTTATTTTTCCAGCCATTCTTCTGCATTCTTTGTGTTGCTAATGAGGTTACCGAGTCAGCAATATTTTATATACTCTGTGTGTGTGTGTGTGTGTGTGTGTATATACCGAGTATACCGAGTACAGTACATAAGTAAAAATATTAATACTGCAATATAGAAATGGTAAAATTTGGAATAGAAATAACAGTATTGTAAATACGCTACTTGAGTAAATGTACTGCAAACACGCACGTGCACGCGCACATGCACGCGCACACACACACACACACACACACACACACACACACACACACACACACACACACACACACACACGGGTGGCAGTGGCTCAGGAGCCGCTTTGGAAGTTTGCAAACTGACACACTGTATATACCGTACACAAAGCACACATTACATATTAAATTCAATAGTATGGCTTGTGAGAAAGCATCACCTCACTTATTTGCTTTAGAGAGATGCTGACTCGATGTAGTTTATCTTCATTTAAAAAAGCTAGACTTTGCTGTACCTGCCCTTGACTATATGAGATGAGATGTGATGTTGTGTTTCCTGTGTATGGTGGGGGTCTAGTCCAATCCGGAGTTCCTCTCCATGGCAAAAGTGGATAATTGGATTAGGAGCTTGTAAGGCAAGAACTGGGCTCACCCGGTTTAGTCTCTCATGCCACAGATCAGTCCCACAGTGACTTCACATGAGAATAAAGATACAGGCAACTTTAAAGCAGCTGCAGTAGGTAGAATATGGATGTGCAAGCTTAGAGGTCTTGGATCTTTTTTGGGAAGTTAATCTCTGGAGATGCAAAACGATGATGATTACGTTTGCAGAGACCAAGTTCAAATACCAAATGTATGTTATACTTGATTTCCTCTTAGTTACATTCACGCTATATTCAGAATAGGAAATTAATAGGGCAAGGGAAGAAAACAAACGCCTAAAGGTGAAGCCTTGAAAATGTTATTCATCGCATATGATTGATTATTAATTCTAATAGAATATAAATGCCTTTCTGCAAATGAGAAATGGTTTTCATTGTTATTCCTAAATTGAACATTGACATGCAATGCATGTTGGGGATTGTACTTTCCAATGTCAAATCGTTATTACAATTATGCAGAGCACACTGCAATTCATTCTGTATATCCATGGTTTTATGCATGCATATGAACACACACACACACACACACACACACACACACACACACACACACACACACACACACACACACACACACACACACACACACACACACACACACTGTATACATAAATGCAAAGTAGCTGTACACAAATAGTCTGTAATTTCAGACTCTCACACGCACACACACACACACACACTCATGCACTCTCTCTTTCACAATACCAAGGGGATCCCTTGAGATTCTTGCATTTGTTCCATTGAGCTAGCTGACTCTGTGTTGACCTCTGCCCACTGGGTCCCATTGAAGAGTGATAGGTCAAAACAAAGATGAAGTGCAATCACAGGCCCTGATAATGGGAGAGACCTCCCAAGGGAAGAGCCTTAAAGGGGTGACAAACTAGCCTTGGGGGTGAAATGGCTTCACACAGACCCAGGCAGCTTGATTGTTGCATCCCATTGTTGTGCACTTTGAAGCCTTCTCTGACGTGTTCTCATATGCCCGGCTTCATACAGGCACGAGCGGATCAATACTCGTAAAACCCTCATAATAGAGAGCTGTCCTGATGATGATCTGGTGAATCTGGAGTTCCTAGATGAGGTAAGATTTAATGTGTTTATTCCGTGGTCCATCGATCGGTCCCTGGCAGTAGGCAATTGATCCGCAGTCGGTGCGTGTTGCTGTGAGATTTACACCTGTTTCTTGTCCTGCAGGAGATAATAATTAGCCGCCTCCTAAAGAGGTACGACGAGCTGCAGATCTACACCTACGTTGGTGACATCCTCATCGCTCTCAATCCCTTCCAGGGTCTCAGCATCTACTCTCCTCAGGTTGGTACTAGGCATGTAACGATATATCGTATATCGATGTATATCAATATTAATCCCGACGATATGAATCGATTCATTGAAATAAAAAAACTGATTTCCATTTTCTTTCTTTTTTTTTTAGGTCATTTAGGTTTTTAGGTCATCTAGTGATTTAGTCATATTCCATCATATTCAAGTGCTTTTGGAGAGAAATGATAGTCACTTTCAGTAGTAGAGCTCTGTAGAGGGGAGCTGTGTGTGTCTGTGACTATGCCCAGGTGATGATGGTCGTTGATGCTCATCAAGGAAGGCAATTATGTTTCTGCACTGTCAAAAGTAATGCTACTTCTTTTGCAATGTAGTTAAATAAATAATCTCAGGGGGGAAGATAAATTATATATAATTAAAAAAACTGTAATTTTTCTTTATATATATTTATTAATATCGTGAGAAATCGTGTCGTGAACCTCATATCGTGATACGAATCGTATCGTGAGTTTAGTGAATCGTTACATGCCTAGTACTTACTCATCCACACACACATTCTGATTATGTTATGTTTTGCATACTAGATAATGGGATTTCCTCAACTTTGCTGCAGCCAATGCTGCCCTATTAGTCAATGAGCATCTTATCAATGGCACAATGTAGGCAAACTCTGGATGTGAGGGCCCGAACCTATACATACCTGTATATTATATAACTGGTGTCTGTTCTTAGTTCTCCAAGCTGTACCACGGACTGAAACGAGCTGACAACCCACCACACATCTTTGCCACAGCAGACGCAGCCTACCAGGGCATGGTGACCTTCCTTAAAGACCAGGTACTGTATGAAAAATATATTTTACTGCCCGATTGTTGAAACAAAGCATTTGTTTATGTAAACTGTGTAACTGTTTATGTTTCAGTGCATCATCATTAGTGGGGAGAGTGGTGCAGGGAAAACCGAGAGTGCCCATTTAATTGTTCAACATCTTACCTTCTTAGGAAAGGTATTGTACTTGATAATGTATTACGTGTGAAAGATGGTGTACTTGTGTGATAGTTTACTGTGGACGTTAGGTACTTTAAACTTACTCTATTTGTGAATAGGTAAGGTAGTATATCTTATCTGTGGCATCATATATCATAAATATCCCCAATTTAAAACAATAAATGATTGTTGAGGGGTGCTCATTCATGGGTAATGGACAGTTCAGAAACCTGTCTACCAATGACATAATTAAAGGGGATTAGCATGCTGCAGTAGAAGCCATTGTTCTTGAATGTTTAAAAGCAAACAAACAAAAACTATATTATTTAAATAAATAAAAGTTTTAAATGAAAACCTGCTTACCAATAATGAAACTGGTAGGCCGGTTTCTGAACTGTCCACAGACCACCTTTGAGATAGGCCGAATTGCGGTGCCATATATTATAATGACCATTATAATATATGGACCAATTATAGATAACCAATTAGAGGACCAATTATAGAGGACCAATAGAGGACCAATTATAGATAAGATAGGTTAAAAATAGCCAATAGATTGTTAATGTTAATATGAAATTATAATAGATATTTCTGCTCTTAGGCAAACAATCGGACACTGCGCGAGAAGATCTTGCAGGTGAACCCCCTCGTAGAGGCCTTTGGCAATGCGTGTACAGCCATCAACGACAACTCCAGTCGATTTGGCAAGTACCTAGAGATGAAGTTCACGCCCACCGGGGCTGTCATGGGGGCCAAGATATCCGAGTACCTGCTGGAGAAGTCCAGGGTCATCAAACAGGCTACGTATGTACTGTGCACTCTGAGACTTGTTCCAGGCCACTGGTCGCTATGTCTTCACTGTAACTCAGCCAGTAAGATTACTGACCATGCTCTTTGTGTTCCTTCAGAGGAGAGAAAAACTTCCACATATTCTATTACATATACGCTGGACTTTACCACCAGGATAAGCTGAAGCATTATAGGTTACCAGCCAAGAAGCCGCCCAGGTGAGTTGGCAGGGAGGTGTACTGTACTGTAGATCTTTGACGTAGATCATATACAAAAGCACAGTTCTATTTTTAGTTCAGAAACTGACACTGATCATCTTAAATCTCTAGGTACATTGAAAGCCAGCAAGGCCAAGTGATGCAAGGCATAGTTTCCAGCAAACTGTACGCGGAGCAGTTTGATGCAATCCAGGACTGCTTCCGCATCATTGGCTTTACTGAAGAGGTGTAGTAAAAAATAATAATTACAAAATATATTGCACCACATGTGATTAATGTGAATAGATTTAGTCGTGAAAACGTCACCTTGTGCTTATTTACATTGGCCCTTTCTCCTCTTTGTTTCCAGGAGGTCAACTCTGTGTACAGGATTCTCTCTGCCATTTTAAATACTGGAAATATTGAATTCAATGCCATCACCTCGCAACACCAAACTGATAAGAGTGAAGTGCCTAACTCGGAGGACCTAGACAATGGTGAGATACAGTAAAAATACATTGTGGACTGCATTATCATCACATAGTTACAAAGGAAATGAGATCTACTGTAGTTAAAGGTAGTGTAAGTGATATTCTTGGTTTGTTAAAAGGTTAACCCATTTAGGCCTGACTTCGAAATAAAAATAAAAGTCTTCTGAAAGAATATATATTCAATAGCTAAAGCATAACATAATCACCAAAAGGGGTTCCCGCCCAAGGTTAAATCTCTATATTCTGATAGTAATCATTGCTATAGAGTGTTCAGTAACAAGTCTCCATGTCTCTCCAGCTCTTTAATAAACAGAAAATACATTTTCAGTTAGGTGACAAAATGTCAGCCAATCAGGAGAAAGTAGGCAATTTTGTACCCTTATTTCTTTGTTACTTACAATTCCATTGATTCTCTATCCTGATTGGATAAAATTGGTATCCAGACCTGAAAAATGCAATTTATGTTTAATAAAATAAAACACCCTATGGCAATCAGTTCTAATTTAGTGCTTTTTTTTTTTGTTATCAAATGTTTTTTATTTTAAGACAAAAATCACAATAAGACACGTTAACATCATGAATGACTTAAAGAAAACAAAACACATATAAAACAACACATAACAGCAAAAACAAAGAACACAAAAACAAAAACAAACAATCCCACCTACCCCTCCCCCCCGAGACCAAAGATGCCACAAAATGTCATTACTCCTACTACTGTGCAATGGAAACAAAAAATAAATAAATAATGATAATAATAATAATGATTAAACCATGCCCTTAACCAAATCTGCAATACCAGACCAAATCTCAATGTTTTCCTCTTTTGCACCATGCAATCTTGCTGTAGACATCTCTAGATAAATTATATCTAGAAAGGTCAAAGCCCATTGGCGAAATGACAATGTATGAGGCGGTTTCCAGTGCGAAGCAACCATCTTCTTTGCGGCCGTTACGCCAGCAAAGAAGACACGAATACGGGTAATTTAGTGCTTTTTAACACTTATTTTAACCAAAGAAACTCACTTACCCTATCTTTAACATTAGTTTTAGCAAAAAAATACAAAATGCTCAAATATTCTGCTTTCATGTGATGTGTTTGTACTCTATGCACAATTATTAATTATTTACCACAAGCTTGGTTTTAAATCTCAGTTCATGAAATCAAAATAGCATCTTTGTACGCCACATTTCAGCGGCGTCTCTCCTCAGCATCGGCCCCGAGGAGCTCCAAGAGGCGCTGACCTCTCAGTGTGTGGTGACCAGGGGCGAGACCATCATCCGCACCAACACTGTGGACAAAGCCACCGACGTCCGAGACGCCATGTCCAAGGCCCTCTACGGACGCCTGTTCAGCTGGATTGTCAACCGCATCAACTCCCTGCTGCAGCCCGATTTGAATATCTGGTCAGTGTGGGCGAGTCACGAACATGTGCTGTTTTTTTTAATAGTGATCTCGGTAGAAAGACAAACACGGGAGAATACAAATGGGCTGACCACAAGGAGAGCAAAAGACGTTTCAATAAATTTTTGATACGGAGTTGCGTGCGGAGAAAATAATATTCAGATGATTAAAAAGACTTCTGAGGGACTGTAAAAAGGAGTGTTCATTGATCCAAAATAATTCCCTCATAAATGTCTGAGAATCATCTCTCTCAAAGACATACAAGAGCGTTTGTCTCCACACCAATCATCTGCACATTCTTTCTTATTGCCATTAATAACCTGTTAGCTAAAGGTGACCTCCACAGCCGGTGGATAGTGGCTGATTATGACAAATGTCCTTGGACAGTGGTGGACATGAAACACATGTCTTGTTCCCATTCCTTGCTGTTTTGTAGAATTCTTCGAGTAGTTCTTTGTTCTTCCATTAGTTCTAGGTTAGTGTAAACCTTGGATGATACTGTACAGCAAATTAAAACATAACCAGTTTGCACTGAATCTATGAAACCACGTGTCACAAGATTTTCCATCAAGAATAGGCTTAGGCCATTTACATCATTTATTCTGTATTTGGGTTGAACTTGGATTGTCATTAAACTTTTATCACATATTATGGTTGCTGGGGATTTGCTCTCTCGGCTTCATAGAAGAATGACTTTGTTTGTCCCATTTTTCTCCTTTGAAGTGCCGTGGAAAGCGGCATGAATGTTGGAATCCTGGACATCTTTGGATTTGAAAACTTCAAGAAAAACTCCTTTGAGCAACTGTGCATCAACATTGCTAATGAACAGATCCAGTTTTACTTCAACCAGCACATATTCGCCCTTGAGCAGGTGGGTGCTTTGCAAGGAGGGGTCAGATTCTTCCTGATTTGACAGCTATGGAAATATCCGAATCACAGTCTGTTTAGAATCAGAATTAGTTGACTATGGATGTTCACATACAAGGAATTTGACTTGGTGCATTGCTCTCAGACGCATAGAAAAGAAATACAGCCGAAAAGAGGGGAAAAAACCTATAAAATATACAAGTAAGATATTTTTTTAAAGTATCAATTAAAAAAGGAATATAAGGTGGTAGACAGAGTATGAGAAGTGTTAACAGTATTAGAGATGTATATGATTGTGAATATGAACAGTATGAAGTTGAATAATATACAGTACATCTATCAGGACAGAGTTTTCCTCAGCAGCGAACATTATGTTAATCAAGCTGTATAAGGGATATTAATCGCTTTTCCTAGAAACAAATTACTCTTAATTCATTTAATGAAGTTGCTTACACTGGAGTGGGAGAAGGCTTTATTTTCCTTGATGGCACTGAATGGACATTAATGAAAAACACCATAATCCCTTTTAAATCAGCATTTGCTTCCCAGCCATCCTCCTGAAAGGAATAATAATAAAGTGCCATATCTTTCTACTCATCATAAGAACTGGCAGTAATAGTCTGCCAAAATAATTTGTGTTGCCTTGATTTGTTTTATTTTGAAGAACATTTCCAGGAACTTCTGTTGTTGCACTTCCTATATTTTGCATTAAGTATACCCTGTGCATGTAAACAATAAGGCCTTGTATTCGGGTGGCGCAGGGATAAAGTTCTTATAGGTCTATCTATGGGTTTGAATCCTACACAGTGCTTCCAGCTCTATAACCACATTGGGTTAGGCTGTGCGGGAAGGAAGCTGGACAGGGAGGACATTCGTTGTCGCTGCACCAGATTGGTCCGCCAGCAGGGCTGTTGAACTGGGAGGAATAGGGTGTTCCTCCGCATGTGCTATGTCCTTAAAAAGGCTTCTAAATCCTAAAGAAATTCTGAAAAACCCATGTTTCTGTGTCAGTGTTGCTCAACCTTTTTCATGTCAAGGACACCCAGAATTATCTCTATTGGGCCACGGACCCCCATCTCAAAATATGTAGTTCCAGGGACCCCCCCCCCCGAAGCAAATAATTTAGTTAAAAATGTTCACTCTGAAATTCAATGATTTGTGTCACATTTTTACTAAAAATAGCAGACCTACAAGTTCATAGCGCGGCTTGTAGATCTGCTATTTTTCAATAGCTAAATTATAACATAATGCTTGAAACACCAAAAGGGGTTCCCACCCAAAATGGGTTAAGGTGAGGTCAGCAGTGTCAAGACTACACAAGTGTGTGGGGAATTCAGGAATTGCTGTGGGCGGGTACCACTAATAAGACTGGTGCGTATGTCATCCTCCTGCACGCATGTTTTTATTTATTTATTTGTGGAACTTTCTCCTGGTGCAAAGTAGCTGTCATGGCCCTGACACACTTCTGTTGCTTAAGGGTAAGGGATTCTTTATGCTGACTTTGGCCCAGCCTGTACATAAAATATATTTGTTAATGACAAATAACGTTTTGACGTGTTGAGACACAATAATATATTACTCTGGGTTATTTGCTAATTTAAATAAATTAGCTCTATTTGTTATTTCAGAGCTATTCTGTATTATGCATTCACTGTAGACTTCAACTACAGATACAGAACTGGCTGCAGCAGTGTTGTGTTGTTGATTAGAAACTATGTTTATCCCAAGCACAAATCAGAAATCATATTTAGCCCAGATTGTTTAATTGGGTCATTTAGTGAAATCATTAACTGTACACTGAAAATCCTGAGTGTTAATATAACTCTAAGTTAAATTAAAGCTCATGATAAATTATAACCCATGATATTACAGTGTGTAGACTGATATAGACTTTCTCTGGTTCTACTAGATGGAGTACCAGAGTGAGGGAGTGGATGCCAGTCTGGTGGAATATGAGGACAACAGGCCCATCCTTGACATGTTCCTCCAGAAGCCCATGGGTCTTCTGTCCTTGCTGGATGAGGAGAGCCGCTTCCCTCAAGCCACGGACCAGACCCTTGTGGGTAAGACGCTGCAACATAGGCTGTATACTGTAACTTTATATAACTTGTCACTCGTTAAATATGACATACCTTTTCTGCTGTGATACTGATTTGTCTGTGAATATGTTACTTTACTGTTAAAGCATCTTTAGGAGCTTTTTCTTTTCTTTTCATTTTCTACTACAGATAAATTTGAGGACAATTTGCGCTACAAGTATTTCTGGAGGCCAAAACGTGTGGAGCTTTGCTTTGGAATTCAGCATTATGCAGGAAAGGTATTGTTCATTTTACCCATATAACTATCATTTGCCCATCTATTGTGTGGGTGTTTTTGTATTTTGTGCATTAAGAAATAATTTGCTCCTTGAATGAATTACATGTGGTTTAGACTAGAGGCCTAGTAGTTATTAGCCAGTAGCCACACTGGCATTCCTAACAAAAGTGTTGAAAATTCATTAACTCAACACGTAACTAAATATTGAAAATGTTTTAGGTAAAATGACATAACTAATACTTGAATCACAGAGTGTTTTTCCTTGCGCAGGTCTTATACAGTGTGGATGGATTCTTGGAGAAGAACCGAGATACTCTCCCCGCAGACATTGTTGTTGTGTTACGGACTTCAGAGAATAAACTTCTGCAGCAGCTATTTTCCAGCCCACTGACAAAAACAGGTAGGCCACGTACTTTACAGACCTTAATTAAGAGGGGTAGCGAAACAGATTTATTCAGTCTGTCGCGCTTTCTTTAGAACAGTGTTGTATCGTTAAACATTATTTCACTGAATTTATTCAAACTTTCCTATGGGACAAACTACTGCAGACAATACCAGGGCTCCATCTGTATAATTATTTGATTCTGTGCTGGTTCCTAGTGTTGTTCAAGGTTCCATAAAGGTTCAGGTAAGTAGGTTTCTTAAAGACCTTCCTCCTCATATGCATCTTCCTAGCCTGCTTCGTTCCAAGCCTCGATGAGCCGTGTGTGGATAAATCTGCAGCCTCCATTATCTCTTGAGAGGCTCAGCGCACCGAAAGAGTCACTGTTTTTATTTTCACTAAGCTGTCCCTCTTGGTTTCCCATTGCTGAATGCTATCTACATCTGCTTGTGGGTGCAGTGGGATATTTTTGTGATAAGGTTTCTAAATACCCAGGGGATGAAGAAGCAGTATTTAGAGAATACAATAGCGTCTCTTCCTACCTCTTTCCCACCGGGTAAATGAAAGTGGTAATATGCTCATCATTAGCCATGCCTGAGGTCCTCATGGTCACTTGACTTAGCTTGAATGCTAATGGCTCTGTTAAAGTGATCAGATTCCAGTTTCCTGCTTTATTTCAGCTAAGCCACATTATGTGATTCTTCTCCTTTTTATGGTCCTGTAAATGCTTGCTTTCAGTTATGTGGCATTAAAGGAGCTCCATTTTATTATAGAGTAGTAAGTTGAGCCTCCATTACAAATCCATGCACCGTCTGTAAACTTAAATGGCACATTGTGAAGATGTGGGGGAGCTTTCTTTCTTGCAATTCATGAGGGATGTACGTTCAATAAAACAAATTCGGTGAATACTTCACTTTAGTACTCACTACTCAGAAGCACTGAACAGCAACTAAAATGTGCTTTGCTGTTTACTGCTTCAGATGGTCTAAAAACCACATCTTTCTGCTGTATGTTTTCACCAGCAATGCCATTCTGTCCAGTGTACTTGTCTTGGAGTGATTACGATCCATCCTCATAGAAATGGTTACAGTGTTATTTATATTGGAATATTGAAATCTTGCCAGACGTTTCCCCAATGCATAGTTTATTTTTGTGATTTGTTTGTGCACAAAGTGTTTTCCTCTCTCATTCCTATGCTGTGATGCTGGTTTGGGATGTGTCTCCAGGGCACTTCCAAGTCGAGTTGCGGGTTCCATTTTCTCATTACAGTTCATGAAATTGTAGATCATCTCATTAGATAAAATCTATGAGACACTCATGCTCCGCTTATCAGTCTGGACAAGCTGGAGCTCCCTTTTAAGTGAGATATAGGAATAGGAAGAAATTATCAATCTATTCTTCAGGGTAAGATGTGGGGGAATTTAATTTGCATTTTACTTCACATTATAGATTCACTGTTATGTGTGAAATTGCTATTATCTGCAGGGATCTGATGACAATCTGTTTCACCAGGGTGGTTTGGTTTCACACTGGGTTGTCTCCCTAGTCCTTGGTAAAATAGTGAATAATGTCACCACTAGGGGTCACCCTTATTGATTCACACGGTTTGATACTCTGATGAAAGTGAAGTGGGTTCTTCTGAGATGTCATATCTCATCCACACATGATTACAATCTGCGTATACTATATCTATTCTACGTCCGAGCATAGACATGGTAACGCCCCGCCTGCCTCTGATTGGCCTACCGACACTGCCGGCCTTACCAGAGTTTCCTCCGAGGTGGATAGCTGGATAGTCTGCCGTGAGGTTAGTGGTTACTACGATATAAAGAGAATGCGTGACAGTATATTTTTGTAGAAGAGGTAAACTAATATTGTTTATTCTGTTTAAATTATATTTATAAACTTTAAACATTATTGTACTGTAAAAAGGTCTCTTTTCCCTTGATCTTTAACGTTTTTAGTATAATAGTATTAGTTTACTATAATTAGATTAATACACGATAATCAACACTAACACTTTAATTTAGAACACACCCAAATCAAATCGTACAACGTACATGTTCATTCAATCAAAGCAAACGGCATAAGCAATATTAGTTTGCCTCTTCTACAAAAATAAAAGTTACAAGCTGCCATTCTCTTGCACTTATTATGATTTCCTACCACGGAGTAACCTCGCGTCTCAGAGGACAGTCTGGTGAGACCATGGGGGCGCATGGGGGCCAGAGCCATCTAATAGAAGAGTTGCGGGGCAGAAAACAGCCTGGTGGTTCATGTAATCGCGTGAGCCCATAGACTCCAATGCATTCCGTAAACTTCCGGTTATCCCCATGCTCAATAGAAGTCTATATGTCAATATGAAGTCTATTGGACTGGCCCCATGAAGTTAACGGAGTAAGTTGTGCATACGGAAGAAGCTATATTCCACGTCGAAAAAAATCTACTTCTAATCTATGTGTACAAATGGATCCATCATCATGAGTTAAATAAACACTGCAGAATAGGGGAGGGGGGACTGCTAATGTTGAAAATGCAAAGTAAGACTTTTGGGGACAAAATATGCAATTACTGGGGGCGAGAGAAAAAAGTAATAAGTAAAGTAATAAGTAACTAGTTACTTTTCTCAGGGAGTAATAAGTAGTGTAACTTTAATCCTTTTTTTAAAAGTAATAAGTAATGGCCCAGGCCGTAGCGTAACGGTCTGGGCACCGGACTGGTAATCCAGTCGCAGTGTGCCGCGGGTTCGACTCCCGGACCCGACACGGCCTTTACTGCATGTCATCCCCCCATCTCTCTCCCGTTTCCTGTCAGCCTACTGTCTGTCCCTTCAAAAATCAATAAAAAGGCGTAAGCCGCAAAAAAATAAGTAATAAGTAGTATATTAGTGTTAAAGTAATATTTTGCCAACACTGCTTGTAACTTATATTTTTGTAGAAGAGGCAAACTAATATTGTTTATGCCGTTTGCTTTGATTGAATAATGAATTGAACACGTACGCCATAATATGATTTGATTTAGTTGTGTAATATTGTGTAATATTATGCAACACATTTTTTTTACATTATTTAGTGGGGGTCCCTGCTTCATCTCTCTCAGCTAGGGGGTCCCTCCCTGGCCAGAAAAAATCAGTGGCTTTCCTTCTGTGGCTACTTTAAAGATTGTCTTGATTGTTGTTTTTGTTTTGATCATATGGATGAGACTACCAGGGTATTTTTAGAACTCAGGCTGAAGCCTGATTGATATTTAAATTGCAAGCCTGTGTTCAGCAGAGAAAATAGCAGATCTACAAGCTCTACAATGCGTTGTGCTGCAATGTGTTGTGAGCTTGTAAATGTGTTATTTTCAGTCCTCAGGCTTGAGAGAGAAGGCTGAAGTTGGATGACAAAGGGACACACTGTGTCTTTGGAATAGTAGGAAATGGGGAGGCCCTAAAAAGTAAGGGCTCCCTCAGAAAGAATAGTGAGGCTGCTACTAGCCCTCCAGAATGTGGGTCCTTGAGTCTTGGACATGTGGTGGTGTTTTGTCAGAGGAAATGGGATGCATTTGCATGGACAAATTCCTCCGAGCCACAGCCTTTCCCAGATCAGTGGGATCACAGTGTTTGAATTGGCTGTGTGTGTGTGTGTGTGTGTGTGTGTGTGTGTGTGTGTGTGTGTGTGTGTGTGTGTCTCTCTCTCTCTCTCTCCTGGGGGCTGCCTGGTCCTGCTGCTTGCTCTGTACCACATACATCTGCAAATATGTATGGCACATCAAGACTGCCAACCCTTTGTCAGTGCAAAATGCAAATGAGTGATGCAACTTTACATATTGTTTGCTTTGTGCATACTTTGAACAATTAATGTATTATTATAAAGATATTTTGTCTGCATTCTGCACTAATGTGTATAATATATCTAATAATATCATAATAATATATATTATTTGTAGCAAAACCCACTAATATAAGCATGACCCAAGCCATAGTAATTTGTTCTCATTTGGAATTATTAATTTTCCTTCTTAGATTATGGATGGAAGTAAGCTATTTAATAGGAGTTGGCTGGGGGTATGAAATATTTATGCATTTGAACTAGAGCACTTGAGAAAATAACATGATCTGTAGATTGGACTTAGAAGAGTAATCAGCCATGTATGGATGGGAGGGAATCTAAAACACTTCACTTGCAGTATTCATATTTATTCATATCACAGTTTTTTTCCCCCCAACATTGAATTAATTTTAGAATATCCTACTCTCACTTTGCCTAGAATAAAGATGTCTTTATTCTAGCTACCAAATTTGTATTGGGCCTAAATCATGAATCCACTTGAAAGTGAATGTATTCTCTTCCTAGATTGACAAGATTTGTAAATTCATTCAAAATACAAAACTTCTTAACTGTAGAAATCATTGAACCATGGCTTCAATATACTAGTCCTTACCGTTCGAATATATGCACACCAGACACCAAATGATGTACAGTGTGGGTAATGTGATTTAATATATCACATTATTGATGTATGTATTTTGAGGTATAATCAGTCTGGTCTCAGAGGAACTTGCCCATCGGCAGGGCCAGATTTACCCTCCCAAGGGCCCCCGGGCTAGACAACATTTCAGGAATAAAATTGGGTATTTTGTCTTAATTCGCTGTAATTTTGGTGTACACCTAAAAGAGAGGCAGGCAGGCAGACAGACAGACTAGTCGCTGAATGAATACAGCCACTAGTAGCCACTAGCCAGTAATGCACTAATGCAGTTTTACAGCAAAATATTTCACAATGTGCTCTATAAAATCACAGTAAGAGAGATGAGCAATAAAGAAAGAGTAAAGCCACTAATAGTGCACTAATGCAGGCAGGCAAGGCAGGCAGGCAGGCTGGTTGGCTGCCTGGCTTTAGGGCTTTCCACAGCTACCTCACAACACAGCGTCACTCATGTCTGCAGTGCACAGAGCAGAAGCTCTCAATGTTTTAACCATAATAAATATATAATAACTAAACATAAATTTCACTTGAATTGGATTGCAATACTTAACAATTTCAAATGGGCTGCAGCCCACCCTAGCCAAATGGTAAGTCCGCCTCTGCCCGTCGGGCAATAGTACAGTAAAGGTGCAATTCTGGTGAAATTGCAAAGTGTGGTTGCTTCGATCGCACAGACGCCTTCAGAAATATAGGCCCCTCCCACTGATTTTGATAACCAATTACAATATCAAGTCATGTGTAAATTATTTGGAAAAGCATGTTTTTGCAACAAACTTTAAGATTTTGTGCATTTGCGGCACCCCCTATTAATGAAAATGGAATTGCTCATGGCTGTCTGTTGATTAAACCAGGGGTTATTTTGGGGGGTCCCCAAATTATATAAAAAAAAGAAAAGAATATATATACTGTATATATATTTTTTGCAACTGAATGGCTGGAAAAGAGAAATTAAGAGTTTACATAGTACATGCATAAACTTTCCTTAATGATTATATCTGGCTTCAGTATTTATTTATGATGTATTTTCACTATTATTATGGTTATTGTAGTGGCCAATTTGTATTGGGGGTGGGGAGGAGAACCCCTGGATTAAACCACCCTCGACATGTGATTTTGTTCGTGATTGGTGGCATTTTTTGTAAAATAGGCCCCTCCCACTAACTTCGGAAGCCGATTACGGCCGAACGATGCGGACTATCACAATTCTGCCTGGTGTTTTAATCGGATAGGTCCAGAGATCATGTGTACCGATTTTTGTGAGATTTTGACATAATATGTAGGTGGAAGAGCAAAAAGTGTGTTTTGAAGAAAATTCAAAATGGTCGAAAATCCTTCTAGACGCAAATGGGCATGGGGAGATGCGTCATGACCCAAGGAATCCAGAGAACATTTTAGACTTTACGAGTTACGGTTCAACAGAGGGCAGTTAAAGGTAAAGTGGGCTATTATAGCGCCACCTATTGTTAAATTGAAAAAGGCCTCCCAATCCATGTGCAAATGCAGAGGCATTAGTGCAGGCGTGAGTGACTAATTCTCGTACCAGTTGCCATGCAATCCCCGCCCGCGCCCACCCGAGAGAAGAAAATGAATCCGCAGCATGAGAGGCAATGCAAAACATCAGGTCACTAACAAATAAGTCCTCCTCTGTAAATGATATAATCTGTAAAGAGAAGCTAGATATAATCTTTCTAACAGAGACATGGCTTGGCTCGGATGGAGCTGTTCTCCTAGCGCCAGCCTGTCCCGCAAACTACAGTTTTATTCACTCTGTTCGCGAAGCTAAGAAAGGAGGTGGACTGGCAAGAATTTTTTCAGACACGTTAAAATTCAAGGCTCTGACCCTTGGCAGCTTTACATCCTTTGAATACCAGGCCACTATACTACATGGTCAATTCTCTATGCCAATGATTAGCATTTATCGCCCGCCAAAATGCAGTAAAGCAATATTTCTAACAGAAATATCAGAACCTTTATCTATCTGCTCCACTAACTATGACAGAACTCTTATCTCAGGTGATTTTAATCTTCACCTGGATGATGCTACAGATGCTGTGGCTATGGGTTTCTTAGAGTTATTGCACTCCTTTGAGTTTATCCAACATGTTGTTGGGCCTACACATAAACATGGGCACACTCTGGACCTGGTGATTTCTAGAGGGCTATACATCACTGTGGAAAGGACTATTGAAAGGCCTGAGCTATCAGACCACTATTTGCTGTGTTTTATTATGACTGTCTCTGATCTAGAGAAAAACATCACTGAATATACCATAAAAAAAGCGTTTTTTTAGCTCTTCTGCAGCCGACGAGTTCTCTCGTCATCTGGGCCCCCCCCTGCCTGATACGGTTCAAATTTTTAAACTAGAGACTAACTTAAACTAGAGTCAGCTCTTGATATAGTGGCTCCTTTGAAAACAAAAAAGAAACATAACACCAGAGTAACACCCTGGATAAATGAGCATACACGCTCACTGAAGCAAGAATGCCGTAGAGCTGAGCGAGCTTGGAGAAAAAACAAACTCACCATCCACCTAGAGATTCTTAAAAAGTCAACAGTCGCCTATAACAAAGCCTTGCGTCTAGCAAGGCAGGCATATTTCTCTGGCATTATTAATGAGAACAAGAAAAATGCCAGAGTCCTATTCTCTACCATTGAACGACTTTTAACCCCCCCCCCCCCCCCCCAGTCCTACAAGCAGTCATTCCCGGCCTCTAAAGCTAAGTGTAATGAGTTTGCATGCTTTTTTGACAACAACATTTTTAACATTAGAGCTGATATTATGAATGGTGCTGCTGCTAGCGCAAACCTTCAAACAGCAGCTAATGGTCCCAGGGTAGATCTCTCCAGGGGGAGCCTATTATCGTTCTGCGCAATTGATGAAGACGAACTCCGCAAAACCATATCACAGATGACATCATCCTCCTGTTCATTGGATACAATTCCCACCACCTTTCTCAAAGAGGTCTTAGACAGTGTGATTGGAGATATCCTAAAAATTGTAAACAGCTCCCTACAATCAGGCGTCTTCCCAGACTCACTGAAGACTGCTGTAGTTAAGCCCCTACTCAAGAAACACAATCTTGATCCCGCTGTTTTGGGTAACTATCGACCCATTTCAAATCTACCCTTTCTGGGCAAGGTTTTAGAAAAATGCATCTTTCATCAATTGGATGTGTTTCTACAGAACAATAATGTCCACAACAAATTCCAATCTGGCTTTAGGAAATGTCACAGCACAGAAACAGCACTTGTAAAAGTAATGAATGATCTTAGGGTGTCTGCTGACAAGAAACATGTATCTGTTCTCTTACTTCTAGATCTAACGGCTGCATTTGACACGATTGATCATTCAATTTTAATACAGCGTCTGGAGCACTGGATAGGCCTGTCTGGTACGGCCCTGTCCTGGTTTTCCTCCTACCTATCAAACAGAAGTTACTTTGTCAATCTAGCCGAGTTTGACTCAGACAAACACGACATCAGTTCTGGTATTCCACAGGGCTCGATTCTTGGTCCTCTGCTATTCTCCTTGTACATACTGCCATTGGGCGAACTCATTACCAATCACGGAGTCAATTTTCATTTCTATGCTGATGATACCCAACTATATCTTTCTGTGGCTCCAGATGATCCATGTGCTTTAGACCCGCTGTTGACCTGTCTGTCTAGCATCAAATGTTGGATGAGTGAGAACTTTCTCAAGCTAAATGAGGATAAGGCAGAAGTTCTCATAATCGGTTCTAGTGAGCAGAAAGAATCAATAATAAGCAGACTTGGCAACCTGACTGTAGAAAGTAACAGTACAGTAAAGAACCTGGGGGTTATTATTGATTCTGAATTGAATTTTAATTCACACATTAATCATGTTACCAAGATTGCCTTTTTTCACCTTAGAAATATTGCACGAATCAGAGCCTATTTGTCCTTGGACGATGCAAAAACACTAATCCACGCCTTTGTTTTTTGTCGGCTTGATTACTGCAATGCACTTTTTTCAGGACTGCCTAAGAAAACAACTGACAGATTACAACTTGTCCAAAATGCAGCAGCCAGAGTTTTGGCATCAAAGGGAAAACTCCTACATTTGGCCATTATTGAAATCATTAAATCACTTAATTTGGGAAGTTGTATGATATGTTCACAGTATATAAGAAATTGGGGTTTGCTGTGCTAAAATAGCCAGACATTACGCATATATTGTACCTATAACCCTGTCTGCTGTCGGTTGTGTACAGATGATATATATGCAAAGTGATGCAGTGAAGCAGCAGTCTTGTGTTGAAGGGAGTGTTGTCTTGTCATTTTGAGCTTCGGGGGCAACTTATTCATGTTCACACTGAACTGTCCAAATCCTGTGAATAAGTAACATGTGAATACTGCAAAGGGGTGGATTTCCTCTTTATGTACGTACTGAGTCAAGTGTGTGTGGTTATGTTGTAAAAAAAAAAAGTAGAACACTCCATTTAATTCTACAAGTGCAGGAAGACATGTATGTACAGTAACTACAACTTATCTGATCTTCTCGAACTTGACTGCACCAAATCAGTGTTCAACTGTAATGACATGTTTTAAAGGACCACTTCACCACTTTTCAACTTCTCTTCCTATAATTGGTCCTAACTAATGTTCATGATAAAATATCACAATTTCTTCCTACTCAGTCAGTTCAGAAACCCGTCCACCAGTGACATCATCGATGGTGAATCCGAGTTAATAGAAACGGCAGGCTTTCTTTTCCTGAAAAGTTGCAATGCAAAAGTTGAAGCCATCGTTCTCACGATAATACAAATCTAAATATATTTTAAAACAAATCTTGTTTAAAAAGAATCTGCCTAATGATGATGTCACTGGTGGACGGGTGTCCGAACTGCCCAAAGCCCTCCTATGAGACACAGTAGGAAATAATGGTGGTGTTTTATCATGAACATTAGTAAGGACCAATTATATGAAGAGATGTTGAAATGTGGTGAAGTGGTCCTTTAACTGTAGATATGGAAGTCAGAAGTATGAAATGAAGATGGAATGAAAGTTACATATTGGTTCTGCTGTACGTTTCAAACCCAAGATACCGTTGATGTAGAATATATTTCTCACTCTCTCTGTCTCTCTCTCTCTCTCTGACCCTTGATGTTAAGAGATTCTCCTGTGAAGAAGTGACAGCCTTCGGCCAGCGTTATGACACATTTGGCTCTTTGTTCTCTCCCAGTAGAAGGCCTTTCATCCCAGTAGGCACATTCCACAGCCCTTCACCAGGGTTCCCTACAAGACACACAGTCACACACTCTCAGTCTCTCTCACACACACACACACACACACACACACACACACACACACACACACTCACAAAGACACACACCCACGCGCAAGCACGCGCACGCTCTCACACACACACACACACACACACACACACACACACACACATACCGTCATACTGAGAGACACTTACCAAGTAATACTTTTGTTCAATTTCTCCCCTAATCGCAGCACTGGAGATTTTTTTGGAGTCAGCAGGGGGATTTTGACGGCCCCATACTTCAATGGCAAGGAGCAGGGCCTTCCTAAATTCACGTGGTAGAACATCCTTTGATAAATGCAACACTGTGTTGTGTCACTAAAAGCCAATTACACCATGCTATTTATGATTGATCTGCTCTGACAGTAGCGGATGGCATTTAAATCAACAGCCCCCAGAGCCATCTCTAGGCATAAACGGCAGTGGTTACAGAGGGTGGGGAGGGCGGTGGGGGGTTATGGGTGCCATAATCTCATTTGCCCGGTTGCTGAGTTGAGATTCTAGACCACATGCATTCGAGAAAGGGAAAAAGAGAGAACGGGAGAGGAGCGGAGATACGCGGTGAGCCTCTGCTCACTCAGCTCGGCGAGGCTGCTGCTCGCGCTTACAACTTTGATTGTCCCCCGTGTCGACAGCTCGATCCATAGCTTCTGAAGTACAAGGGCACACACTGGCACTCATAAAAAACATTGTAGGGAGGTGTCATATCGAACGCGGGATTGCTTTATAATCCCGAGCACATTGACTATTCTTGTCAATAGAGCCCTGATACAACTGCCAGCTTGAGATTTTTTTTCTCCTATAGGATTCTTGCTGGGCTTAATTTTCAAAGTGAACGCACAGATGCCATGGAATGAACCCCCCCCAACAATGTCTGTCCTGCCAGTCTGTGCCAAGAGCAACATGCGTGAAGCAGAAACAAGCGGCAGGATGCTCCTCGACCGCCTGTTCTCCGAGACGGGGTGACCTGATGGGGAAATATTACTCCTCACCTCATCTCCTCTTTTTCCCTTAAGCTCCTTTCTTTTGTTTAGAGTAGACCCTATTATAAGCATTTGTTCTTTCTTATTGTTTGACCCCAAAAAGGACCACTGAGGAGTAAAAGGAGAATGGCTTTCGCTAATATGCTTTTTATTATACTATAGTGTCATAGAATTGAATCTGACTTTATTCTCCCAGCTCTGTTTGAATAATAATCATCCACATCATTAGACACGTTCTCCGCTGTATCCAGATTAGAAGGTCGTCTCTCAGGCTGGACATCACAGGTGTCTCAGTGTCTCAGGAGGAAGGAGGGAGGAGGGGATCTTTGAGGATACTGACTATTAACCCGTACTCTAATCATCTAGTCAGGAGGGGATATGGGATCGCAAGGAGAATGAATTAATACGACCCGCCGAGGAATACATGTAGAAAGGAGCGAGTGTCCGCTTGCGAAGCTTAGGTACAACTGTCACTGGCTCCCTCATCATCGCGCAGCGCCTTCATCTCCCCTTGATGGTGTCATGGAAGTGAGAGGCGTGAAAGCGTAGTGACACTCCATGAGCCCGTTCCACTCACACCCGCTAATTCATCATGACAAATGTGCTCAGATGATCTGGCCCCAGCAGCACTAATGGGGAGAGGAGAGAGTGCACTTCATTTGCACAAGACCCACTCCAATTAATCCATCCAGCTTTACTCTGGGCTAATTGGAGTGAGGCCCTGCCTGTGCACCGCAAAGATACCTGACACAGTTTAAAGGCTCGCCATGCTTAAAGATCAGACTTTTTGTGTTTCTTTGTTTAAGCTATGCCAAAGGGCTGGCATTCAATGTAGTAATAAAAAAAAACTCAGCCAAAACCAAATATGCTCTTTTGTGAGAGTATATATAATATAGTTGTTTTTAAGATGTTCCTATTTGTCTTTTTTGTCCTTTTCAATGTTAAAGTTCGTGATTTGGAATATGCATATTTTTCCAATCATCTTACCCACAATTAGTGTACATTCTACAAAACGATGTACAAAACAGAATATTTATATTTTCAAAAGGTTCAAAAGCCCTGAGTGCCATTTTCAGAATGTATTAAAAAACAACAAAAACATAAATAAGCCAACTGTCAAGCGCTAAAAGCAATATGATGCTTAGCTTAAAATACTGACTGAATCCCTTTGAAGCACTCTACCCATCATATGTTGTGGGTTGTTTTGACTACAGCAGTGTGTGTGCGCATGCTTTTGCGCATGTTTATGTGTATGAGATGAGACAACACATTCCTTTGCCTTGCAGTAAAGCCTTTGGTGAAAGTGGGGTGTCCTTTGTCTAAAGTTAGAAGTGGGCTGACTTTTAATTAATCCGCCGTAAATTGATTTTTATCTCTCCAGAGATGCAGAAATGTATGAGTAATGCTTTTGACGTACAGTACACTGGCTGCCCAATCCTTTGAGGACCAGAGAACTGTCCTAATGTTCCTGCTGTTGTCCAGTTCATTTTCAATGTGCATGTCTAACACTTTGAATCTAGGAAACACATTGCGATCTGTAACCCCATCTTTGCATTTTAGATGTATATCTGTGTGCAGCATCAAATGTTGAACAGTCATTTGCCCGTCAGTTCAGCTTAAGCTTAAAGCAAAACAAAGGTTTTCCTTCGTGCTGTACACTGCTGCCTGGGTAATGCCGCCTCCTGTGTCTATAGACGTATTTTTCTAAAGGTGTGTGGCACATCTGTGCAGCTATTGTTTATTCATGCAGTAAACCCTTTGAAATGTGTTAAGATACTTCCCACTCATTATAAAAATCCTGCCACCCATGGATTAGGACTTTGATGTCACCAATCCTGCTTCAAAGGCTTCTTTCACTGCTATTAATCACAGTTTAGCCTCTGAAGATATAGCCAGAGAAAACATTTGGACATCTTGTGCAGAAACTTTGAAATGTTCAGACTGTCTTGCATATGCTACGTTCATATCCTCTGTGTGTGTGTGTGTGTGTGTGTGTGTGTGTGTGTGTGTGTGTGTGTGTGTGTGTGTGTGTGTGTGTGTGTGTGTGTGTGTGTGTGTGTGTGTGTGTGTGTGTGTGTGTGTGTGTGCGCGTGCGCACGTGTCAGCACGTGCGGCTGTCTGACTGCTGTGCACACAGCTGCACTCCTGAATCTGTGAATTTGCCTAAGATTGAGGCTCCTTTAAACTTTTATTCTGTGCTGGAATATGTTTCACATGAAGCGCTGTAGTTCACATTGCATACCACAAAGAAAGTAGTGTGTCAACATTACTATTAGACAAGTTATGATAAATTAGCATTAATCCAGAGTTAAAAAAATATATTTTTTACCTTGATTTAGCTTCAGTTGCTAGCAACCGCCAGCATCCATGTTAGAAACAGCCAAAATCTGAAATCCTCCGTTCACATGCGTGCACGTGCACGTGGTCTTTAGTGACTTTATGGCTCTTAATGGGATAAAGTACGATGTCCCCGGAGCTCAATGAAACATTAATTAGAGGTTGCACGAACAATAACAAAGATCAGACTTTTACTTCCGGTCCAAACGACACACAACAAGAGCTCAAGAGATCTGCTCATGTGGTACATTTCTCTGTGTTTTCAAATGGATTTTTATACGACGTGAAAACTTGGAATTCCCCTCTCGCGTACCAGTGGCACGTGTCCCGCAGACTGGCACCGGTCCGCGTACCAGTGGTTGGGAACCTCTGCTCTAGGGAGTGTGCATACATAAGTTGTATACAGATCGATGAAGTTTTAGCTAAAAACAGGAATTGGCCTGTTATAGCGCCACCGTGAGGCTGATTTGGGGGAAGAATTAGTGGCATGTCGTCCTCAGCCTAGTGGAAATGTGCATGTATAATTTCACGGAAATTGCACACTGTTTGTGATTTGTGGCATTTTGTTCGAAACGGACCAATCATGTGAGCTTTGGAAGCCAATCTTAGCCAATCAGGATGAAAGATGGGAAATGGTGTAGATCCGTGTTGATCACATGACTATGGAGATAGTGTATACTGAATTGTGTGATGTATGGATAAAATGTGTACGAGTAATCTACAGAAATGTGTTTTGCCTCATGGTGGCGCTATAACAGGCCGTTGAGGAATATTTTGTGAAAAGTTGGGCATGGATCGGGCCAACAGTGGCGGAGATTAGCTGGTAACCGACGGACGAAAGGAAGGAAGGACGGACGCACACACACACACGGACGGAGTGCAAAACATACTCTCCCCATGCCTTCGGCCTGGTGGAGACAATGACGTTTAGAAGATTTAGAACACTTTCCTGTGGGTCTTTATGTACTGTATGTAATATGAGGTTTTAGATATTTTAGATTTTAGCAGTGAGCCCAGTGTCTCTGATGTCACTTACTTCCTGGACTACATGTTGTCTCAGTAAGACAGCCCTCCCCCTATCCACAACGAGGAGCAGTGCACCAAAGCATTATGGGAATTGTAGTCCATGAAGGAAGTGAGCCCAGTGTCGATGACATCAGAGACTCTGGGCTCACTGCTAAAATCTAAAATATCTAAAACCACATATTACACTCATAAAGACCCCCAGGAAATCTTCTAAACGTCATTAACATGTGAAGTGTCCCTTTAATGATTTGTAATTTCTTTGTTGTAGTAGCAGATCTAAAAGCTCACAACACGTCGCATGGTGATGCGTTGAGCTTGTATAGATCAGCTATTTTTTAAAGCCACTGCTTTATAATACTTTCGATCATTTCACTGCAGTACTATCTAGCTGACAGTTTTGCTGTTGTGTTTTTTCCCATGCTTTTGACAGGTAATCTGGCAACATCAAGGGCAAGGATCACAGCTGCTTCCAGATCGCTGCCGCCGGTGCTCGGTTCAGGCCGCAGCAAGGTGAGTTGTTGCACCTTTGCTTTTGCTCATGTCAAATATGCTGAATCAGTTGGAATCCCAGCTTAACCACTACTATCAGCCTGGCAATACCTATATTGGATATGTCATTATAGGCAATGATTTTCCAGATAAAGTAAATAACAATATTGATTTTCAAAACATTTAATAAAGATTTTTTTCTTATTAACTCATATATAGAAATCACCTAACTCCAAAATGTAAATTTTTCAGGAAATGAAAAGAAAAACGTATATTTAAAAAAACAAAGCAATAGTACCTCATCAAAGTTGGTATTGTTTTGATTGATTTGATTTATTTATTAACAGTTTGCCGAATTACAGTACATTTCAAGTAGGCCTACAACTCAATAATACAAAATACTGTTAACTGTGAGTGGACTGTCGTCCATAAAGCATAAAGCATTGCACTTGTTGACTTTATATATTCTCAATTGCTGTGCATGAGAGGTTGTGGAATTAGTTGCTTTAGCTTAGCAGACAGTGTGAGTTAAGAGAAGTAAAGGCTGTTCAATAGCATTGATTTATGAGGATTTAGGTGGTTTCTGCCAGACAGCAACGAGTATATCATTGTATTACATTCTTAATTTTCAGAGTTCTATCAGCTGACAACATGTCGCATGGCAATGTGTTGTGAGCTTGTATTTCAGGTATTCTCACTATTTTCAAAACATTTTGAAATAAAATCGTTAAAGGCACCACACTAGCAACATAGTGAATGCATGTGCTATGAAGCATTGACTACCCTGCTATCTGCTCTCCTGCCTGTGGTGCTGCAGTCTTGCCATCTGGCATTTGTCTTGACTTTCATCCCCCATGCACACCGTCTGACTCAGTGTGCTGTATAGTCTCATAATTTTCTTTCGGATCTTCTTCACCTGTGTCTTTTAGCATTTTGTAAAATCATATAATGACAAGCTATTAAGCTAAAAAGAAAAAAGGAAATCAAAACTAAATGTTTCACATTATGATTTACAGTGTCAAACCCCTTAACCACATGAACCCAAGCATACAATTTACAATGTAGGCATTTAGCAGACGCTCTTGATCCAGAGAAATTTACAGTAAGCAAGAACAAAAACATGGTAATACATCATATACATAAAAATAGTCATCATAATCATGAATCATACATAAGCTAAGAACCCAACAGTAGAATATAATAGGTCTACATAAAATGCTATCTAAATTCCCTATTCTGGACAAGTCTTGAGAGATTAGCCATGTCACAATAGGCCAAAATTCACCATACATAGGTTACATTGTTGACATATCACCTATTTCAGCAAAGATATTTGGTATAGAGGGGGAAGATGTATAGACCACTGGAGGACAGCAGTCAACAAAAGATGTAGGCTTCAAGTGGTTAAAGTTACATTTCAGAGTCTTTACTTCCTGTCTATCACCTTGTCTCTTCATTTTGTTTCCATGTTTCTCACCGACATGTGCTGTCCTCAGTCTCCCAAATACCTATTGAAGGTAAGAAGCCCACAGAACCCAACAAAAGGTTACTGCTGCTGGTCTCTTAAAGCTGTGATACGTAAGATTGCTGCCGAACTAAGACTGAAAGCCTGTTTGGCTGGGTAGATATTTCGCTTTGAACTCCATGCAATAACTCTTGTCAACCAGTAGTGGTCCTATCTGAATTTAGGATCTAAATGTCTTAAAGACTCTGTAAAGGAAATTCAATTTGTTTCTACTTTCTAAACGCATCCACACATTCACAGTCACTTTGATAGAAGAGCAGGGAGATTGCTTTTGCAGTTGGGTTTTTACGGGGGGTGCACAGTCGGCAGTCCGGGTTCGGTTCCCACTGTGGGCGCTGGGAGGCGTGTTCTCTCCTCCGCATCATCAGCGCCCATAGGTGGTGTTGGCGAAAGTGCCTTTCGGTGTGGTAGGTAGTGGTACTCGCACAAAAACATGCAGTAATCCTGGTCTCCCCCTGCATGGTCAGCCGGGGCCTGATGGAGGGGAAAGGAATTGGTTGGAATAACGTGTTCCTTCCACGTGCTACATACTAGCAGGGAAACTCCCCTCTGTCAGGTGATAAAAAGTGGCCTGCTCAGTCCTCATGCATTGAAGGAAGTATGAGCTCAGTTCGGGGCTCTCCCCAGGTTGGTAGAGGGAGAGTAGCGCCCAGGATTACAGCTTAGGCAATTAGCACTGGGTGAAAAAATGGGTGAAAGAATTGTGGGATAAAATAAAATGTACTACTACCAAAGTTTATGGACACAAATACTTTACCTATTTTTCATCTTATGGTAAATCACGGTGTCCTAAAAATAAAGTTACGCAGTGTGGCACAAGTTAAGGCCAGGATGAGAAAGACCCGAAAACCAGTTCCAATTTGCTCAATTTCTCACCAGGGCCCACAAAGCACTTTGTAAAAGGATATTTCTCTCATATAAAGCACAGTTAGTACCAGTGGTACAGATGGTGAAAGTGTGTCTGTATACACAGACACACTGTGCCCTTGTTAGAAGTTAACACTAAATGTGTCCTCGTACCGCTGTCACGCTCACAAGTAGCATTCCAACATACTAAACTGTCAAGGCATCAGATTAATCCGTTCAAGTTATCCAGGGGATGTTTCTGTGGCTTTCTTTCTGTGCAAGGATGAAATAAAGTATTAAGATATGCACTTTGCTATGTAGACTTACTATAAAATATGTATTGCTCCATTAATTTTGATGAAGCCATGAACCGAGAGGACCATTAGAATGCAATTATTGTGTCCTCGTTAATAAGTTGTCAGAAAGACTATCTGGTTTCTGACGGCCAGCGTCGTTTTTCAGAACGCTCTGCAGTTTTCCCATGCCCTACAGCGCTCCAAGATCTTCTATGTAGATAGTTGCCTTTAAGTGTTTATGGTGCCATGTTACACAGACAGCACGTTTAGCACAGCCATATGTCCTCAACGACACCATTTAGAGGAAGTAGTAATGGTGTAATAACACCTTTATCTCTCTTGAACTCACACAGCATATCAGGTAGGAAATAAAGTTAAATATTTTAGAAGCATTTACAGTGATGTTTCCAGTTATCTAGTGTACTCATTATGCCAGAATCTGGCCTGTTTCTGAATGCATGTGTGTGAACACTTGTGTTCAGGTAGATACCATGGAAATGATGCGACACCCAGAGGAGACTACCAACATGAGGAGACAGACCGTGGCCTCCTACTTCCGTGTATGTACTCGCATCATCCGTCCTTGCTTGAGTGTTTTAACTCAGAGTGTGGACCCTTTTGGATCCATTTGCGTCATTTGTAAATATATCATATTCACTCTTTAAAAAAATTAATGACTGTGTGACATCTTAAGTCTTAACTCTGAAGACACTGGGCAGACAGAGTCTTAAGTGGCTGCATCGTCGGCCTGTAGGAAGGGCCGGGCCTGTATACAGTATATAATAAAATATTAGGGACAGTGTCCATCCTTCTTCATTCTTTTATTGTGACATTTTAAAAATACTGTACACTTTTTTTTTAAATATAATAATAATACCTGATGATTATGTTTTAGGGTGGGAAAAAATCACGGCACTCCATCTTTAAAATCACAGTGCACCAATCACAGTGCACCATGACCTCTTCAAGCTACATTAAGTAATATTACACATGTTTATCAGCAGAAAGATAATAAAGAAAAGTTATAAGATCATTTGGATTCTGCTTGAAGGGCACAACACAAATTTGTTTAGACTTTGATATCACTATATGCACGTGGAAATGTTGCTCTATTTTTGTTGCCATGTCCCTCCAATTATTGTCCTGCAGTACTCCCTCATGGACCTGCTCTCTAAGATGGTAGTGGGTCAGCCCCACTTTGTGCGCTGCATTAAGCCCAATGACGACAGGCAGGCCCTGCGCTTCTGCAAGGAGAGGGTGATGGTGCAACTGCGCTACACCGGGATCCTAGAGACGGTGAACATCCGACGCCAAGGCTACTCCCATCGCATCGCATTTGAGGAGTTTGTTAACAGGTTATTTTAACTTCATGATTGAGGTATAGAGCCTCTGCTGCTGCGTGGCGTGTTGTTATGCTAAGCACTGACACAAATCCAGACGGAGCGGAACAAGTGCACCACTGCGCTACATCACACAAAAACACGGCTTCCTTAATTAGACAGGAGTAAAACTTGTGTGGAGCAAGTGGCTGGCTAATTGGCAGTCATTAGCGATAGCAGAGAAAGTCTACATCCTACATGCATCTCTGTCTTAACAGAGTGGATTCTCCAGTTGGGAAAACAAGTGTAAAATTCAAACAGGGAGGATCTGTTATTATACATTTTAATGGCATTTCCCTTTGCTATTCATGAGAAGTTTGTTCTTCTCCTCTGCGACCCAGAATAAAAAAAAGTGAACTGTGGCCCTCTTTTCCCATTGGTATGTCATTATGGCACAGTTAAAAACAGCCTCTCATTAGGGAGTGGGAGGGGGGGTCGCTTTATTAAACAGAGTTGCTGTTGTTTTTTAAATAAAATGTGGGGCAGGTTTGATAATATTGTAATAAGTTTGATAATAAGTCGTAAATATTTCTGTTAAAATCAGATATCTTAAATTATTGCAAAATAAGGCATTTCATCCCTGTTTAAAATAAAAAGTATACTCAGACTAGGTCCTTGGGAAAATGCAACGGAAACCTACGTTTGATCAATTATCCTTTGAAAAGTATTCCAGGCACCTCTAATGGGGGAGGCTTTAAGATGATATAAAATTTAATTAACTTGGGCTTGTGGCCTGTGGAAGGGAAATAAAAAAGCAGTGAGATGACTGGTTAGTTACAGTGCTCTAGGGAAGCTTTTAAAAGAATGTGGATTTAGTTTAGGTGGACAAGAACTGTAAATGACCACATGCAATTTCCTTGCATGTTCTACTTTTTCTGTGTGTGTGTGTGTGTGTGTGCTCGCCAAAGAGGGTGGGTTAATGCCTCAACTATTCAGACTGGATCCTAACCTTGCCATTGAATAGTACACATCATCCCTCCCAAGCCAGGCAGAAATAATACTGACAGACTGAATGGCTAAACTTCACCTTTAGTGAAAACTGATTTAAATTTGTGCTCTCATATCAAAGGCTCGTCTGATGTTGCCAAGGAGGGCTTTGTATTTACCATCAAAGCAATAACAGGTATCAACAGGAATTAGAATGAAAGGCTGTAGACTGAGGTTGGGGAGGGGAGTTCAAAGAAGTTTCTCTTCTTGTTGTTCTTCTCTTTGACCAACACCAGAACACACAGGACAAACCAGTAGTTTGGGAGCCTTGATGTCCCCTGAACAAACGGTTTGCGTCCCGTTGTCCTATGCTGGTATTTTGTAAACTATGACAAGGGGATCAGTGGAGGTCCCCAGACAATGAAGTATAAACATGTCGTGGCGCTGATGTACACCGATAGGCCCAGCCTGATGGGCATCTTCTGCAGCCATTGAAATAAGAGACCGTCATCAATTCAAAAGAGCTCAGACAATAGGCCTCTGTTTGAAACTCATGTGTCACTCGCTCTCTCTTTTCAAACCAGAGCAGCTAGCTACACAGTACAATCCTCAGTGCTCATTTAACCATATGAACCTCATAGCGTCACTATACTGGGTCCAAACCTTTGCGTGTGGAAAAGGGAGGGGGCCTCATAGACTCCTGGGGCCCCACTCAACTAAGTATATAGGGTTTAAGTGGTCTCAGAGAATGTACAAATGTAACTGGGTCCATTCGGTTGTATTTGTACACTCTGAGTTACAACTTACAAGTGGACCCATGCTTTTATTTTTGTTCACTCTGATCAGTGAACCAATATTCTCCAGCCCTTGCGCCAAGCGCGCCCGTCCCTCTCTAGACCAGAAAGCACACTGGCTAGGCCAGGCTACAAGTGGATAAATCAACACTGATGATTTTACAATCCTGACATGAGGTTTTTGAAATGAGTTGTTTTTAATGTACAGTATATTCTGGAGTCTCTCTCTGACCTCGTGAAGTAGGTAAAATTGTTCCTCCTGCCTCCCTGCCCCCTCTCTTATAGATATTATTACCTTGCCTTCCGGGCGCACCAGATGCCTGAGAGCAGCAAAGAGAATGCTGTTGCCATACTGGAGCGAGCCAAACTAGAAAACTGGGTCTTGGGAAAGACTAAGGTAATGTCATTCATTACCTTCTTACAATGCTATTGTTACAATTACTTATTACAACAATTATATTATTAAGCTGCAACCCATAACTTGTTTTAGTGTATATAAAACATTATTTTAAATGATCTGAAATATGGTGGAGTGTACTTGTTAACAAGTGGTGTTGCCTGAAGCTCAAAACGTAATATCTCTGATGCCCAACTGGGTGTTCTGGCTTAGCTCAGCAGTAAGAATTCTGGCCCTTGCGCATGATACCTGGTTTCAAATCCCGGGTAGGACATATGGATTGCAGCTTTAAAATGTTACCGTATGAGAATGAGTATTTATTTTACTAGACCGGCTGTAGAACACCGACTCGGTAACGATGGAAGTTGGGGATCCATACCCCACCCGGCTATCCAATACCTGTGGGCCGTTGTACCCGTGTCAGTGTACTCTGTGTCCCTTTTTTGCCCATATACTGTATGGAGATTTCTGTGTCCCTTTATTCCTATATGGAGTTCTGTGTCAGGCCTGCCCATAGGCCTATATGAAGGGTTGTGATGTCAGAGCAGGCCAGCTCTAGGCAGAGGCCTTTTGTGGCGGTTCTGGACAACCGTGGGTCCGACCGACTCGACACTGGGCACTGCACTCCCTGTGGGGGTGGAACGTGTGTGTTGAATTTGAAGTTGGTGGAGCTAACGCTTGTCGAGTTACATGCATTACAGACAGACAGACAGATGGTGCATTTATAGATAGATTTCATATTTTGTTGCTCTTTGCAAAGAAAATATTCACACAATCACTTCACTAAGATGCAGGTGCGTTGGACAGTGACAAATGAAACAATCATGAACAATCAGGATCTATATTGGAATAAAACTGATGCTGCTGAGCAAGAGCAGTGTGCAGGATTTTTATTCATGAATTTTTGTTCATGATTGTTTCATATTATGTAGCCCTAACTTCCTCACAACACAAATAAATACATTTAGGTTTTTCAGATTTAGAAAGTGTTTAGAAAATGTATTTTCACACATATTTTTAAATCAGGGGTTCTCAACATTTTTGGCTGGGGACCCCCGGAAATGCTTTAGCCATGTCTCGCGCCCTCCTCCCCGCCCCCTCCCCCCAATTATAGTGAAATAATAATAGAGAAAATACAATATAAATAAATACTGAAACCAGATATAATCACTAAGGAAAGTTTATGTGTGTACTATGTAAACAAATAATTTAAAATTTGCAGTTGCAAAATAAATACGTTTTTTTAAATATTTTGGGGACCCCCCCAAATAATTTTGCAACCCCCTGAGGGTTGCGACCCCAGGTTGAGAACCCCTGCTCTAAATGAACCTTCAGAGTCTCATAGAGATCTGGGTCCTAACATTGTCTCCACTGTGTGTGTGTGTGTGTGTGTGTGTGTGTGTGTGTGTGTGTGTGTGTGTGTGTGTGTGTGTGTGTGTGTGTGTGTGTGTGTGTGTGTGTGTGTGTGTGTGTGTGTGTGTGTGTGTGTGTGTGTGTGTGTGTGTGTGTGTGTGTGTGTGTGTGTGTGTGTGTGTGTGTGTGTGTGTGTGTGTGTGTGTGTGTGTGTGTGTGTCAGGTGTTTCTGAAGTATTACCATGTGGAGCAGCTCAACCTGCTGCTCAGGGAGGTGATTGCGCGCGTGGTGGTGATGCAGGCATACACCAAGGGCTGGCTGGGCGCCAGGCGCTACCGCAAAGGCAAGCAGAAGAGGAAACGCGGAGCCATCATCATCCAATCAGGTATATAGCTATTCTGTGTCAACACACGTCTATACTGACTATGAATGAATCCTGTATTTATAACCTTAATAACAACAAACTTTATTATAATGACTTACATATTATTATATATAATCATTATTATAATACTTCTTAACTTGCTATGTATTCCATGTTTATAACTCATTCAAAAAAATATTATAAGACAATATAATTTTCTCAAACATTTATAATACATTATTATAAATGTTAAATTATTATAAAAGGTTCATGATTATGAAAATAATTGTAATCATCTTTAGGGCCCCAAATCAAACCCTATAGAAAGCACTAGTGTCTATTTAAAACACAGAGGTTTTTTGACATATTTCACCCCCCTCCGTATCGAAGTATTGGACAATATTAAGGATTAGAGGATTTAGAATAGCAGAGAGCTCTAGGATTCAGAGCAGCAGTCGTGCCCGGACAGAGAGCTCTGTAGGACTCAGAGCACCATGTACCAGCAGTGGTGAGTGGCAATGGCCTACTTGCACACAAGTAGGAAGAGACCAGGAAGAGACTCCTGCCACTCACGGCATCTTGCCGTCCCTTGTCGCGTATATCTGGATGTACCCTCTCTCTGTCTCTGTCTCTCTCCTCTGCTGATCGAGCACTGGTCTGATGCCACACAACAGAAACCGATGCCTACATGCCCATTTAGACTTCCATTCAGAACGGATGCGTACTATTGATGTTGCAAATGCACACAGATTTGCTCACACACTCGGCCACGTACTTCATGTCTACCCACTAGGGCAGGGTGATTCAACCAGCCCCAGCCAACTTGTGCTACTGAGCTAAGTAGAGGATAGTTTCCCAAAAGAGAATAATACCAAAAGCCACGGGTACTCTGAGAATGGGTGCAATGTGTACTCTGACAACGAGTACTACGGTATTGCATAAACAGGCAGGGCATGCATTCCCAACATTGTTCCAGACTAGTAGGCTCATGAATGTTTTTTTATTTTATTTTTTTATATATCTTTTTATTGGGTTTTTTACATTTTTTCCCCTCCCATGTGGAGTCCTTATACATGTCACTGTCAGATACATTTGTTAATACAGTACGTAGATCTTAAGGCACCCCTCATTTTCCTCCCGTCCACCCCCTGAGCCCACCCACTCTTCCCCATCATGAATGTTTTTAACTGGTGACTTTAACTGACTTGCATGCTCCCTGAGTTGGCCTGTGCCCAAAAAGCCATGGTATCCATATATTTTATGTAATAATGCACCATGTGTATTGTTGGTTGCCAGGTTGGTCAGTATTAGCATCTTCTTCCCCCCCCCCCCCCCCCCCCCTCTCTCTCTCTCTCTCAATTCAATTTAAATTCAAAGGAGCTTTATTGGCATGAGAAAACATACGTTTACATTGCCAAAGCAAAAGTGGAACAAAATAATCAAGATAATACAATATCTCTTTCGCTCTCTCTCCTCTTCTCTTTGTCTCTAATACTTTCTGCAGCCTGGAGGGGTTATGTTGCTCGACAAAACGTCAAAAAAATAAAAAAGGAGAGGCAACAGGCTGCTGTCCGCATACAGTCAGGTAAGTGTAACTACCTGGATTCAATGCATGAGAAGGCAATCTTAGATAGACCAATTATTTGTGGTTTTGTAGGCCAGTTTTTTCAAGTTGCAATGTGACAGCTCTGTTTACATAATGGTGTCTCCACCAGGCTGAAGGCATGGGAAAACTATGTTTTGAACCCTGTCCGTCCATCCGTCTGTGAACAGCTAATCTGTTGGCTTGATCGCAGCCCTGATTGATTACTCCTTCAGATTTTATCCAAATATCATGCAAATAGGTACACTCAACGCATCAACCTTGTACTGTTTACTATTGGCTATAACTGTTACTTCTATGATCACTCAATACCAAACAATGCACACACACAACAAACGTTCCTGACCTGGTGAAGACCTGTGGTCAGACAGGTGGCACTTAATTTTAACTGTGGTGAAGACTGGGACAATTTGGTAGTGAATGTTGAAAACCAAGATATTTGACAGGACTCTGTACAGTGTACACCGAGCATGAAACCGTTTGATACAATTTCTTGTCTCTCGAACCCCAAAAAATAATCCTTTGTGTTTTAACTCTGAGAGTGTGCAAATGGAGCTGACCCATTTGGTTCCATTTATACACACTCAACTACTATATAATGAGCTGTTGATATTGTATTCTGTTCTCCCCGTGTCCCTTAGGGTAGGTACCCTCACAAAAAACATGCAGTAATCCTGGTCTTTAAACTACCTCGCCAGCCGGGGCGACTGATGGAGGGGAAAAGGAACTGGTCGGAATAACGTGTTCCTTCCACACGCTACGTCCGGCCGGGGAAACTCTCCCTGTCAGGGGAAAAGAAGCAGCTTGGACTCCTCATGCATAGAAGGAAGCATGATGTTGGTCCGCTGCCCCCCAGGTTGGCAGTGGAAGTGTAGCGCCCAGGATTACATTAGATAATTGACACTAGGTGAAAAAATGGGTTGCAAAATCGTGGGATAAAAAAAAAAAAAAAAAGATTGTCTTCTGAAGCTCTTCATTCAAATGGGAGACCAGTGGAATTGTCATGCAGTCCCACACAAAGTTGTGGTGTATTTATTTTCCCTTTTTCATACGTTTTCAAAAGAAAAAAAGGGAATAAAGGCCTGAAAACCTTATGGTTTGCGGAACACCTTTTTGATCTCAATGAGTGGCCCACGAAACAGTAATAATTAATTAATAATGCATCAAGAAAGGCTTTTGAAAGTTTTGGGCAGCATTTGGTCCCCATGTTTCAAGAAGAACAGTGCATACTGAGATCCCTCTCTTCCTTTCATCTCCTTCCCAGTAAAGGCAAGAGAGGGGCTTATCCTGTTTCCTCACCACTTCCTCTCTCAAATTCCTGGCCTATTACACAGCTCTCGCATACCAGAAACAAGATGCCTTTTTATACTGTCAACCTTTTCATCTGAAATGTAAATTAATTCTTACTCAGTGTGCCTTGACGAAGATCAAAGTGGGCACATTAACCTTCCCGGCCCCCCCCCCCCCCCCTTCCCTCTGAGGCTCTCACTGGAGGACAAGGGGAGGGTGCCAAGAGGGGGCAGGCGGAGAGGACGGCTGGGGGAGGAGACTTGGCATTGTATTCCCTGGCTCTCCTGAGGGGCTGCCCTCATCTGGCACATGGAGCATCTCAGTCGCCTGCACACCTTGCGTAAATGTCCGCCATTAAAACCAAATCTAAATGCAGCGGAATGGGTAAACAGTGGGTCGGTGTGAGGAAGCTCCCTCTGTTGCCACCGCCCCCCTCCCCCCTATCCTAAAAAGAAGTGTGTTTGTGTGTGTGGGCAGTGTAGGGCAGGGAGGGGGAGACCCTGAACCTGACATAAGTGGGGCCTCGGGGCCCCCCCAATGGTACACTCTAGAGTCTTGCACATTCACATTGTGTGTGTTCTCCGCAGCTTATAGCCTTTGAGGTGGGCCGCATTTGCATTCTGAAAATAAACAGATGCCTTTCAAATTTATGAGCCTGGTGGCTTCTCAGATCTCAGCAGGGCCTGGGGTGGGGGTGGGGGCATGCTCACCATCGATCAGATTATACCGTGCACACTAGAGCCGTGGCTCAACAATGCACTTGAACATTCTTTTTCTGTGCATATCATTTTTACAATAATACACAAAACCTTTGACTAAGTCACTTTGTAGGAATAGCTTACCATCCATCAAAGCCCATGTGTTGTCCCGTCATTCACATAACTGCCTATGTACACACATACTGTACATTCAACTTTCTACCAGCAAACACTATATTTTCTATTAAGTGCTCTTGAATTTTGAGTGGTGCAGTACAGCACCACAAGTACAGTACAGCACCACTCAGTTCAGACAGGTCAGAGGGCTACAGTTTCCACAGAGGTACTTGTTGGCCTGCTCCTTTTTTCCCCAGCTCAGCATTTGTTTTCACGTAATGTTCACCCGTTTTCACTGAATGTTCACCTATCGTGATTTATGTGGTTAAACTATAGCATGTCTTGGTTGTGTGCAGTTTACAGGGGCCATCGGGTGCGTCGAGATCATGGACTACGGAGGCACAAATCTCTTCCTGAGGTTAGAGGGAAGAGCGCCATGGAGGAGCATCTTTGGTGAGTAAAACGTTTGAGAAAAAATGACCTGTAACTAAGAGATAAATCAACACTAAAGATTATGCTGTGTAATGGTGTCGTTAGTTTTGTAATATTATGCAGAGAACAGGCGCTCATGTTTATCTCGTCCTGCCTGCGTTTGTAACGTGACAGGAGTAGGGACCACCAAAAGAGAGCCCCTCGTTGAGCTGAAGGGCCCACACTGCAGTGCACATACCTGTCACTCATCCTCAGCCTTGCCAAGGCGGGCTTCTCATGCCCTGTAATGTACTGCCGGTTAGACCACAAGAGAAAGCTCCACCCCGCGCACCACCTCTTTCAGTTTTTATAAACGTAATAAATATCTTTCCACAAAGATAGCGCACACTTGTCTGACCGCAAATGGGGGCCGGCCGGGCAAGCGCTGCACTGCGCTGGTCTCCAGATGTACCGTAGTGTACGGGGGCCGAGGAGTTTGTGTTTATTCAGCATATGGGGCAGGCCGGTCATTAAAAAGGTATGTGCTAAGCAGGGGAACAGCCGCCAACAGCACGGCAACACACATGGTGTCAGGACAGCGGTGGCGTTCAGCTCAGTCCCCGCACTGCACTTCACATGTGTTCTCTTTTCTAGAAGGAAATCTCGAGCTGATTACATGTTGTTACAGGTTCCTCACTCAAGAGATGAAGCATTTTAGATTCTGTTAAATGCTCAGTAATACTTAACTGAACTCCCTAAACAAAACCCCCCTAAACCAATAATTTAAAGCGCAATGCAGTTGGGAACCTCAACCTAAAGTTGCCTCTTTGGTCAACGTTTCACTCACCAGATTACCAAATCAAAAGATTTCCACATCTGAAAAATGTTGTTCTTGGGTTGGGTGTATACTCCATCTGAGAAAGCGTCTCTTTTGGGAGTCTCACATTTTTTCCCCCCTCTCCATGTTTACAATCATATTCCTTGGTGAGAGAGAAAAACTTCAAACCTCCACTTAACAATTCTGTTTAATCAGTGTTGGACTCTCTCCATATAGATTTATTTTGACATGATCTGGCCCATTTCCTCCTGTAAGAACTATGTTCTCACCTACATGCTGTTATTTTCCCTTTTGATATCTCCTCTCTCTGTGTTTACGTCCAGCAGCTACGGCTGCAGTTGCATCACCAAGTCCATACTGGATGAGATGTTGCTTTTCTCCACTCAAAGTATGACTGCAGTTGGCAGGCAGCATTGTGTTTGTAGCTTTAAATTACCCCACATCGTCTCATCTAATTAACACTAATGAGTAATGAGTTGTACTTCTCCAAATTGCTTAAAAGTAGACCACACAGAGATGGGCTTTGGGTATGTAAGGCTTTTCGTTCCTTGGCAATAAGGAGGTATACGTTGTAGGTTGCACGTGATGCTATGATATTTCATGATCCGTTTTCTTAAGACATTTTCCTTTCTCCCCAGGTCTATTGGCCCAAAGAGCACACAGTCATATACTGAGGTTAGAGCAAATGTAAGTAACAAAATAACAGTGAAATGTTTTTCCTTATCCCCATGTATGCATAATACTTCACTTCTACAAAGACGCTTTAACATAGATTATTCGGAAGGATTTTCTTTTTTTTTCTTTTTTTTTCTTCTTCTCAAGTCCTTGAGACAAAAGACTTCTCTTGCTCCAAACTCCATCTCAGAGGGGAAGACAGGGTGGTACGGGAATGAGAGAATCAAAAGGCTGGAAATTCACGGCTGAGAATAAATGCTCGCTGTTCCCCGAGGTGATTTGTCTTTGCGCTTCTCTTTCTACAGATGTTAGACCCCTTTTTTAGTAAAGACCTGAGGTTCTTTGGTAGCACTTTGATATCCTGCTCGAATTCAATATGTGAAATAGAAGAGCCACTCCGTGACTTGGAGCACATCACACTCTTTGAAGTCTGATCCAATTTTTGCTGCTCACCATTTGATGTTGAAAGGATGAAATGAGGAAAATGTACAGTTTTTGCCAGTAACTCTGCTGAGCATATGTAAGATTAAAAAAAAGCAAAATCCTTTGGAGGGTGTACTTAGAAATGTTAAGCAGATTAATACTTTCCTATAGCTCTTTTATTCAAAGATAAAAATTAAATATGAGAGGAGTCCTGTATGCTGTATGTTTCCCGTTTTTCAGTCTCACAATTAAGTGGTTTGGTGCTGTTTGCTAGGAGGAAGGGCTAATAAATGGGCATATGCAATTGCATTAGCATGTGATTAACATTGCAAAGCACATTAATGGGTTTGAGTTTTATGAGTGCCGAATCGGAAATTAACTACAACTTCCACATGACTAAATAAAAGAGAAAAACACACACAACACTATGGGGCTTGCTTTAACGTGCGTGCATGATGTGTGTGTGTGTGTGTGTGTGTGTGTGTGTGTGTGTGTGTGTGTGTGTGTGTGTGTGTGTGTGTGCACGCGCACACGTTTGCTTTAACGTGCGTGCATGATGTGTGTGTGTGTGTGTGTGTGTGTGTGTGTGTGTGCACGCGCACACGTTTTCTATCTTTTTATCGTCTGTTTTCATTCATCTTCTGGGCGTGTTTGTTCTGTACCTCCTCTTTCAAGGTTGGCCCAGACAGCCGAGACAGACAAGTGAAAGACATCAAGAGAGACACAGACAGAGCGGAAGACAGTGTCGCGGAGCCTTGCAGGGAGACAGCCAGACTGCAGGACGCGCAGTGTAAACAAGGTAAGCCCGTGCACAGAGCTGGCGGGTGCAGGTAATTACACAAAGAGACAGGAGAAATCCTCCGTTAATGGATAAAGTGCCATTTTTAATACAGGACCCCTTTCAACCTTTCATCCCAGCCAATCCTCTCCTGCCGTTCTTTGTTGTCAACAAAGGGAAAGAGCATTATGGGTGATCATTTCTGAGGTATTTTAATAACCTGGGTCAGCTCATCATAAACGTCTTGTGGCGGTGGTGGGGTGGGGTAGGTTTAGTAGTGCCACAAGCACTTCAAAGCTGTCATTCTCCCACATCGTGAGCCCTTTCACTAAAGATCTCATCAGTGACTCTAATAGACCCGCATAGTAACGGTGACAAGAAAATACACAAACCCTGATTTGTTGAACATATGTTTGGTTTGCTTTCTGCCCAAGGCAATGAATTACATTAATTCCGGCTGCCTGTAAGGCTGAGTGGGTGGCTACACAGGGGGCCTCCGATTATGGCCATCACCCAGCCCACCACTAGGTTGGGATGGGTAATGGGGGGGCCTGGCCCTTCATTAATGTTATTAGAGTCTGAGGTAAAAGACGGAGGTGGAATAGCGTTTAGCAGCGTGGCTGAGAGATTACGGGGATTAGACATGATAATGTAACACAGACAGGGCTCTACAGCGGGCCTGGGATTAGTGTCAGCACGCCACAGCAGGTCTGGGTTAGATAGCGGCTAATTCGGTAATGCTGGATACAGGTGACCCCCGCTCCCAGCCATCACCACCGCAGTGTTTGATGAATTCATAATGGCAGCATGATTATATGGATGGAAATGCTGAAATGGATGCCAGTCTGTGCATTCTGGCATTTGGTTCAAATGCATGTTTGACATGTTATGATGGAGCTTCTACTGTAATGGAATATGTGTGTTCCATAATTTGTTTCCTATTTCCTTGGTGCTTCTGAACAACCTACAGTAGTAGACCCCTAGTTTTTGATTGATTGATTGAATACACAAAAATAAGACTTGTTTCCTTTGTGGTCCTATGTATTCAATTAATAAACATAGCATAACGACTATACTACTACTACTATACAAAAGAGGAGGAAAATTACATTTATGGTCTCCTGGTAGATATTCTTTCAGGTCATGGAAAGCCAACATCTTAACCACTAAGCCAAAGGGAATTCCCTGTAGCTCAAGGGAGATATTAGAATTTTAGGCCATCAGGCTGATGATGTGAGCCACTCGGCTACACTCACCCAACTTTTGACCTCCCATGGGTAACCCAATCCAGGTCACGGCACCAATGTAACGCCCAGGATTCGAATCCGGGTCTCCCGCCTGGAAAGCCTACATCCTAACCACTAAGCCAAAGGGAATTCCCTGTAGCTCGGGGGAGATCAGGCTGAGGTTGTGAGCCACTCTGCACATATAACACTGTATAAATACAGTTATAAGCAGTCAGAAATACTCATAATGTAATCACAATACATCACAAACCATTTTATAATGTCACTTTCTTATAACTATACAGTGTTATAAGAAGATTATAATACGTTATAACTAAGTATAATGCATCATATACATGGGATGCATAGCAAGTGTTATCCAACTTTTCTTTAGAGTAAAATGACCACAAATGAAAGCAAAACCATGCACTCGTAATGGAAGTTGTTCCGTCTTTGAAGCTTGTGGCTAAAACATGCGCCCATTCCAATTTTCTATGTGCATTAGTTTAACAACACAATTTAGGAAGCCAAATAAACTCTCATTGCCCTTCCTGAAACAACAGCATTCATTAATGCTTCAGTTGGTTTGTGTGGAGAGAGCGCACAGATTTTCAGGTATTCATCATCGACCACTTTTCCTCCCCCTGTTTCTTTCCTGAGGTCTGCTTGTGGCTCAGATTGCTTTCAGGAAACCTTATTTGAATATGTTGAGGGAGGCCACGGTGGCTCAGGCACCCAGGGCACACTTTGATCCCGGCAGATCTGAGGGCCTTTTCTTTTTTCCATCCCGAGGTTGAACAAGTCATGGAAGCATTGCCCTGCCAGATGTTTGGAGAGCAGGCTCCTTCCTCTGTCTCAGGCTGCCGTCGCCCCTGGTGATCGCTTCCACACTGGGGCTGGAGACTAGAGTAGAGAGCCTGGAGTGTTTCAGGACACCAGTGGAGAAAAACTGAAAATTAGCCATGGAAATCAGATCCATCCTGTCCCAACAATCCTTCCCACGCACACGCACACACACAGACACACACATTCATGTAAAAACACCACCTCAGAATCATGAACTGGTCTTTTTGATGGGCGTCAAGTCCTTTCTCGCTGATTTGATTGAGCTTATAGTTGTGCAGTGGTCCAACCCAGCCCTGTCTATTCATCAATTCAATTGAGTTAACTGGTGCATTTATATAGCGCTTTCATCCAAAGCACTTTCCATAGATTGTGCATGGTTGTGAATTACATTCACCAATTCACACACCGATGGCGGGGGAAACCATGCAAGGCACCAACCTGCACATCAGGAGCAATTAGGGATTCAGACTTCAGTCTTGCTCAAGGACGCTTCGACACTAACTCTGAGGGAGCCCAGGATTGAAATGGGTACCTCACGGTTTTCCCATCCGGCCGTCCTACTCTACCACTTCTATTTCATTTTGTGTTTGACACCAGACTAGTGAACTATTCCCTCAGTCTTTAGCCAAACACCTGCAGTGCTGCGAGAAGAGAGCATCAAAGTACTTGTACGTGTCACTCTTTGATGGCTGAAGTGCCCCCCTCAGCTTTTGTCATGTTCTGCTGCTCCAAAAGTTACTCATCTGTCATGTAAACCAAGCACTTAGAGTGCTACCTCTCTCCCGCCTGAATATTAATTCAATATGAATATGTTTCAAAAATGACTCACAGATGTGTATGCACAGTTTGCTCACACACACACACACACACACACACACACACACACACACACACACACACACACACACACACACACACACACACACACACACACACACACACACACACACACACACACACACACAGAGAGACAGACAGAGAGAGAGAGAGAAGCAGATATGATCAGGGTGCCACTTATGCACCTCAGTGGGGTAAACTAAACAGGATGGTGCCGAGGATCAGTCAGAGCTGACATTATGGTTTATGAAAGCTGAGCTTCTTATGCTAACAGGCTTTTTGAAGATTATAGTTGTGGTAAACATACATGTCAAGTGAGAGTGGAGTCACAACACAGACACCCCAAAAACAAGGAAGGGAAAAACAAGTACCCTTTGAGTTAATATGGTGTCATTGGTTATAGTTCTGCACCCTCAGTCCATACCATGGTCCAATCGATGAGAACTGATATTGCTGTCTTCACTTTCTTCGTAACATCTCGGTAAAGTCATTGGAGAGTTAGCATTAGGATGTCACTTCGCTGATCCATCTCACTCTCCTAGTACCCAGTTCGCTCTTCATACAGACAACTCTGAAACCACTTGTCACATGTTCCTCCCCCTAGCCCCTACTGCAGACTTGCAAAAGCCAGCTGCTGTTCATATACAAACACACATCCCCTACCACCAGCACCACCTCCTACACCACCGCCACCATCATCACCACCAGCAGCAACATCATTTCAACATACTACATCTGTCAGACAAATGAACCACCCTCTCCATGTTCTCCATACAGTACTCTCCCTCCCTCTCGCTGTCTCTCAGCCTTTTGATTTATCTGTCTGCCTCCACGTATCTGAGCGCCTCAACCGGATGCCTTCAGTTTTAGGCAAATTACAGGCGCTACGCAACTGCAGCTGCAGAGATTTGGAAGGGATAGGAAAGGGACTCAACTCGACGGAAGGAGTTGCTTCTGTCTGCCTCAACCTACGTAATCCTCTTAATGTCAGTGGGAGTAGTTAACAGGATGTATATCCAAACTACTCATCATCACATTTTTCGGCAGCATAATCTCTTCAAACATAAAATCAAGGTAGAGGATGATAGTGTTAACAAAAGTGCACCGAGTCACTTGATGTAGTTTGGGAAAGTTTCTCATGCGCAAAATGCAATGGTGTCGGTGGTGGTTGTTGTTACTGTACACATTCCCTGTTCAGAATCAGATCAGACATTTGATGAAGTCAAATATCAGAATATAGGGTACTGAATGTTATTTGATGCTAAAAGGTTTTTTTTACAGAATGGATCCAGTACTATTTACATATTTTAATATAACTATAAAACAAGAATGCCACAGAGGAAAAACGGTCTAAGTCCACACTATTCATCCATAAGGTATAAATAATGGGTAAGGGGTCAGGACAACGAGGCCTTTTCGTGGAGGGGTCAGAATGACATTTGTCTGTGGTACTCATTATTGATGACATAGTCATAACTATCAGCTGCGTTATTATATCTGCAGAATTGTAAATATCTGTGTATCTGTATTTGTGTGTGTGTGGAAACAACAGGATCTGTCCAGGTGACTGAGTCCAGAGTGTAGCCTACTACAAATGAAACCAAAGGACCCTTTTCTAACAATAAACTCTGAGACTGTACAAATGGACTGTTATGGGTCGTACATTTGGTTGTATTTGTACACTCACTATTTGTATTTGTACACTATCCCATTGGCTGAGAGGTCGGCTACAGGCAAAAAGTGTCTGGTTGCCTAGAGACGAGGCAGCCAATCAAGACGATAGGTTGTCACTACGGCGGGTGCAGTACTTAGGGGCAGCCAATGAGAAAAATAGGTTGCTACTACAGCAAGTGGGCGTGAAAGCCAAGGCGATAGAAAATAGGCCAGCTGTGCTTACACAGCAGCTGGTAAAAATAACAATTAAATATCTGTCTTACCAGTTCTCGAAGGAGTAATATCACAAATAATCCACAGTATACACCCAGTGCCATTCAAAATTCATTTTGGGGGCTGGTTTTCCTGTAACTAATTAGCCCCTTTTCCTCTTATTTTAATTCACTTATTCTGCTGGCCCACAATGATGCATTATACACATGTCTGACAAATGATTGACTTCCCCCAAAGTCAGTCGAATCTTTTCCCTCTGTATGCAAAAATGTCTTTGGGAATCAGAGTCCCAAATCTGCCATCAGGGGAAATGATTGATTTCGGTGTGAAACATTAGTTGTAAGTAACAACATCCTCTGCCTGCATTAGTGAAAGACAGATGCAGGCACTGCCCCATGGTGCATTATCTGCAGAACCTAGTGATTTTCCTAGTGAGTCTTATAATTCAAAGCACATGAGTTACCATTTAACTATGATGTCCCAAATCAAGACATTGGTAATAAATCACATGGGAGTCCTGAAATGTTCTGGAACTCCTCTCAAAGTTTGACTGCAGATATCTATTTGGGGTCTCTCTGTTTGCAATTGGCAGTGTGTGTGTGTGTGTGTGTGTGTGTGTGTGTGTGTGTGCGCGTGTGCACATGCCTTGTCTGCGTGTGCTGTATTGTATGCTCATACATCTGTCAGACTGTGTGTGTGTGTGTGCATGCTACGTGAGCAGAGAGGGAGGTTTGTGAGGTAAAGCGAGGGGTCTGGGTTGCACATGCCTCATTTAGACATCAAAGAACCCTGCTGATGATTTTTCCTTATAATCCATGCCTTTTGGTGCCTCTGCGCTCTCCATCTGAATAAACAAAGCTCACTCTGGCCTGGGAGAAGTCAGGTGATCCCAGCACGTGAGTCAGGAAGGAAATCGATACATCTCTAATTTATTCCACCAAAAAAGAAAATCCTTTTTAGCAGTTCTTTTATGTTGTTTCTCAGCAGCATTCTGATTTTCAGGGGATTTCAAAGTGGTATTTAGAGATGTAATGCGAGTCATGTGCTTCCCTTTGAAAATGAAAGAAACACCTATCTCAAAAATAATTCCCATCCTTTTTATCTCGAGAAGCAAGCATGTACAATATGTCGGTCTTTCACGAAGTACATTCTGCCAGGCTTTCTTTTGATAGGGAGGAATCAATATTGTTTGAATTCCACCACTTCTGTATTCCCAGTTGACCATTATTCCTTCCCCACCCCAAAACACCAGACGTTACCCTTGATCATTTAGCAGCCCTTGTGTAAGCCACTGTCTGACCCTCTCCAAGATCTGCCTGCCTGGGTCCAAACACGACTCCCATGCCAGAAGCTGCTTTGGCAGCCTGTGTTGCCTGTAAGATATCTTCAGGAACAGCATTCCTCTGGGGCTGGCCTGGATCAAATGGCAGTGATTTCCCAAACAGAGGCGGAGATGGGAAGCCTGACCCATCCTCTGATCTGCTACATGCTTTAATGGCTGCGGGTCAGGATGGATAAATGGTCATGTTGAAAACCCCTGCGTTGTTTCTCCAGGGCTGCACTAGTAGAGTAGGTTTCTGGAACAACTGCAAGATCCTCTTCTTTTTTTTTAATTCATGGTGGAAGGTCTGAGACCAACACAGAAAGCATCTCCTCAGATGTCCATCAAGGAGTCTGTGCTGTGTGGTTCACTTGCAGTGAATGCCGTTAGGAGTCAGAATCATAAAAGTTACGTCAAACATACAACAAACTTAATATAAATATACAGTTAAAAATAAACGCCATTAACAATAAAGAGACAATATGACGTAATGAATGGTAAATGGTGTATTTATATAGCATCCAAGGCGCTTTACATAGATCAAACCATGCAAGGCACCAACCAGCACATCAGGAGCAATTTGGAGTTCAGAGTCTTGCTCAAGGACACTTCGACACTAACTCTGGGGGAGCCCGGGCTCAAACGAGCAACCTTGCGGGTACCATCCGGCCACTCTACCCCTGAATCACCGCCGCCCACGGTGAGTTACATTATGAAGTAAAATATCCCTTCACAATGGCGTTTACAAAACAAACATTGAACTAAAGACAAACATTAAACCTGTGTATAGGAACAACAATTGACAATAGGGATGGGGATCTGTGATATTTTGTCACAGTAAAATCCTCAGTTAATTTAACTCTGATGAATTGAGTTATTGTGCTAATTCCTTGCTTTATTTTCTCTTCGACTGGAGAGTGATAAAAAGAGTGCATGATACCTGATATCAGCCCCTAGACTGATTCAGCTGCAGCTGCATGGTGAATCAGTGCAAGCTGGATTGCCACTGCACGCTTTGAACTGCAGAAGGAACTCGGCATGTCAAATTAGCACCATGATTGTTGAATTTGTTGCATTTCAAAAATACTTATTGTGGGGTCGCTGGCGAACATCTTGCTGGCGACACGTTGCTGCATGGTTATTACTTCAGTGTCACTCGCCTGGTCTTTCCTGTTCTCAGCGGCTTTCTCTTAAAACTTGCATTTTATCTGCAGTTTTAACCCTTTTCTCAGAAGCTGGAGTTGATGATGTAGAACTAGAAACCTCACTGGACTGAATTTGGAATAGGTTCTAGGCGTATCAGGGGCCCCGAATCTCCATATATGTGCATTTTGATGTGGCCCCTGGGGCTACTATTTCTTTTGTTTCTGACATTTGAAAACATATTGAAAATCTGTATGTGCATTGGATAGTTTGTATTGTGTCTGATAATAGTGCAGGCAAACCAAAAACAATCAGCATGCCTGACCCGTGACGACATGTGGCAGCCACACTGGGCGCCCCTCAATTCACTTGAGTGTGATTTATTTTCTTCCCCACTTCTGCTCTCACACTAGCCGTGTCTGTGGCTTCCCCCTCTGCTGAAACTGTCGTTGTTAAGAGGGGATGATCGGCACAATCAATTCTTACCCTTTTCTGTATCAATTAAACACACCTGTGTGAAGTGAGCGGTGGAACTATACTGTAGTTACTTGCGCAAGCAGAACGTCTGCTTGTGTATTTTGGGAGCAGCCATAGCTGAGTCGGTTGAGGGGCCATTTGGGAAACAGAAGGTCCCCCCGGGTTGCACCCCAGTCTATATGTCGAAGTGTCTATGAGCAAGACACATAGGGCAAGATTCACAACAGAAATTTACGACCAGGTGTAAATGAAGTGCGTAATGACAGCGTATTAATCCGTCTGATCAAGCTCACGAGTCATTCACCAAAGGTTGCGTAATGTCTTCATTTGTGCGGATCGCCCGTGTATCTCATTTCGCCTCTTTCCCAAGCGATTCGCCTGGTGTCGCCTGGTTTAATTGATCATCCATGCCCATTCCACTCCATATAAGGCAACAGGAAATATCTTTCCTCGTGTGAAAAACATCATATCACAGCCTCAAATGTAGAGATCCCCAAGCTTACAATGTCTTGTAGAGCAGCTTATTTTGACAGGCGAGTCTCTCGCAATGTCAACTGACTGAACGTTATAAAAGTATCTAGGCTACTCTCACGTATAATGCAACTCTAGTTAACTTATTTATTTAAGTTCAAGCGCAGGACCATGGCTATAGGCTACTACCATGGTCCTATAGGCGCAGGATAGATATCCGATATTTTTTTATCAGAGTTGCATTGATTAATGGGGGGAAGACTGTCCTTTGGATTACAGCCTGAAACTCACTGTTGTAGGCTGTATATCTGAATCATGCCCGGGGAATGAATTTGTTCTAGACACGTAGCTTGTATCGGATCACGTAGGTTGATCAGCTGATTTTGACAGGCACTCGCAATGTCAACTGACTGAACGTTATAAATTATAAGATCTCACTGCAGGCCTATTTATTTTAGTTCAACATCAGGACCAAGGCTATACTTGTGCAATTATATAAAAGCCTTTTCTATTGGATAATTGCTCACTCACACCACAGGTCTTTTAGATTACTATCATCTCACTGTCGTTTGTCTGAATGGCATGGGGATTGGATTTGTTCTCGACTATTTAAACTTTCAACCATACGGCGGGTAGCCTATATATATCCTCTTCGTCAGAGGTAAGTTGGCTACAGTATGAATGGTTCATTTCATGATGTCGTCATATTGAAATGATTCGCGGGATATTTGGCGTTAGTTGGCACTTGGCATAGCCTAATGGAAGTTTTATGCTGAGGCACCAAACTTGATTGATCTCATGACATGATGAGATCAATGTAGTAGCCTACAGTAGTAGCCTAAAGTAGTAGCCTACAGCTACAGTTACTATGCATATTCTACCTTTGGAGGAGAGCGCTGAGCTGGCTTAAAACTATGACTGGCCGACTTTCAAACACGCTGATGCCATTCAATAATGTGGCCTTCCATTTTTTATATAATTAGCCGATGGCCGCAGTAACCCTCGATTTTGCTTGGTTCTCCCTCCTCTGAGGGGACAGGGGGGAGATGCCCAGCACCTCCAGGGAGGGGGGGGGGGGGGTGGAGGGGGGGCACAGCTCAGCCCGCCGACAGTCCACCTTCTCGGGTCGGTAGTGACTGTCAGTCTGCTGTCTGTCTGCCAGACCGTCATGTGTGTGAACTATAGAATGCATGCATACGGTATAGGCATACAAGCGCAAGCTGCGCGACACATGATCTATTTCGGCTATATGTATATAGGCTATCATTTTCTTTTGCTCTGACCAATGTTGGGGACATAGTCTACACATTGTATTTGAGGTTTGCGGACTATTAATTGATTCAGCATGAAGACTAAAGCATTCTAAATAAATATACGCATGCCTTGATCACTGGTATACCACCCTCCGAGCTGACTTGGAAATGAGTTCAAAGTTCAAGTTCAAATGATTCCACACGTAATGTGGGAATGCTCGTAAATGTCCGTACGGTCACGACATGAGCGTAAACGGCGTTGTGAATCTGGCCCATAGTCCCTAATTGCTCCACAATGTGCTGCCCCAGTATACCGTAGCTGCACACCGCCCCTGATACTTAGCATGGGTTCAATGCAGATACCACATTTATATATAAATATACAGTGTCGTGACAAATCCTGCACATGAGTTGCATACTACATTGTTATTATACCGGTATTATAACCCAAGACAAACAATGTGTCACGTTTTGGGACAATTCACACCCGTTAATACACACACACACACACACACACACACACACACACACACACACACACACACATCCCTAAATAGTAGTGAGAAAATAACCGCCATACCAAGGAGTACAGTGTATGTTAACAAAACCTCTTAAGGCACTGAAGCATACAGTAAGTAAAGCTGATATCACAGAACTGCTAGGAACTTTCTGGGCATTACCAAAGTCTAAATTTAGTAAACCTATGCTGGTTTGGATAACACGAAGAAAGCAGAGGATAGATGGTGCGGTGGCAGGGGCTCTGGTCTTTGATGTATAGAGGATTGAGATGTGATGAGGTCTGTTCAAAGTGAGAGAGAAAAAGCAAATGCAGCTTTAGTCAAGGTTGGGAAGCCAAGGTAGGAAGATGATGAGGGAATGCCTTGTCTCACTGAAAATGCAGTGCGAAGAAGATGAAACGTTATCTAACATTAAATATAGATGCTTCCTTGTAAAGGTGTCTGGATTTTGAAACATTTTTGTAAGCAATAAATCTTGAAATGCTCTCATAGAAGAGTGTGGAAAATGTCGTAATTGTCTTATGTTTGATTAATGAGGTGATCACGTAACTTTGACGATCATTGGGAGAAAACATTGTTGGCCTGGCAAAGTTAATGCCTTTACTAACGCAGCCAGTCAGTGGGTGGCATTGAGGCAGGGTGTGCAGATTGCTTTTCACTCAGTTCTGCTTAAACAAGCATTTGACACTGGGCGGAGAAATGCCATCCCCCTTTTCAGTATAATGTAAATACAATGTGTTGTGGTTTGTAGAACATTGGTCATGGCATCTCTGAGTTATTCCAGACAGTTCAAGGCTACTTTTGTATGATCTGAAACCCAGCATTGATTTTATTTTCTTTGCTCAGGTAGTCAAAATTATGAAAAGCATACAATTCCACATTAGTGCAGTATTAGTATATACATTTATATTTAAAGGGGAGTGCATACTCCCCTTTTCTTATTTTAAGGAGAGAGAAAATCAGAAGAAGACCGATGGGGAGATAATTTAGGCGAGAGAGCACCTGGAAGTCTTGTGGTTGGTAGGATGTAAATAAGCCAACAAGAGCATGTGTGGTTCCGGAGGTTAATCATCTTAACCACTATGCCACCAACAGACATGTTGTACTTTGCTATAATTTAGCCGCAGTGTGTTGGCAAATGTCCATATGTAAATATAGACACCTGTCTGCAGGGACACATTTATTTCATGTTTATTCCATTTTACTGGGAATTTGTGGGAAAGCATATCCACTCAATTGCAATAATCTTACATCAGTAATTTTTTTAAATGTATATGGTACATGTTTTACCACTTAATAATAACACATTGAGACGAGGATTGCAGTAAAATCCTCAGTTTTAATTGAACTATGAGGATTTCACTGTGTTTGGATGTTGCTCTTGTCATTGTGGTGGTGGCGGTGGTGCTTATTGTTCAGTGGAGCTCAATGCCCCATGGCTCTGGGCTGTGTCTCAGTGGTTCTCCTCTGTTGCAGGTCCAGTGGTGAAGCTACAGCACAGAACCCCTCGCCGGCGGGGCCAGCAGCTCAAGCTGCTCAACAGCCCCGAAGACAGCATCTACTATAACCAGCTAAATGTGAGTTCAAAGTGGCGATAAAAGGCCTTTGTCTTGACTTCGGTTCCAGATGATAATACAATTAAATCTACCTGTGCCAGACCCCTGGAGCCCCGCCCCCCGGTTTCTCTGCCTCTTGTCTTGAACATGTGCTTATGTTCTTTATCTGCTGCTTTCATGTCAGGATGTCTGCCTTCACGGTGAATAATTGATGTGGTTTATCAAAGCTGAGCAAGATGCATGCTTCATCAGGCTCACTTGAGCCCTTTGATCAAAAAAAATTATGCTGTGACTTCTGATATTATCAGCATCTGCTCGCATTCAACACAAAATCACTTTGAATTAAAAATTAATGACTCTCTGCTCATCTTTTGACTGTGCGCTCTTGGCCCTATCCTCAGAGAACTCTAGATTACCAGGGGAGCAAGAGGAAGCCGAGGAAACTTGGGTAAATAACTGCTTTCCTACTTACAGCAACTCTAAACAGAGCGGGTCCTTTGTGGAATTGAAGAATCCAGAAATGGAGTTGTTTTCTTATAATGTAAATGGGCTTCTGAAAATACCAGGCTTTTCATGAGCAGTTGCTCTGCGTCGTTAGAGACCGGGTTACATATTAAGGCTTTGTCAGCATGCTAATTTTAATTGTTCATGGTCTGACTTGTATTTGTTCTATAAATGATATTCTGGTTTAGTCGACAAGATTGGAAACAGTCAGAATTCACAATCCCATCAGCAAATATTGTTCTATTTATTCTATTTTGTCCCCCTCCGGGGTTATAGATGATGATGTGCCGTTATTTTCTCAGTTGTAACATACCACTTTTTATTTTTCACCATCTTCTTTCCCATCTTCCACAGTCAAGTCAAAGTGCTGGACAGCGAGGATGAGTACTACAAATTATTGTCAACTGTGGAGTCAATCCCAGAGGAAGACTACGGGGCTGGGCCCCCTCCCACCTCGTCTAGAGGGCCTCTTGTCAGTCAGAGCTGAACCTTTACAGCCATGTCAGCCGGTAAGACAGCAGCACCGGACAGATAAACAAGACATTCCAAAGAACAGCGGATGTGGTGTGCACAGCATGTAACAATGACACAACACACAAGAGATATGTTCAAGTTATAAAGTGATATATATATTGCGGTGAATAATGCGTTGTTTTTAGCAGTTGCTTAAAATCTTATAGCCCTATAATTGGATCTCAATCTGCACTTGAGAAGTAATAGGTTAATTGTATTATTGGCACTTCAGGAGTTGCCTTACAACATCAAACGGGTTCAGATGTTTCATAAACAAGTAACAAATTAATAGCAATGACCAGAACAGCAAAGAAAATGTGACCTCATGTGGTGCAGTGGGAGGAGAAGACTAATTCAAAATTATATACGGTAGTATAGAGTATTGTGACTAGAAAGAACACGTGGACAACATTTAAATTCCAAGCTTCTATTCACAGCATCAGATTTTCTGCTGTGCCCACGGCGGATGGGGTGGAGTTCATCATCTCATATAGGCAGGGCGCTGAAAACTTTGCGATGTCTACACAACTCTGTCTGATTTATTTTCAAGCATAATGTCTATTGTCTAAGAAAACGTTACTCCCCCTTACAAGTTGCCCTACAGTGGGATCTCTTGTAGTTAGAGAGGATTTGCTGCCTGTATGCCAGAATCACCAAACAGACAGACACAGCGAGCCAGTGCATTTACTCTAAGAACAGGAATCTTCTCTGAAGAAATTAAGTATCGGGTACAGGGCTGGAGAGTTGATTTGTAGTGCCCCCCCCCCCCCCCCCCCCTTTTTTTCTCTCCCTTTTTTTTTTTTTTTTTTTTTTTTTTTTTTACAATTTGCATAATCATTTACTGCATCTCTCTTTGTTGACACCCCAGGGCTCTAGAAGAGATTTTGATCTTAATAGGAAGAGTAGGGTGGTATGAGTGAAGATCTCATCCTCCTTATACTCAGCGGGGAAAACATTAGAGCCCTGCCTGGATAGCCCTGACTGGCCTCAGATCGGTTTCAGGTTCACTGGAGTCCCTGTGGGTTTGGTGAAACCCTAGGTGGCCACCTGTGCACAAAGCTCAGTATACTGTAAGGGTCAGGTCCGGTGAATATTCACTCACCAGACATTCATTTTACCACACTCGATCTAAACATGATCAATTGACAGTGTATTATTCATTCTTGTTCTATGCATGAAAAAGCCTTTTGTTCTAAAGATTATCACTTACCAATAATTGTGTAAGGTGTAAGAGAGACAGGAAATGTTGACACGCGTAATAAAGAAGGCGTGTACTAAACATCGGGTTGCCCTATACTTATTTGTATAGTTATTCCAAGTTATTGGTAATGTACTGTAAATTATAAAAATCTTCTTTGAAGTGCACAACAGTTAATACAGCGCAGAACAAATCATGTGAGCATATATAGGCACAATATTCTTTTCCAAAGCTCAACCTAAAAGCACATTCAAAGATTTTAATAACTGAAGAATAAACTCTTATTTGCATGTAGAAGCAGTGTATATTATTTGTCATGCTTTAACTATGTACAAAGAAGAAATCCATTTAAAATTGCAGTATTGCAATAACAGCCTGTCCATTGTCAAAGTTAGTTCAAAAGCGTTTCACCTCCGGTTGTAGCCACAGATCCACCAGTAATTAGAATACTCGTTGCACATTACTCCCTTGGTGGGGATAGTTGGTTCCTCTGAAGCATAGTCTGAAATAGGTCACCCCAGCACCCTGTAGTGTGTCTTAAAAGTACACTGAATCAATTAAGTGTGATCATGCTCCCTTGATTATTTTGGCCCTGTTTTACCATGGAGAGGAATTTCAAATAGGCTCACTAGGCTGAATAACAAGGTTGGACTGTGGTGACATATGGTGCCAGAGTGGGTGATTCTTTCCCTGTTTTTCTCTGCCAAATTAAGTCCCTGGCTGATTGCCTGCTTTTAGCATATGAGAGGAGGTGAGCAGAGGTGTATTTTAAAATGCCTTGGTTAGCTGATTATGTGTTGTAACGGCAAATGTTGTGAAATAATTGTCATCTATCCTGTGTTCAGATGATGAACTGAATCCAGGAGTGTGAGTCTGCCTTTGCAGGTCTCAGCAGTGGGACACTGAGGCGCAGAGACTATGTCAAGTCAACATCTGAGGCTCGCCACCTGTGTTTTCTTTAATACCTCTCCCTAAATCTACCTCCGTCTTGTTTTTCCTCATTAAAACTCACTGCATCTGGTACGAGAGAGGGCTCCTTTAATGTGGCCAGCCTTACGGCTGGTGTTATTCTTACCATTTCAGCTATTTGCTGCAAACACCGTGCTTTCATTAAAACCACAGCTATACAAGCCTGAAACCTTCTTATCCAAAGTTGCAGACCACATTCATGAATCATGATGCTGCACTAGCTGCAGCCTTAACACATAATGAAATGCTTTTATTTTCTACTGAAGTGCGCTTACCTTTTCACCTAATAGTGATGTTTCACTTCAAAGAGAGAACACGATTAGACCAACATTGTCGTGTTTCTATATCCTTTGAGTTCAAAGTGAAAGTTTAAATACCAGTGTCGCATGAACAGTCCTTTCAGCCACACTGTTTAATGCAGTTTATGTGCATTTTATATAAATATGAGTATAGTCTCACACTTGCGATTTTCACCACTCTCAAATATTATCATGTATTGCTACATAAGCGTACCAGTTTTTACCTTAATGAAATGATTCGTGTTCAGGACTAAATTTGCTTTAGCTAATTTGTTTCAGTAAGTCTGCTTCCTCTGCTATATTATTTAGGACAACCGATGCTTTCAGCTGGTATCAACCTGCCTTAACATTGTGATACACATTGTGAGTCAGGTAATGGACTGAATGATGCCAAAGGAGACTGACGTGAACAAGTATCAATCAGACGTCAGATGTGTTGAGGGCTCTGAGCAAAAAGAACATTACCCAAAGACTGCATTAATAAAGAAACTGATTGAGCAGGGTAGAGAGAGAGAGAGAGAGAGAGAGAGAGAGAGAGAGAGATAAAAGAGCCTGTTGAGTGCATACATCAAAGGGCTCTTAATGACAAGGGATGCCATTAGGGTTACACTGGCTTTTGTTTCTGCTTCCTCACACCTGCAATTTATTGCAGACATTCTATGGACTGTTTGCATTTGCATGAATATAAAATTCATGCAGGATGGGGAATAGCTTCCACCCTCTAATGTCGGCAATGACCAAATACTTTGCTCAAAATTGCGGCTTCCTTTTCACTTTCAAAGGAGTGCAGCCACTCACACTTGCTTCTTCATTTTGAAGAGGGATGGAACCAGAGAAAGGCTTACACAGAACAATAGAAACTGTGTAAAAACAAAATGTTATCCTGTATGCCATGAAATTTGTTTACTTCAAACTTTTTTCTCCCCTTTTTTCCTTTTGTTTCTGATGCCTCCGGTGCTGGAGCGGGATTTGACAAATCAGAGCGTGAAATTGTGATTAGCCTCTCTCAGTTTGTAGACTGAGCAGGGCCCTCACAGACTTGGCATGGCCAAAGGTGTAACCTGTTTTGTTTTGCCTCGGCACTGCTCTCCCAGATGGTGGGACCAGCTGCCATTGAATAAACGCTGGACGGGCAACAGTGTGAGAATTACCACGGCCTTGTCTTAGTTCGGGATGCATGACAGAAAGCCTGTTGTTTTTAACACTGCCAGGAGGTATACAAACATATCACCTAATGCTTCACCAAATGACCTTTTAATTGAGGTCATTGTCAAATGGGTGTCTGAGGACTGCGAAGAAAATATAGTATTTTCTGTCGCAATAGTAGGATCATAGCTAGGAACAAAACCTATGGCTTTCCATTCTCAATGTTAGCCTCTTTAACCATTAACTTCCTCTACCACTGAAGAAGTGAGAAGTAAATATGACAACATTGCTTTCAATAGAGAATTCTACCAGTTTCACAGACCCTACAAGGCTGATAGCCTAGGTGTTTTTCCCTTGATACCTCCATATGAATACTGAATATGATACATCTTTCCTGCAGTGTTCCTGGGAGAGCACTGCAGGCTCTAGCAAATGATTATGAAGGGGAGAGTTTCCTTCTTAAAGGCTGGATTAACACACCCAGGGTGGGCTGAGGGAAGGTAAAATGACCTGTCCCGCCTTTCATGACCCCAGGCCAGACTTGCGCATTGCCAAGGCTTTGCTCTTGAATATGCAGATATCCCCGGCTTCATATAGGCTAGAAGGAAGGGAAAAAGAGAGTTGTATCGCATTGCAGGGAAAATTAGTGAGACCAAAGTTGGAGTTTCTCTGTGTTGGGGGCTGCGAACAATGGCAGCTTTCTGTCAGAGAGCAACTTCAAAGGTCTGCTGAATGACTGCTCTGAGTTATACTTTGTTGTAGATCACTGAGGAAATTCACAGATGTTTTCTCATACGAGACACCATTATAGCGGCTCAAGTACCCAGTAGCCTCAAGCGCCTCTCCCCTCTCTCTCCCTCACTCACTCCTCACTCTCAAGCTCACACATGCGCACACACACACGCACGGTCGCACACACACACACACACACACACACACACACACACACACACACACACACACACACACACACACACACACACTGTGACACACACACACACACACTGTCTCTATCTCTTGTATGAGACAGATGTGGAACCTGTTTTCTCTCCAACTGTCCATCGGATATGGAAAGTTAAAAAAAAGGAGTTAATGTTGTGGCATTGCCACGCAACTCAATCAAATGCGCATCTCTCACTGTCAATTGACTCTGAAGTTTGGAGGCTATATGCAGCAGTGTTGGCTTTGCCTTATGCATTTTGCGTGAATTCTCTCCTAAATCAGAATCTCCTGTAAATGATTCTGAATAAAATGAGAAGCTAAATTCATTAATGGGATGAGATGTGTCAAAAGTGAGAATTGAGAAATATTTGGAATACGCTGCAAGGCCTTTAAGGCCTCGACAGAGTCTGTTTTTACTTGTGATGTGGGTGAGATAAACACACAATGCACGCAAGGTTAGTTTCATACAGAGTGCCTGCGTTGCTTATGTACAACGTGCATTGCAGTACAACAATTATCCACTGATGGCAGTTGTAGTGTAAACATAAACTCTAGAGTGTAAAACATAACTTTGTCAAGGCCTCATAATTGTGAAACAGCAGCGTTTATTTTAAGCTTTAGTTATCAGGCTGTCAACAAAACCACCCTGGGATTTCAAGATCATGCAAATATACACAACTGAAGAAGCTGAGAAAAGGACCCATGACATTACTAGTGGATAAAGATGATCATCTGCAACGGTTGTGTTTTTTTAGTCGCGTCTGTAAACTGCCAAATGGAAGCATAGGAGACGATAAATTATACACAACTATCAGAGCTTGTACACACTCTGTTCTCCGCGTAATTCCGCTGAGTTCTCGTCTGAACACCGCAGCCTCGGATTCCGTTCGGGCCTGATAATCACTAGGGCTGGACTGGGTCAAAAATTCATCCCTGACATCTGGCCCAAAACATATTAAAGCAAGGGGGGGCGGCCCATTCATTGGGTGTCCCACTGGACATTACGTCAAGTGGCCAGTCCGGGCCTGATAATCACTGACGAGTTTGCAAAGCTGTGCTTCGAACGATGATGTCATGTTGTCCTGTTTAACTTTCAATGTGATCTATCCATGCCGATCTTGTTTACGTTTTCCAGCGGTACTTTTCTCAGCTTGCGTCGAGGAATGATGCTTGCGCTGCTTGCGTTGCGTAGAGTTGGGGATCGTTCCCAGACTGACGGACGACGTAAGGGACGGACTGGAAGCGAGACATTTCTCTCACCCTCCGTTGCTTAGTGCTTTCTGTGTCGGTTCAACTCTGTAAAGCACATCTTGTGCATGTATTTCTCTCTCTCTCCTCTACAGATTGCCTTCTTCAGCTCTGAATTGGACCACAACCAAAAAAAAGAATTGTTATAACAGCGCACTCAACATGTATTGTATAATTGATTTATTTCTTGTAAATTGTTGTTTTATAATGAGTAAAATTACTGTTTTAATCTCAATTTTGTATTGTATTATCTGAGTAAAGTTATGTTAATTGTAAATCTATGGTCATTAATTAATGTTCCTTACTTTTCACATTGATCATGATGCTTGGTTATCTTTATGGGCAGAATGTTTAGTTTTTGATTACAACATATACAATTATTTTCATTAATGTAATCTGTATCTCAACTACTGATTTGTATAGAAATCTGGAGTTCTGTGATTACTTGTACAGATATTGAAGAAGTTTGCCTCAAGCCACCTGCACATGGATATTAATCTCTAAGAGTGGCTATCTTATAAATCCAAAATATTTGCTATAAATTTTGAAAAATGAGACTGCTACATCTTGTCTTGTGTGGATGTTTTCTTTTAAATATCACATTAGTTTCTTGGGATGATAACAAACTGGTATGTAATGTATTATCAACTATACCTGTTACTGTACATGCAGCTGTATCGGCTTTAATTGGTTATCAATATTTCAACCCTATTGGTGGCTGACTTACTCTTCCAAGTTATAAATACATCTAAGATGAATGCCAAATTGAATTATCTCTAGGGCCATCCATATCTTCTTCCTTTTACACTATACCTACAGTATGAGCTTAGAATAGAATGACTATCTATTCTAAAGTTATCGATAGCATTGGTTAATATTGAACAGATTTTTGTGCTCTAAAATGTTTGCTTGAACTACTAAATGGGATACTATACTGTCAATGGGATATCTTTAGAATCTAGCTGTTGCCCAAAACAGTCGAGGATCTCTTAATTGTTTCTGGTTTTGGAAGAGCCTTATTCATGTTAACAAACCACTATTGAACTGTCCAACATAACGAGATTAGCAGATGCCAGTCTTGTTTAATGGTGGAGTTTCCTTTTAGACTTAAAACATTGTGTGGTTGTTGGAACTAATCACAAAAAACACGTTTCCAACATTTAGGACACTTTTGCCGGAAAATGTTGGAACGTTGGAAGTATGAACCAAAAAAAACGGTGCAATCCTTGCATCTTTGCACATAGACTTAAATTGTTTGTATGGTCATTTCAGCTGCTAACGATAGCTCTCTATGGTGGGTGCCCCCTATCCATCCAGATCCCTTACAGCCCCACACAACCAATTAGAATGTAATTTGTGTATCATTTTTTTTATCCTATATGCAGGGAGAGAGAAAAAGCCTGTTACGATTAGTAGAATTGTATATATGGATGTCAGGACCTGTCACATCATGCCCCTCTCACAGCACTGAATGGCAGGGGTGACATGTGAATGATAAGTATCATGGTCAGTACATGGTCAGTACACGTCAACAAGTAGTATAATTTCAGTATCATGGTCTGTTTCATGGCCAGCAACATGTCAGTATCATTTCAGCATCACTGTTAGGGTTAATGCCCCCTGCCCAAGAGCACCTCATGCTCTTGGGCATTCCAGGGTCCTCTAACTTCTCTGCATGCCCCCACATGTAGGGCTGTGTACCACCCCTGTATACTTGAGAAACACTAATATAGACACTCAGAAAGTGCAACCATAAAGTGTGTCCTTTTCACCAGGTATAGTAGGCCTATACACTACAGCATAACTGCCTTCTCTTTGCAGCCAAATACATTTGTGTTCCAAGTCCTTAGATGCACTGCTGAGGGGGAACTCCTTTTCACAATAGTGTGGCTAAGGAACTGAATGACAGAACTAACCATTCGCTCCTCCTGAAATTATTTAAAGGTATATTCAGTGATTTCACTTAATTCAAATATCACTTATTTTTTTGTTTTGTTGTGATAATCCTCCCTACTATAGAGTGTGCTGGCCATATAAGGAGTTCCTCCCTGTCCCCAGTTAACCCCTGGGGGTCAAAAAACCTTAGGTTTCGTTTTTGACTCTCTATCCTGATTGGACGAAAGGCTGGGTCCCACAGCCAAAAACGAAACCTATGGTTTTTTGAGTGAAATCACTGAATATACCTTTAACTACAACTATATATTATTTTTCCTGTTTAACTAGTTCATCACCCTCCCCTGCCATTCATTTCCTGCAAACAAGGTTAGTCTATACTGGAGCTGTTTTATGTCAGACACCACTACAGCTGGATCACTCCTGTTGCCTGGTGTTTTGTAGTTTAACATGGCTCCCGTACAGCCCAGCAGGACTCCCCCTTTCCCTCATGACTGTGTAGAGCCGTGGGAGAGGACTGGGAACATTAATCCCTTCAAAGGAACAGATCTAATTCAAAATCTGCCGCTCCGAAGTAGTTGAGAGGACAGTGATTGTTTCTGCAGGGAAGCCAGATAAAGATCACAGCGTTGATATAGAAAACTATAACTTACAGCACTACAGATGAAGTTGACTTGCCTGACAAAAGTTCTGAGGTTATCTAATGACTTGTATGAACAGGCTGCTACGGCTACTTTGCTGTCATTGTCAAATATTTTTGCAAAAAGTGTAAAACTGGACACCAAATGAATGGTTAATGCTGCAAAACATGCATACTTTGTGGGACTTAAATAGTAGGCTTATGCAGGATATCAAATGTGCCTGACTTTTTTCTTTTAAACCTATGTGGAAGGAAACTTTACCTCCTTTTTAACTGACAATTGTTTTTAAGGAACCACAATAGAGACATCAGTACGTATCCCAAGTGCTACATTTGACACATGGATCAATGGAGTCCATTCAGATTTTTTTAAATCAGCTATAGGTTGGCTGTATGTATATGCATGAGCTATTTGTCAGATAAAGCCTAATGGTTTATTTTCTTTAACAAAACTGTGTTAAAGAAAATCATTGTGATTACAAATTGACAGCTTTAAAGAAAAGAAAACTGAATCATTTGATAATGTAATAATTAAGTATTTAAAGCAGTGTGGCAATTCAAAGCAACAACAAAAATTACAAATGTAAAAGGAACGTAAATTCTTCCAAGATGAGAACTTTTTGTCGAGTCACTTGCTTTGGACTGCTTTGCTCTATCAAACAGCTAGGCATGTGCTTGAGAGATCTCTGGAGATAACAATGTGACATTGTCACTATAGGGTTCTGCTACAAATCCTTAATTACAAAAAGAGGATCAGATGACTACAGCATCCAATGCCGGGGTCTCCAGGCGGCATGGGGGTCTTTGATCAAGAAAATCCAATTATTTGTGTATATACATTTCCCACATAGTGATTACTTCATTAATTGTCCCGCCTTTATCTCCTCCCTTCCCATCCCCCCTAATAATCAGCTCTTTTATCCAGACCAACAAACACACCATAGGAGCTTTGTGGATTCAAAGGATTTGCTTTCCCCTCTCAAAGAGCCGCTATTCTTTGATGATTGGGCAGCGGCAAACTTCAAAGTAATAAATCTTATTTCTGACTGGCTGGCGGCCCACCAAAGTCCTTATCAAATTCTAAGAAGTGATCCCTCACTCTTCAGATAGTCCAAGGATATCTCGAGGAGAGGAAGCATTGGGAGTGAAGACTGGCACACGTTTTTTTTTTTTAATTTACTGCGAATAATACATATTTATCTCAGTTTATTTGTATTTTGTTTTCAACACGAGGGAGGAGGACGTTTACAATGGCAGCAGTTGCTGTACTGCGGAATGAAACACTTCAGGCATTTCTTCAGGTTTGTCTCAAAGTTTTTGTTTACCGGTAGTTCAATCTGTCCTTTTTAACTTGAATGCTAATTATATCTGATTTCAGTTTAGGCATTGGGATTTTTTTTAACTACTTTTAAGTGCAGTTTAAAGTTATTACGCAATTATTAGGTTAGCCAGCCTATACAACTATCTAACTGTTATAATATCGTTGTAGTCAATTACTCGAATATAACAACTTTGGTGATGTATTGCTTTTATCACTCAGCCTACAACGCAATGGAGAAAGAAATGGTCGGACACGTCTGCTCTGTTTTATATTAAAAAAAATACTAAACCCTAATTGTTTATTTTGTTTTAGGAAAAGTAAAATGAGCTTATATAGTGATGGAAATGTATTTGTTTTGGTTATTCAGGATCGAACACCAAACTCTTCTCCGGAGAATTGCATGAAGCACTCCCCGCTGGCTCTCCTGGCTGCCACTTGTAACCGGATCGGGCATCACCACGGAGCAAACCCCGCTGATTTCCTCCAGGTCCCTTATGACCCGACACTGAGTTCGCCGTCGCGGTTATTTCACCCGTGGAGTAACGAGGGGAATCCCCAAACAACTCTCGCCAACAACTCGCCTTTCGGACTATCCTCCAAGCCCCAGCTCTCTGCGCACATCCAGGGCTCGTTCAGCGCGCACCACGAGCTCCCCCTCACCCCTCCAGCGGACCCCTCCTATCCGTATGACTTCTCCCCGGTCAAGATGCTGCCTTGTTCCATGCAGTCTCTGCAGACTACGTGCCCCCCCACGTATGTCCCAGCAGTGACTTATGCAGCCCCAACTCCTATCCAGGCTGCGATGCCAAGTTTCGTTACAGGACCCTCTGGCCTTGTGCATCAGCAGCAGAGACAGTTGTCCCCAAACCCCGGAGAGGATATTCCGTGGTGGAGCCTTCAGCAAGGGAGTCACGTCGTAAACCACCACCACACGTCCCTTGCTCCTCATCGTTTCCAGCTGCAGAGAGGTCTGGTATTGGGACATACCGACTTTGCGCAATATCAGACTCAAATTGCTGCCCTGCTGCACACAAAGTCCCCCCTCGCAACTGCCCGGCGGTGCCGGAGATGCAGGTGTCCCAACTGCCAGTCCTCTACTTCAAATGACGAGCCCGGGAAGAAAAAACAGCACATCTGTCACATACCTGGTTGCGGGAAGGTTTATGGCAAAACGTCTCACCTCAAAGCCCACCTGAGGTGGCACTCTGGAGAACGGCCGTTTGTGTGTAACTGGTTGTTCTGTGGAAAGAGTTTCACCAGATCGGATGAACTCCAAAGACATCTGAGGACTCACACGGGGGAAAAGCGCTTTGTCTGCCCGGACTGCTGTAAGAGGTTCATGAGAAGTGACCACTTGGCCAAACACGTTAAAACTCATCAGAACAAAAAAAGCAAGTGCCACGACAAGACTATTGATCATGTCAAACGGGAAGATACCAGGAATATGTTGTAACACACAGAAGATTAGTAGGCTATATAGCTATCCACTATAGTGCAATAATACAGTTCTATATTAGTTCAAGTACAAAGTGAGCTACATTTTAAACTAGGATATTTTGTTGGATGATTTCTTTTGCCGAATATAGTTTCTAACATTGTTGGTCTGTTTAGCACATTTCTGTATATAGTCTCATAAGTTAAATTGGGATCATGGAGAAAAAAAAGTTCAGCCCATGAGTTCGAATTCACTGTCTATATCATCAAGGAGAACAAGTTTTCAACTTGTGTTTGATCATTGTCTTCGGTGGAAGATTCAACCTTCTTGTAAATTATATTTAATAGCTTTTGTTGAATGAAAGTGTCAATATTGTTGCTCCATATGGGGTGTTTTTTTAGCATGCTCTTGAAAAGATATGCTATTGTTGAAATGACCCAAATACTGTGTGAGAAAAAGACTATAACATTTAGCACATTTCAGAATAAATTCATTAAATCGTATAGCCAGTTATATGTTTCATGGTACAGAGAGTTTGTTTGTGCTGAGTGAAATCTGGTTTGTCAGACAATCTCTCATGGGTTTATTCAGTTTTGTCAGTGTTGCATTTTTTTATATTCTCTTTTCTCTCAGACAGTTTTAGAGTGGTAGATGTCAGAAGCTAGTGTTGTTTTTAAGGGAGTATATCACTCGGAATATTAAATTGGCTCTACCATCAAGTTGACACAAATTCTATTCCAAAATAGGGAGGATATAACATCAACTTAATTGTGGTAGTCCACTAGGGTTGCTGTATTGTGTTAAATAAACTAAAAGCTATAAAGTGTCCATCATAACCTAATGAGATGATGTGATTGAGTTGGACTGGGTTGCTTTTGAGATAATCTGTTGGGAGATGTATCCTGATTCTGAATAAATTGGGAGCTGCACTGCTAAAATGTTAAAATGTTCAAGTCTTCATGGAAGTTCTATATAAGCGGTCAGAGATTGTACTCCAGGTGAGCAAAGAACTAATCGCAAACCACTGTGTTACTCAATATTGCAAAATCTCTACTCAAATATCAAAAACTGAGATTCTGCTCGTTCATTTTCACAGTTTACAGATTTTTGTGTTCTGCAAATTCCGGTATATATGCACGACTTCAATGCTGTTTCTTAATATTCCCTATTGGAAGGTGTATAAGAAATCATTGGTGCCATTTGTAATTACCATTGGTGTTCATTCATTTCACTGCCTTTAGAATTTATTGGCTAGGATTGTATTGAAATATTCAAACCGAATGCTCTAAATTTTGATACATTGTACTAAAAAAAGGAAAACTGGAATACCTCTCGTATTCTAGTTGTTAGAATTATTATTATTATTATTATTGTTGTTGTTCTTTTTACTTGAACCATTCATTACATTCCATAGAACTATACCCTGACTGCATTTCCAATAATGTCATCTGCAGGTGTATATCAGTTAATTATATGGAAATATGTTTTAATTTAAGGCTTGATAATTTCATGTGACATCACATGAAATTGAAGATTTGCGTGGAACAACAGTCTGGTGTGTAATTTACCATCTTGTGAGACAGCTGACAGCACTTCCCAGACATTTTAACAAACCAAATAATTGGACTAAGAGCCTAGCCTAGCCTTAGTCTTATTTACAGCAACATGTCTGGGGGAGTATAAATTAAAGTGAATGGAGGGAGGATTGCTCACAGCCACACTCAGTCACACCTGCACTTGTACAGTTGATCAATTAGAAATTATATTTTAATATCTGAAGGTTATAAGTGCCTTGCTCAAATGATGCTTTGAAGGGTGCTATAGTAAGCCTACTTACTGTAATATTCAGGCTAGTTACACCTAAAGTATAACTCCATAGCACGAAGATGTGAAGATAATTGAGCTATACTTATATTGATACCTGGTGATATCCTTTCATCAATCATAGTTACTCTATGTCTGAAACCACTGCTGATATTCATTTAGATTTTTTAACAGTTATGTTTCCATCACAAGAGCACCCCCTATTGTTAATGGCTATGTCGCATTAACAATTCCCTTTTACCAAGATAGTTACTGAATGCAGATGGATTTTAAATCATTTCTAGATCAATTACATCTACATGTGGCCTTATTATTTCCATGCAGTATTATGCAAGTCTCAAACAGTATTTCAGACCTTGGTGAAATGTGTTGTGTTTTTATTATTTTAAAGTTTTAAAGTCCCTGTGACTGACGGCCCATCTCAGTTTATGTCAAATCCAACTGGCGCTCCAAATATGTTGACGTATGCTCCTTTTTAAATGGATTTGATTATTTTAATTATTTTAAAAGTATTTAAAATATTTTACTATTTCAGGTTGACCTGCATAAGTGCTCTGTTGGCGATAAAATATGCTCTATCTTTGTGAAACCATAAGCTTTGTTTGAATGTCCTTGATGGAATGCAGGATGATGAAAGTTGCATCCAGTTCTGTCACATCCCAGGGATGAACAATATGTATCAATAGTATATTCATGACAAATGATAAGTATGATGAAGCCTAAAGTATTTGCCATTTGAAGTATCTTATCTACTTATTCTCTATTATCGTATTATGAAGAGGAAATAATGATAACAATTATTATTGGTGTGTGTGTGTGTGTGTGTGTGTGTGTGTGTGTGTGTGTGTGTGTGTGTGTGTGTGTGTGTGTGTGTGTGTGTGTGTGTGTGTGTGTGTGTGTGTGTGTGTGTGTGTGTGTGTGTGTGAGTGTGAGTGAGTGAGTGAGTGAAATGGTGCATTTACTGTATGTAGCGCCTTTATCCAAAGCGCTTTACAATGTGCATTACTTATACACACACGCACGCGCACACACACACACACACATACAGTGATGGCAGTGGAAACCATCCAAGGCACCAAGGGCAACCCCGACGGAGCCCGGGATCAAACTGGGAACCTTTCTTTTCCCAAGTGGCCGCTTTACCCCCTCTGATACTGCTGCCCATGATAACTTTGATGTAAGGCCCCTCTCACAGCACTGTGTGACACGAATGTCATGGTACTGGTCACTGGGCCTCATGCGCCACTAAGTTCCTAACTTTTCCTCTTTTACATTTCTTCCTAACTGAATTCCAAAGAGAACTCGAGTCAGATTCATAAAACGTTCTTAAGTAGGCAGAATTGTTCGTAAGCATGTTCTTATGATGATGACATCACATATCCTAATTAGCATCGCATCCTAATTACCATAGGGAACCCCACCAATCCCATATAAGGCATTGGGAATTCACTTTTCTACCTGTGTTCACCCAGGTGGGTGTGGGTGTGGTTTTGCATGACTCCATGGCCTGTGTGTGATTGCAGTACGCAGCAATCACAGGACCTCACACACAGAAATAAAGTCAAGAATACCTAAACTAAAGTCTAAATATGGTGGAACACCAGACTCCAAACATTAAAAATCAATACCTACTGTGGAGGTACTGAAGTGAACAGACATTTTCAATATTGAATGTATTTTATTATTTATCTCACAATAGTCAACTTTCACCACTAGACATCAATGTAAATTAGCTTAAATTAGCATATTATGCATATGTCATGTTCAGAAGTAGTGGATAGTAGTGGATATAAAACATTTTAGCACTGGAGGGTGGATATGGAGGGGCTTTAAGGCAGAAGCTGCTTGGTATATGTAATGGTGAGGAAATATGGGTGATGAGGGTGATATGGTGGTGCAAGGGGTGGGATAGGGGGGCTTGCAGGTAGGAAGCTTACAGGAAAATGGAGGTGGTGGCTGTCGTATATGGGGTGTGGGTGTATGGGGGGGGGGGGGGGGTGATGGCTGGTGGGCTGGGGGTTATGTGGTGGGTATGGTGCATTTGTTTGGGTTGGGTTGTAAACTCTAAACCAGTGGTTCTCAAACATTTTCATGTCAAGGACCCCCAAATTGACAGGCATTCTGCAGACCCCCATATGAAAATATTTTCTGCTAGGGAAATGTTTTGAAGATTTATCAAAATGTTTCGAAATAGCCGATCTACAAGCTCAAAAAGGGCAGTAATGGGACGCATTTGTGAGCTTGTAGATTGGCTATTTTCAAAGTATAAAATGGGATTAAAGTGGGAAAATATTTTGCTGTGGACTTCCTGTAACTTCCTCAAGGACCCCTTGAGGTCCTCAGACGAAACTTTGAGCATCATACAGAGGGCGCTGCTTTTCCTTTATGTTTTCAGATTGCATTTAAGAACAAAAAGGCACCCTAAGAATGCTCCACAGTGTGCGTAGATTCTGTTCTTACCTACGAACAAATCACAGCTAAGAAAACATTGAGGGTTCCCAAAACCTTCTTAAAAACGTCCTAAGTGGGTCTAAGAACAAATTTCCTCTTAAGAACTTCTTAAGAACGGTTGGCGCATGAGGCCCATTGAGGTTGCCGTAACACACAAAAGACACAGGACACAAGTGTGTCTTGCGTGTGTCGTACGTGGAGTACGACACACGCCAGCACGTAGGAGTAAGTGATTTAAATCACACAATTTAAATCGTTCAACGATTGAACGATTTAAATTGTTTAACAATTGTACGATTTAAATCGTTGAGTGATTTAAATCGCGTATTCGCGTATTCTTCACGTATTCTTCACGTATTCTTCACGTATTATACGTGTATTCGCTTATTATTTGCGTATTATATGCGTATTCGCGTAATATTCGCATGTTTGCGTATTATACACGCATTATACGTGTATACGCGTATAATACGCGTATTATAGGCATATTCGCGTAATATAGTCATATTCGCGTATTATAGGCATATTTGCATATTATACGCGTATTATTTGCATATTATGCGCATATTATTCGCGTATTATACGCGTATTATACGCGTATTATACGCGTATTATACGTGTATTATACCCGTATTCGCGTGTTATTGAATTATCGCGTATTATGATTTAATGATTTAAATCGTTGTATTCGATTTGAATAGCTCAACGATTTAAATCGTTGAATCGCTGAACGATTTAACTCGTACAACGATTTAAATCGTATACAATCGTTTAAATCGATCGTTCCATCGTTTTAATGATCTCGGCAAGAGTAGGCCTACCCTTTAAAGATATTTTGCAAATTTTACAATGTTGGCTTTGTGATTTATTAATTTAAATACTGTTATTGCCTACAATGTAAATTGTGAAATCACTTTACTGTTGAAATATAATGAAATTAATGTGATTGCTTTTGGACCTGTAAATTACAACAAAACAAACCAAGGCACTGGTGTGGTACTTCCTGGTTTACCGGAACGGGGTTCAACTCCCTGCAGTGCCCTCAATTTGTTGTATTTACATTATTTATCTACTGTATATTTCTAACTATGAAACATTTCAAAGATTCCTTTTCAGGCAAACATGTCCACCGTAAGAGGAACCTAAATTGTTTTGAATGGGGTTGGTAGGTTTAAGTATGTAGGACTAGTAGCATGCCAAAGTTTGTGCTATTGCCATAGAGAATGCATTGGGCGTTTAAGTTAAATAACTCAGAAACTACAAAACATTTCAAAGTAAAACGTTCCAGCATGTGTCTCCACAGTAAGCTGAATAATAAAAAGTGTGAATGGAGTTTCTAGGTGAAAGTGATTTTTTGACGTGCCAAAATCTGCCATTGAGCCCCATGTTAAAAGTCTCAAATTTGAAAGCACTATATTTCTAAAACTATGACACCTTTCAAAGAGTCCTTTTCAGGCAAACATGTCCACCGTAAGATGAACCTAAGTAGGCTAGAATGGGGTTGGTATAGGTTTAAGTATGTAGGACTAGTAGCATGCCAAAGTGTGTGCTATTGCCGAATGCATTGGGCGTTTAAGTTAAATAACTCAGAAACTACAAAACATTTAAAAGTAAAACGTTCCAGCATGTGTCGCCACAGTAAGCTGAATAATAAAAAGTGTGAATGGAGTTTATCCCATTTTTAGACAGCCCTTTAGACGAATATTAGACGTCTATTAGACCAAAAAATGCTCAGTGGGGAGGATAAAAAATGAAAAAAACAATGGGCTATAACCCATCGTTTTTTTCAAATCCTCAAAAATGATGAGAAACGGCGTGCTACAGTATGCCGTACGGTATGGGCTATAGCCATTCACACTTTTTATAATTCAGCTTACTGTGGAGACACATGCTGGAACTTTTTACTTTGAAATGTTTTATAGTTTCTGAGTTATTTAACTTAAACGCCCAATGCATTCTAGTCTGTGGCAATAGCACAAACTTTGGCATGCTACTAGTCCTACATACAAAATTATGAAAAACGAGGATGATTTTTTTGTATCAAAATTCAAAAAACGACCCATCGTTTTTTTCATTTTTTTCAAATCCTCAAAAATGATGAAAAACGGCGTGCTATAGTATGCCGTACGGTATGGGCTATAGCCCATGGTAAAAAATGATGAAAAACGAGGATAAAAAAAAAGAATCAAAAATTCAAAAAACGATGGGCTATAACCCATGTTTTTTTTTTTTTTTCTCTCAAATCCTCAAAAATGATGAAAAACGGCGTGCTATAGTATGCCGTACCATATGGGCTATAGCCCATATCCTCGCGGTGTATGAGAATGGGTGTTGCGGAGGATGAGAGGCATTCCTCTCATCCTCCGCAACACCCATTCTCATACACCCATCCCCAATACATTCTCTATGGCAATAGCACAAACTTTGGCATGCTACTAGTCCTACATACTTACACCTAGCAACCCCATTCTAGCCTACTTAGGTTCATCTTACGGTGGACATGTTTGCCTGAAAAGGAATCTTTGAAATGTTTCATAGTTTTATAAATATAGTGCTTTCAAATTTGAGACATTTAACATGGGGCTCAATGGCAGCTCTATAGGCACGTCAAAAGTCACTTTCACCTAGAAACTCCATTCACACTTTTTATTATTCAGCTTACTGTGGAGACACATGCTGGAACTTTTTTTTATTTTTATGTTTTGTAGTTTATGAGTTATTCAACTTAAACGCCCAATGCATTCTCTATGGCAATAGCACAAACTCTGGCATGCTACTAGTCCTACATACTTACACCTAGCACCCCCATTATAGCCTACTTAGGTTCATCTTACGGTGGACATGTTTGCCTGAAAAGGAATCTTTGAAATGTTTCATAGTTTTAGAAATATAGTGCTTTCAAATTTGAGACATTTAACATGGGGCTCAATGGCAGCTCTATAGGCACGTCAAAAGTCACTTTCACCTAGAAACTCCATTCACACTTTTTATTATTCAGCTTACTGTGGAGACACATGCTGGAACTTTTTTTATTTTTATGTTTTGTAGTTTATGAGTTATTCAACTTAAACGCCCAATGCATTCTCTATGGCAATAGCACAAACTCTGGCATGCTACTAGTCCTACATACTTACACCTAGCACCCCCAGTATAGCCTACTTAGGTTCATCTTACGGTGGACATGTTTGCCTGAAAAGGAATCTTTGAAATGTTTCATAGTTTTAGAAATATAGTGCTTTCAAATTTGAGACATTTAACATGGGGCTCAATGGCAGCTCTATAGGCACGTCAAAAGTCACTTTCACCTAGAAACTCCATTCACACTTTTTATTATTCAGCTTACTGTGGAGACACATGCTGTAATTTTTTTATTTTTTATGTTTTGTAGTTTATGAGTTATTCAACTTAAACGCCCAATGCATTCTCTATGGCAATAGCACAAACTTTGGCATGCTACTAGTCCTACATACTTACACCTAGCAACCCCATTCTAGCCTACTTAGGTTCATCTTACGGTGGACATGTTTGCCTGAAAAGGAATCTTTGAAATGTTTCATAGTTTTAGAAATATAGTGCTTTCAAATTTGAGACATTTAACATGGGGCTCAATGGCAGCTCTATAGGCACGTCAAAAGTCACTTTCACCTAGAAACTCCATTCACACTTTTTATTATTCAGCTTACTGTGGAGACACATGCTGGAACTTTTTTTTATTTTTATGTTTTGTAGTTTATGAGTTATTCAACTTAAACGCCCAATGCATTCTCTATGGCAATAGCACAAACTCTGGCATGCTACTAGTCCTACATACTTACACCTAGCACCCCCAGTATAGCCTACTTAGGTTCATCTTACGGTGGACATGTTTGCCTGAAAAGGAATCTTTGAAATGTTTCATAGTTTTAGAAATATAGTGCTTTCAAATTTGAGACATTTAACATGGGGCTCAATGGCAGCTCTATAGGCACGTCAAAAGTCACTTTCACCTAGAAACTCCATTCACACTTTTTATTATTCAGCTTACTGTGGAGACACATGCTGTAACTTTTTTTTATTTTTATGTTTTGTAGTTTATGAGTTATTCAACTTAAACGCCCAATGCATTCTCTATGGCAATAGCACAAACTTTGGCATGCTACTAGTCCTACATACTTACACCTAGCAACCCCATTCTAGCCTACTTAGGTTCATCTTACGGTGGACATGTTTGCCTGAAAAGGAATCTTTGAAATGTTTCATAGTTTTAGAAATATAGTGCTTTCAAATTTGAGACATTTAACATGGGGCTCAATGGCAGCTCTATAGGCACGTCAAAAGTCACTTTCACCTAGAAACTCCATTCACACTTTTTATTATTCAGCTTACTGTGGAGACACATGCTGGAACTTTTTTTTATTTTTATGTTTTGTAGTTTATGAGTTATTCAACTTAAACGCCCAATGCATTCTCTATGGCAATAGCACAAACTTTGGCATGCTACTAGTCCTACATACTTACACCTAGCAACCCCATTCTAGCCTACTTAGGTTCATCTTACGGTGGACATGTTTGCCTGTAAAGGAATCTTTGAAATGTTTCATAGTTTTAGAAATATAGTGCTTTCAAATTTGAGACATTTAACATGGGGCTCAATGGCAGCTCTATAGGCACGTCAAAAGTCACTTTCACCTAGAAACTCCATTCACACTTTTTATTATTCAGCTTACTGTGGAGACACATGCTGGAACTTTTTTTTATTTTTATGTTTTGTAGTTTATGAGTTATTCAACTTAAACGCCCAATGCATTCTCTATGGCAATAGCACAAACTCTGGCATGCTACTAGTCCTACATACTTACACCTAGCACCCCCATTCTAGCCTACTTAGGTTCATCTTACGGTGGACATGTTTGCCTGAAAAGGAATCTTTGAAATGTTTCATAGTTTTAGAAATATAGTGCTTTCAAATTTGAGACATTTAACATGGGGCTCAATGGCAGCTCTATAGGCACGTCAAAAGTCACTTTCACCTAGAAACTCCATTCACACTTTTTATTATTCAGCTTACTGTGGAGACACATGCTGGAACTTTTTTTTATTTTTATGTTTTGTAGTTTATGAGTTATTCAACTTAAACGCCCAATGCATTCTCTATGGCAATAGCACAAACTTTGGCATGCTACTAGTCCTACATACTTACACCTAGCAACCCCATTCTAGCCTACTTAGGTTCATCTTACGGTGGACATGTTTGCCTGAAAAGGAATCTTTGAAATGTTTCATAGTTTTAGAAATATAGTGCTTTCAAATTTGAGACATTTAACATGGGGCTCAATGGCAGCTCTATAGGCACGTCAAAAGTCACTTTCACCTAGAAACTCCATTCAAACTTTTTATTATTCAGCTTACTGTGGAGACACATGCTGGAACTTTTTTTTATTTTTATGTTTTGTAGTTTATGAGTTATTCAACTTAAACGCCCAATGCATTCTCTATGGCAATAGCACAAACTTTGGCATGCTACTAGTCCTACATACTTACACCTAGCAACCCCATTCTAGCCTACTTAGGTTCATCTTACGGTGGACATGTTTGCCTGAAAAGGAATCTTTGAAATGTTTCATAGTTTTAGAAATATAGTGCTTTCAAATTTGAGACATTTAACATGGGGCTCAATGGCAGCTCTATAGGCACGTCAAAAGTCACTTTCACCTAGAAACTCCATTTACACTTTTTATTATTCAGCTTACTGTGGAGACACATGCTGGAACTTTTTTTTATTTTTGTGTTTTGTAGTTTATGAGTTATTCAACTTAAACGCCCAATGCATTCTCTATGGCAATAGCACAAACTTTGGCATGCTACTAGTCCTACATACTTACACCTAGCAACCCCATTCTAGCCTACTTAGGTTCATCTTACGGTGGACATGTTTGCCTGTAAAGGAATCTTTGAAATGTTTCATAGTTTTAGAAATATAGTGCTTTCAAATTTGAGACATTTAACATGGGGCTCAATGGCAGCTCTATAGGCACGTCAAAAGTCACTTTCACCTAGAAACTCCATTCACACTTTTTATTATTCAGCTTACTGTGGAGACACATGCTGGAACTTTTTTTTATTTTTATGTTTTGTAGTTTATGAGTTATTCAACTTAAACGCCCAATGCATTCTCTATGGCAATAGCACAAACTCTGGCATGCTACTAGTCCTACATACTTACACCTAGCACCCCCATTCTAGCCTACTTAGGTTCATCTTACGGTGGACATGTTTGCCTGAAAAGGAATCTTTGAAATGTTTCATAGTTTTAGAAATATAGTGCTTTCAAATTTGAGACATTTAACATGGGGCTCAATGGCAGCTCTATAGGCACGTCAAAAGTCACTTTCACCTAGAAACTCCATTCACACTTTTTATTATTCAGCTTACTGTGGAGACACATGCTGGAACTTTTTTTTATTTTTATGTTTTGTAGTTTATGAGTTATTCAACTTAAACGCCCAATGCATTCTCTATGGCAATAGCACAAACTTTGGCATGCTACTAGTCCTACATACTTACACCTAGCAACCCCATTCTAGCCTACTTAGGTTCATCTTACGGTGGACATGTTTGCCTGAAAAGGAATCTTTGAAATGTTTCATAGTTTTAGAAATATAGTGCTTTCAAATTTGAGACATTTAACATGGGGCTCAATGGCAGCTCTATAGGCACGTCAAAAGTCACTTTCACCTAGAAACTCCATTCAAACTTTTTATTATTCAGCTTACTGTGGAGACACATGCTGGAACTTTTTTTTATTTTTATGTTTTGTAGTTTATGAGTTATTCAACTTAAACGCCCAATGCATTCTCTATGGCAATAGCACAAACTTTGGCATGCTACTAGTCCTACATACTTACACCTAGCAACCCCATTCTAGCCTACTTAGGTTCATCTTACGGTGGACATGTTTGCCTGTAAAGGAATCTTTGAAATGTTTCATAGTTTTAGAAATATAGTGCTTTCAAATTTGAGACATTTAACATGGGGCTCAATGGCAGCTCTATAGGCACGTCAAAAGTCACTTTCACCTAGAAACTCCATTCACACTTTTTATTATTCAGCTTACTGTGGAGACACATGCTGGAACTTTTTTTTATTTTTATGTTTTGTAGTTTATGAGTTATTCAACTTAAACGCCCAATGCATTCTCTATGGCAATAGCACAAACTTTGGCATGCTACTAGTCCTACATACTTACACCTAGCAACCCCATTCTAGCCTACTTAGGTTCATCTTACGGTGGACATGTTTGCCTGTAAAGGAATCTTTGAAATGTTTCATAGTTTTAGAAATATAGTGCTTTCAAATTTGAGACATTTAACATGGGGCTCAATGGCAGCTCTATAGGCACGTCAAAAGTCACTTTCACCTAGAAACTCCATTTACACTTTTTATTATTCAGCTTACTGTGGAGACACATGCTGGAACTTTTTTTTATTTTTGTGTTTTGTAGTTTATGAGTTATTCAACTTAAACGCCCAATGCATTCTCTATGGCAATAGCACAAACTTTGGCATGCTACTAGTCCTACATACTTACACCTAGCAACCCCATTCTAGCCTACTTAGGTTCATCTTACGGTGGACATGTTTGCCTGAAAAGGAATCTTTGAAATGTTTCATAGTTTTAGAAATATAGTGCTTTCAAATTTGAGACATTTAACATGGGGCTCAATGGCAGCTCTATAGGCACGTCAAAAGTCACTTTCACCTAGAAACTCCATTCACACTTTTTATTATTCAGCTTACTGTGGAGACACATGCTGGAACTTTTTTTTATTTTTATGTTTTGTAGTTTATGAGTTATTCAACTTAAACGCCCAATGCATTCTCTATGGCAATAGCACAAACTTTGGCATGCTACTAGTCCTACATACTTACACCTAGCAACCCCATTCTAGCCTACTTAGGTTCATCTTACGGTGGACATGTTTGCCTGTAAAGGAATCTTTGAAATGTTTCATAGTTTTAGAAATATAGTGCTTTCAAATTTGAGACATTTAACATGGGGCTCAATGGCAGCTCTATAGGCACGTCAAAAGTCACTTTCACCTAGAAACTCCATTCACACTTTTTATTATTCAGCTTACTGTGGAGACACATGCTGGAACTTCTTTTTATTTTTATGTTTTGTAGTTTATGAGTTATTTAACTTAAACGCCCAATGCATTCTCTATGGCAATAGCACAAACTTTGGCATGCTACTAGTCCTACATACTTACACCTAGCAACCCCATTCTAGCCTACTTAGGTTCATCTTACGGTGGACATGTTTGCCTGAAAAGGAATCTTTGAAATGTTTCATAGTTTTAGAAATATAGTGCTTTCAAATTTACAATGGGGTTCAATGGCAAAAATGATGAAAAACGGCGTGCTATAGTATGCCGTACGATATGGTCCAAAATGATGAAAAACAAGGTTAAATTAAAAAAACGATGGGCTATAACCCATCGTTTTTTTCATTTTTTCATTTTTTTCAAATCCTCAAAAATGATGAAAAACGGCGCGTGCTATAGTATGCCGTACGATATGGGCTATAGCCCATGGACCAAAATGATGAAAAACGAGGATTAAAAATAAATCAAAAATTCAAAAAACGATGGGCTATAACCCATCGTTTTTTATTTTTATTTTATTTTTTCAAATCCTCAAAAATTATGAAAAACGGCGTGCTATAGTATGCCGTACGATATGTGCTATAGCCCATCGTCCAAAATGATGAAAAACAAGGATAATTTCTTTTTAATTAAAAAAAACAATGGGCTATAACCCATCGTTTTTTAATTTTTTAATTTTTTTCAAATCCTCAAAAATGATGAAAAACGGCATGCTATACTATGCCGTACGATATGGGCTATAGCCCATGGTCCAAAATGATGAAAAACGAGGATAATTTTTTTTTTATAAAAAAAAAACAATGGGCTATAACCCATCGTTTTTTTCATTTTTTTCAAATCCTCAAAAATGATGAAAAATGGCGTGCTATAGTATGCCGTACGATATGGGCTATAGCCCATGGTCCAAAATGATGAAAAACGAGGATTAAAAAAAAATTCAAAAATTTAAAAAACGATGGGCTATAACCCATCGTTTTTTTCATTTTTTTATTTTTTTCAAATCCTCAAAAAATATGAAAAACGGCTTGCTATAGTATGCCGTACGATATGGGCTATAGCCCATGGTCAAAAATGATGAAAAATTAGGATAATTTTTTTTTCAAAAATAAAAAAAAACAATGGGCTATAACCCATCGTTTTTTTCATTTTTTCATTTTTTTCAAATCCTCAAAAATGATGAAAAACGGCGTGCTATAGTATGCCGTACGATATGGGCTATAGGCCATGGTCCAAAATGATGAAAAACAAGGATTAAAAAGAAATTCAAAAATTCAAAAAACGATGGGCTATAACCCATCGTTTTTTTCATTTTTTCATTTTTTTCAAATCCTCAAAAATTATGAAAAACGGCGTGCTATAGTATGCCGTACGATATGGGCTATAGCCCATATCCTCGCGGTGTATAGCGGTGTATGAGAATGGGTGTTGCGGAGGATGAGACCATTCCTCTCATCCTCCGCAACACAATGCATTCTCTATGGCAATAGCACAAACTTTGGCATGCTCCTAGTCCTACATACTTACACCTAGCAACCCCATTCTAGCCTACTTAGGTTCATCTTACGGTGGACATGTTTGCCTGAAAAAGAATCTTTGAAATGTTTCATAGTTTTAGAAATATAGTGCTTTCAAATTTGAGACATTTAACATGGGGCTCAATGGCAGCTCTATAGGCACGTCAAAAGTCACTTTCACCTAGAAACTCCATTCACACTTTTTATTATTCAGCTTACTGTGGAGACACATGCTGGAACTTTTTTTTATTTTTATGTTTTGTAGTTTATGAGTTATTCAACTTAAACGCCCAATGCATTCTCTATGGCAATAGCACAAACTTTGGCATGCTACTAGTCCTACATACTTACACCTAGCAACCCCATTCTAGCCTACTTAGGTTCATCTTACGGTGGACATGTTTGCCTGAAAAGGAATCTTTGAAATGTTTCATAGTTTTAGAAATATAGTGCTTTCAAATTTACAATGGGGTTCAATGGCAAAAATGATGAAAAACGGCGTGCTATAGTATGCCGTACGATATGGTCCAAAATGATGAAAAACAAGGTTAAATTAAAAAAACGATGGGCTATAACCCATCGTTTTTTTCATTTTTTCATTTTTTTCAAATCCTCAAAAATGATGAAAAACGGCGCGTGCTATAGTATGCCGTACGATATGGGCTATAGCCCATGGACCAAAATGATGAAAAACGAGGATTAAAAATAAATCAAAAATTCAAAAAACGATGGGCTATAACCCATCGTTTTTTATTTTTATTTTATTTTTTCAAATCCTCAAAAATTATGAAAAACGGCGTGCTATAGTATGCCGTACGATATGTGCTATAGCCCATCGTCCAAAATGATGAAAAACAAGGATAATTTTTTTTTAATTAAAAAAAACAATGGGCTATAACCCATCGTTTTTTTATTTTTTTATTTTTTTCAAATCCTCAAAAATGATGAAAAACGGCATGCTATACTATGCCGTACGATATGGGCTATAGCCCATGGTCCAAAATGATGAAAAACGAGGATATTTTTTTTTTTATAAAAAAAAAAACAATGGGCTATAACCCATCGTTTTTTTCATTTTTTTCAAATCCTCAAAAATGATGAAAAACGGCGTGCTATAGTATGCCGTACGATATGGGCTATAGCCCATGGTCCAAAATGATGAAAAACGAGGATTAAAAAAAAATTCAAAATTTTAAAAAACGATGGGCTATAACCCATCGTTTTTTTCATTTTTTTCAAATCCTCAAAAAATATGAAAAACGGCTTGCTATAGTATGCCGTACGATATGGGCTATAGCCCATGGTCAAAAATGATGAAAAATTAGGATAATTTTTTTTTCAAAAATAAAAAAAACAATGGGCTATAACCCATCGTTTTTTTCATTTTTTCATTTTTTTCAAATCCTCAAAAATGATGAAAAACGGCGTGCTATAGTATGCCGTACGATATGGGCTATAGGCCATGGTCCAAAATGATGAAAAACAAGGATTAAAAAGAAATTCAAAAATTCAAAAAACGATGGGCTATAACCCATCGTTTTTTTCATTTTTTCAAATCCTCAAAAATTATGAAAAACGGCGTGCTATAGTATGCCGTACGATATGGGCTATAGCCCATGGTCAAAAATGATGAAAAATGAGGATAATTTCTTTTTCAAAAATTAAAAAAAACAATGGGCTATAACCCATCGTTTTTTTCATTTTTTCATTTTTTTCAAATCCTCAAAAATGATGAAAAACGGCGTGCTATAGTATGCCGTACGATATGGGCTATAGGCCATGGTCCAAAATGATGAAAAACAAGGATTAAAAAGAAATAAAAAAATTCAAAAAACGATGGGCTATAACCCATCGTTTTTTTCATTTTTTCATTTTTTTCAAATCCTCAAAAATGATGAAAAACGGCGTGCTATAGTATGCCGTACGATATGGGCTATAGGCCATGGTCCAAAATGATGAAAAACAAGGATTAAAAAGAAATTCAAAAATTCAAAAAACGATGGGCTATAACCCATCGTTTTTTTCATTTTTTCATTTTTTTCAAATCCTCAAAAATTATGAAAAACGGCGTGCTATAGTATGCCGTACGATATGGGCTATAGCCCATGGTCCAAAATGATGAAAAACGAGGATTAAAAAAAAATTCAAAAATTAAAAAAACGATGGGCTATAACCCATCGTTTTTTTCATTTTTTTCAAATCCTCAAAAAATATGAAAAACGGCTTGCTATAGTATGCCGTACGATATGGGCTATAGCCCATGGTCAAAAATGATGAAAAATGAGGATAATTTTTTTTTCAAAAATAAAAAAAACAATGGGCTATAACCCATCGTTTTTTTTTCATTTTTTCATTTTTTTCAAATCCTCAAAAATGATGAAAAACGGCGTGCTATAGTATGCCGTACGATATGGGCTATAGGCCATGGTCCAAAATGATGAAAAACAAGGATTAAAAAGAAATTCAAAAATTAAAAAAACGATGGGCTATAACCCATCGTTTTTTTCATTTTTTCAAATCCTCAAAAATTATGAAAAACGGCGTGCTATAGTATGCCGTACGATATGGGCTATAGCCCATGGTCAAAAATGATGAAAAATGAGGATAATTTCTTTTTCAAAAATAAAAAAAAACAATGGGCTATAACCCATCGTTTTTTTCATTTTTTCATTTTTTTCAAATCCTCAAAAATGATGAAAAACGGCGTGCTATAGTATGCCGTACGATATGGGCTATAGGCCATGGTCCAAAATGATGAAAAACAAGGATTAAAAAGAAATAAAAAAATTCAAAAAACGATGGGCTATAACCCATCGTTTTTTTCATTTTTTCATTTTTTTCAAATCCTCAAAAATGATGAAAAACGGCGTGCTATAGTATGCCGTACGATATGGGCTATAGGCCATGGTCCAAAATGATGAAAAACAAGGATTAAAAAGAAATTCAAAAATTCAAAAAACGATGGGCTATAACCCATCGTTTTTTTCATTTTTTCATTTTTTTCAAATCCTCAAAAATTATGAAAAACGGCGTGCTATAGTATGCCGTACGATATGGGCTATAGCCCATGGTCAAAAATGATGAAAAATGAGGATAACTTTTTTTTCAAAAATAAAAAAAAACAATGGGCTATAACCCATCGTTTTTTTCATTTTTTCATTTTTTTCAAATCCTCAAAAAATATGAAAAACGGCGTGCTATAGTATGCCGTACGATATGGGCTATAGCCCATGGTAAAAAATGATGAAAAATGAGGATAATTTTTTTTTCAAAAATAAAAAAAACAATGGGCTACCCATCGTTTTTTTCATTTTTTCATTTTTTTCAAATCCTCAAAAATTACTAAAAACGGCGTGCTATAGTATGCCGTACGATATGGGCTATAGGCCATGGTCCAAAATGATGAAAAACAAGGATTAAAAAGAAATTCAAAAATTCAAAAAACGATGGGCTATAACCCATCGTTTTTTTCATTTTTTCATTTTTTTCAAATCCTCAAAAATTATGAAAAATGGCGTGCTATAGTATGCCGTACGATATGGGCTATAGCCCATGGTCAAAAATGATGAAAAATGAGGATAATTTTTTTTCAAAAATTAAAAAAAACAATGGGCTATAACCCATCGTTTTTTTCATTTTTTCATTTTTTTTAAATCCTCAAAAATGATGAAAAACGGCGTGCTATAGTATGCCGTACGATATGGGCTATAGGCCATGGTCCAAAAATGATGAAAAACAAGGATTAAAAAGAAATTAAAAAATTAAAAAATACAATGGGCTATAACCCATCGTTTTTTTCATTTTTTCATTTTTTTCAAATCCTCAAAAATGATGAAAAACGGCGTGCTATAGTATGCCGTACGATATGGGCTATAGGCCATGGTCCAAAATGATGAAAAACAAGGATTAAAAAGAAATTCAAAAATTCAAAAAACGATGGGCTATAACCCATCGTTTTTTTCATTTTTTTCATTTTTTTCAAATCCTCAAAAATTATGAAAAACGGCGTGCTATAGTATGCCGTACGATATGGGCTATAGCCCATATCCTCGCGGTGTATAGCGGTGTATGAGAATGGGTGTTGCGGAGGATGAGACCATTCCTCTCATCCTCCGCAACACAATGCATTCTCTATGGCAACAGCACAAACTTTGGCATGCTACTAGTCCTACATACTTACACCTAGCAACCCCATTCTAGCCTACTTAGGTTCATCTTACGGTGGACATGTTTGCCTGAAAAGGAATCTTTGAAATGTTTCATAGTTTTAGAAATATAGTGCTTTCAAATTTGAGACATTTAACATGGGGCTCAATGGCAGCTCTATAGGCACGTCAAAAGTCACTTTCACCTAGAAACTCCATTCACACTTTTTATTATTCAGCTTACTGTGGAGACACATGCTGGAACTTTTTTTTATTTTTATGTTTTGTAGTTTATGAGTTATTCAACTTAAACGCCCAATGCATTCTCTATGGCAATAGCACAAACTTTGGCATGCTACTAGTCCTACATACTTACACCTAGCAACCCCATTCTAGCCTACTTAGGTTCATCTTACGGTGGACATGTTTGCCTGTAAAGGAATCTTTGAAATGTTTCATAGTTTTAGAAATATAGTGCTTTCAAATTTGAGACATTTAACATGGGGCTCAATGGCAGCTCTATAGGCACGTCAAAAGTCACTTTCACCTAGAAACTCCATTCACACTTTTTATTATTCAGCTTACTGTGGAGACACATGCTGGAACTTCTTTTTATTTTTATGTTTTGTAGTTTATGAGTTATTTAACTTAAACGCCCAATGCATTCTCTATGGCAATAGCACAAACTTTGGCATGCTACTAGTCCTACATACTTACACCTAGCAACCCCATTCTAGCCTACTTAGGTTCATCTTACGGTGGACATGTTTGCCTGAAAAGGAATCTTTGAAATGTTTCATAGTTTTAGAAATATAGTGCTTTCAAATTTACAATGGGGTTCAATGGCAAAAATGATGAAAAACGGCGTGCTATAGTATGCCGTACGATATGGTCCAAAATGATGAAAAACAAGGTTAAATTAAAAAAACGATGGGCTATAACCCATCGTTTTTTTCATTTTTTTCAAATCCTCAAAAATGATGAAAAACGGCGCGTGCTATAGTATGCCGTACGATATGGGCTATAGCCCATGGACCAAAATGATGAAAAACGAGGATTAAAAATAAATCAAAAATTCAAAAAACGATGGGCTATAACCCATCGTTTTTTATTTTTATTTAATTTTTTCAAATCCTCAAAAATTATGAAAAACGGCGTGCTATAGTATGCCGTACGATATGTGCTATAGCCCATCGTCCAAAATGATGAAAAACAAGGATAATTTTTTTTTAATTAAAAAAAACAATGGGCTATAACCCATCGTTTTTTAATTTTTTAATTTTTTTCAAATCCTCAAAAATGATGAAAAACGGCATGCTATACTATGCCGTACGATATGGGCTATAGCCCATGGTCCAAAATGATGAAAAACGAGGATAATTTTTTTTTTATAAAAAAAAAACAATGGGCTATAACCCATCGTTTTTTTCATTTTTTTCAAATCCTCAAAAATGATGAAAAATGGCGTGCTATAGTATGCCGTACGATATGGGCTATAGCCCATGGTCCAAAATGATGAAAAACGAGGATTAAAAAAAAATTCAAAAATTTAAAAAACGATGGGCTATAACCCATCGTTTTTTTCATTTTTTTATTTTTTTCAAATCCTCAAAAAATATGAAAAACGGCTTGCTATAGTATGCCGTACGATATGGGCTATAGCCCATGGTCAAAAATGATGAAAAATTAGGATAAATTTTTTTTCAAAAATAAAAAAAAACAATGGGCTATAACCCATCGTTTTTTTCATTTTTTCATTTTTTTCAAATCCTCAAAAATGATGAAAAACGGCGTGCTATAGTATGCCGTACGATATGGGCTATAGGCCATGGTCCAAAATGATGAAAAACAAGGATTAAAAAGAAATTCAAAAATTCAAAAAACGATGGGCTATAACCCATCGTTTTTTTCATTTTTTCATTTTTTTCAAATCCTCAAAAATTATGAAAAACGGCGTGCTATAGTATGCCGTACGATATGGGCTATAGCCCATATCCTCGCGGTGTATAGCGGTGTATGAGAATGGGTGTTGCGGAGGATGAGACCATTCCTCTCATCCTCCGCAACACAATGCATTCTCTATGGCAATAGCACAAACTTTGGCATGCTCCTAGTCCTACATACTTACACCTAGCAACCCCATTCTAGCCTACTTAGGTTCATCTTACGGTGGACATGTTTGCCTGAAAAAGAATCTTTGAAATGTTTCATAGTTTTAGAAATATAGTGCTTTCAAATTTGAGACATTTAACATGGGGCTCAATGGCAGCTCTATAGGCACGTCAAAAGTCACTTTCACCTAGAAACTCCATTCACACTTTTTATTATTCAGCTTACTGTGGAGACACATGCTGGAACTTTTTTTTATTTTTATGTTTTGTAGTTTATGAGTTATTCAACTTAAACGCCCAATGCATTCTCTATGGCAATAGCACAAACTTTGGCATGCTACTAGTCCTACATACTTACACCTAGCAACCCCATTCTAGCCTACTTAGGTTCATCTTACGGTGGACATGTTTGCCTGAAAAGGAATCTTTGAAATGTTTCATAGTTTTAGAAATATAGTGCTTTCAAATTTACAATGGGGTTCAATGGCAAAAATGATGAAAAACGGCGTGCTATAGTATGCCGTACGATATGGTCCAAAATGATGAAAAACAAGGTTAAATTAAAAAAACGATGGGCTATAACCCATCGTTTTTTTCATTTTTTCATTTTTTTCAAATCCTCAAAAATGATGAAAAACGGCGCGTGCTATAGTATGCCGTACAATATGGGCTATAGCCCATGGACCAAAATGATGAAAAACGAGGATTAAAAATAAATCAAAAATTCAAAAAACGATGGGCTATAACCCATCGTTTTTTATTTTTATTTTATTTTTTCAAATCCTCAAAAATTATGAAAAACGGCGTGCTATAGTATGCCGTACGATATGTGCTATAGCCCATCGTCCAAAATGATGAAAAACAAGGATAATTTTTTTTTAATTAAAAAAAACAATGGGCTATAACCCATCGTTTTTTTATTTTTTTATTTTTTTCAAATCCTCAAAAATGATGAAAAACGGCATGCTATACTATGCCGTACGATATGGGCTATAGCCCATGGTCCAAAATGATGAAAAACGAGGATTTTTTTTTTTTTATAAAAAAAAAACAATGGGCTATAACCCATCGTTTTTTTCATTTTTTTCAAATCCTCAAAAATGATGAAAAACGGCGTGCTATAGTATGCCGTACGATATGGGCTATAGCCCATGGTCCAAAATGATGAAAAACGAGGATTAAAAAAAAATTCAAATTTTTAAAAAACGATGGGCTATAACCCATCGTTTTTTTCATTTTTTTCAAATCCTCAAAAAATATGAAAAACGGCTTGCTATAGTATGCCGTACGATATGGGCTATAGCCCATGGTCAAAAATGATGAAAAATTAGGATAATTTTTTTTTCAAAAATAAAAAAAACAATGGGCTATAACCCATCGTTTTTTTCATTTTTTCATTTTTTTCAAATCCTCAAAAATGATGAAAAACGGCGTGCTATAGTATGCCGTACGATATGGGCTATAGGCCATGGTCCAAAATGATGAAAAACAAGGATTAAAAAGAAATTCAAAAATTCAAAAAACGATGGGCTATAACCCATCGTTTTTTTCATTTTTTCAAATCCTCAAAAATTATGAAAAACGGCGTGCTATAGTATGCCGTACGATATGGGCTATAGCCCATGGTCAAAAATGATGAAAAATGAGGATAATTTCTTTTTCAAAAATTAAAAAAAACAATGGGCTATAACCCATCGTTTTTTTCATTTTTTCATTTTTTTCAAATCCTCAAAAATGATGAAAAACGGCGTGCTATAGTATGCCGTACGATATGGGCTATAGGCCATGGTCCAAAATGATGAAAAACAAGGATTAAAAAGAAATAAAAAAATTCAAAAAACGATGGGCTATAACCCATCGTTTTTTTCATTTTTTCATTTTTTTCAAATCCTCAAAAATGATGAAAAACGGCGTGCTATAGTATGCCGTACGATATGGGCTATAGGCCATGGTCCAAAATGATGAAAAACAAGGATTAAAAAGAAATTCAAAAATTCAAAAAACGATGGGCTATAACCCATCGTTTTTTTCATTTTTTCATTTTTTTCAAATCCTCAAAAATTATGAAAAACGGCGTGCTATAGTATGCCGTACGATATGGGCTATAGCCCATGGTCCAAAATGATGAAAAACGAGGATTAAAAAAAAATTCAAAAATTTAAAAAACGATGGGCTATAACCCATCGTTTTTTTCATTTTTTTCAAATCCTCAAAAAATATGAAAAACGGCTTGCTATAGTATGCCGTACGATATGGGCTATAGCCCATGGTCAAAAATGATGAAAAATGAGGATAATTTTTTTTTCAAAAATAAAAAAAACAATGGGCTATAACCCATCGTTTTTTTTTCATTTTTTCATTTTTTTCAAATCCTCAAAAATGATGAAAAACGGCGTGCTATAGTATGCCGTACGATATGGGCTATAGGCCATGGTCCAAAATGATGAAAAACAAGGATTAAAAAGAAATTCAAAAATTCAAAAAACGATGGGCTATAACCCATCGTTTTTTTCATTTTTTCAAATCCTCAAAAATTATGAAAAACGGCGTGCTATAGTATGCCGTACGATATGGGCTATAGCCCATGGTCAAAAATGATGAAAAATGAGGATAATTTCTTTTTCAAAAATAAAAAAAAACAATGGGCTATAACCCATCGTTTTTTTCATTTTTTCATTTTTTTCAAATCCTCAAAAATGATGAAAAACGGCGTGCTATAGTATGCCGTACGATATGGGCTATAGGCCATGGTCCAAAATGATGAAAAACAAGGATTAAAAAGAAATAAAAAAATTCAAAAAACGATGGGCTATAACCCATCGTTTTTTTCATTTTTTCATTTTTTTCAAATCCTCAAAAATGATGAAAAACGGCGTGCTATAGTATGCCGTACGATATGGGCTATAGGCCATGGTCCAAAATGATGAAAAACAAGGATTAAAAAGAAATTCAAAAATTCAAAAAACGATGGGCTATAACCCATCGTTTTTTTCATTTTTTCATTTTTTTCAAATCCTCAAAAATTATGAAAAACGGCGTGCTATAGTATGCCGTACGATATGGGCTATAGCCCATGGTCAAAAATGATGAAAAATGAGGATAACTTTTTTTTCAAAAATAAAAAAAAACAATGGGCTATAACCCATCGTTTTTTTCATTTTTTCATTTTTTTCAAATCCTCAAAAAATATGAAAAACGGCGTGCTATAGTATGCCGTACGATATGGGCTATAGCCCATGGTAAAAAATGATGAAAAATGAGGATAATTTTTTTTTCAAAAATAAAAAAAACAATGGGCTACCCATCGTTTTTTTCATTTTTTCATTTTTTTCAAATCCTCAAAAATTACTAAAAACGGCGTGCTATAGTATGCCGTACGATATGGGCTATAGGCCATGGTCCAAAATGATGAAAAACAAGGATTAAAAAGAAATTCAAAAATTCAAAAAACGATGGGCTATAACCCATCGTTTTTTTCATTTTTTCATTTTTTTCAAATCCTCAAAAATTATGAAAAATGGCGTGCTATAGTATGCCGTACGATATGGGCTATAGCCCATGGTCAAAAATGATGAAAAATGAGGATAATTTTTTTTCAAAAATTAAAAAAAACAATGGGCTATAACCCATCGTTTTTTTCATTTTTTCATTTTTTTCAAATCCTCAAAAATGATGAAAAACGGCGTGCTATAGTATGCCGTACGATATGGGCTATAGGCCATGGTCCAAAAATGATGAAAAACAAGGATTAAAAAGAAATTCAAAAATTAAAAAATACAATGGGCTATAACCCATCGTTTTTTTCATTTTTTCATTTTTTTCAAATCCTCAAAAATGATGAAAAACGGCGTGCTATAGTATGCCGTACGATATGGGCTATAGGCCATGGTCCAAAATGATGAAAAACAAGGATTAAAAAGAAATTCAAAAATTCAAAAAACGATGGGCTATAACCCATCGTTTTTTTCATTTTTTTCATTTTTTTCAAATCCTCAAAAATTATGAAAAACGGCGTGCTATAGTATGCCGTACGATATGGGCTATAGCCCATATCCTCGCGGTGTATAGCGGTGTATGAGAATGGGTGTTGCGGAGGATGAGACCATTCCTCTCATCCTCCGCAACACAATGCATTCTCTATGGCAACAGCACAAACTTTGGCATGCTACTAGTCCTACATACTTACACCTAGCAACCCCATTCTAGCCTACTTAGGTTCATCTTACGGTGGACATGTTTGCCTGAAAAGGAATCTTTGAAATGTTTCATAGTTTTAGAAATATAGTGCTTTCAAATTTGAGACATTTAACATGGGGCTCAATGGCAGCTCTATAGGCACGTCAAAAGTCACTTTCACCTAGAAACTCCATTCACACTTTTTATTATTCAGCTTACTGTGGAGACACATGCTGGAACTTTTTTTTATTTTTATGTTTTGTAGTTTATGAGTTATTCAACTTAAACGCCCAATGCATTCTCTATGGCAATAGCACAAACTTTGGCATGCTACTAGTCCTACATACTTACACCTAGCAACCCCATTCTAGCCTACTTAGGTTCATCTTACGGTGGACATGTTTGCCTGTAAAGGAATCTTTGAAATGTTTCATAGTTTTAGAAATATAGTGCTTTCAAATTTGAGACATTTAACATGGGGCTCAATGGCAGCTCTATAGGCACGTCAAAAGTCACTTTCACCTAGAAACTCCATTCACACTTTTTATTATTCAGCTTACTGTGGAGACACATGCTGGAACTTTTTTTTATTTTTATGTTTTGTAGTTTATGAGTTATTTAACTTAAACGCCCAATGCATTCTCTATGGCAACAGCACAAACTTTGGCATGCTACTAGTCCTACATACTTACACCTAGCAACCCCATTCTAGCCTACTTAGGTTCATCTTACGGTGGACATGTTTGCCTGAAAAGGAATCTTTGAAATGTTTCATAGTTTTAGAAATATAGTGCTTTCAAATTTGAGACATTTAACATGGGGCTCAATGGCAGCTCTATAGGCACGTCAAAAGTCACTTTCACCTAGAAACTCCATTCACACTTTTTATTATTCAGCTTACTGTGGAGACACATGCTGGAACTTTTTTTTATTTTTATGTTTTGTAGTTTATGAGTTATTCAACTTAAACGCCCAATGCATTCTCTATGGCAATAGCACAAACTTTGGCATGCTACTAGTCCTACATACTTACACCTAGCAACCCCATTCTAGCCTACTTAGGTTCATCTTACGGTGGACATGTTTGCCTGTAAAGGAATCTTTGAAATGTTTCATAGTTTTAGAAATATAGTGCTTTCAAATTTGAGACATTTAACATGGGGCTCAATGGCAGCTCTATAGGCACGTCAAAAGTCACTTTCACCTAGAAACTCCATTCACACTTTTTATTATTCAGCTTACTGTGGAGACACATGCTGGAACTTTTTTTTATTTTTATGTTTTGTAGTTTATGAGTTATTTAACTTAAACGCCCAATGCATTCTCTATGGCAATAGCACAAACTTTGGCATGCTACTAGTCCTACATACTTACACCTAGCAACCCCATTCTAGCCTACTTAGGTTCATCTTACGGTGGACATGTTTGCCTGAAAAGGAATCTTTGAAATGTTTCATAGTTTTAGAAATATAGTGCTTTCAAATTTGAGACATTTAACATGGGGCTCAATGGCAGCTCTATAGGCACGTCAAAAGTCACTTTCACCTAGAAACTCCATTCACACTTTTTATTATTCAGCTTACTGTGGAGACACATGCTGGAACTTTTTTTTATTTTTATGTTTTGTAGTTTATGAGTTATTTAACTTAAACGCCCAATGCATTCTCTATGGCAATAGCACAAACTTTGGCATGCTACTAGTCCTACATACTTACACCTAGCAACCCCATTCTAGCCTACTTAGGTTCATCTTACGGTGGACATGTTTGCCTGTAAAGGAATCTTTGAAATGTTTCATAGTTTTAGAAATATAGTGCTTTCAAATTTGAGACATTTAACATGGGGCTCAATGGCAGCTCTATAGGCACGTCAAAAGTCACTTTCACCTAGAAACTCCATTCACACTTTTTATTATTCAGCTTACTGTGGAGACACATGCTGGAACTTTTTTTTATTTTTATGTTTTGTAGTTTATGAGTTATTTAACTTAAACGCCCAATGCATTCTCTATGGCAATAGCACAAACTTTGGCATGCTACTAGTCCTACATACTTACACCTAGCAACCCCATTCTAGCCTACTTAGGTTCATCTTACGGTGGACATGTTTGCCTGAAAAGGAATCTTTGAAATGTTTCATAGTTTTAGAAATATAGTGCTTTCAAATTTGAGACATTTAACATGGGGCTCAATGGCAGCTCTATAGGCACGTCAAAAGTCACTTTCACCTAGAAACTCCATTCACACTTTTTATTATTCAGCTTACTGTGGAGACACATGCTGGAACTTTTTTTTATTTTTATGTTTTGTAGTTTATGAGTTATTTAACTTAAACGCCCAATGCATTCTCTATGGCAATAGCACAAACTTTGGCATGCTACTAGTCCTACATACTTACACCTAGCAACCCCATTCTAGCCTACTTAGGTTCATCTTACGGTGGACATGTTTGCCTGAAAAGGAATCTTTGAAATGTTTCATAGTTTTAGAAATATAGTGCTTTCAAATTTACAATGGGGCTCAATGGCAAAAATGATGAAAAACGGCGTGCTATAGTATGCCGTACGATATGGTCCAAAATGATGAAAAACAAGGTTAAATTCAAAAAACGATGGGCTATAACCCATCGTTTTTTTTATTTTTTCATTTTTTTTCAAATCCTCAAAAATGATGAAAAACGGCGCGTGCTATAGTATGCCGTACGATATGGGCTATAGCCCATGGACCAAAATGATGAAAAACGAGGATTAAAGAAAAATCTAAAATTCAAAATACGATGGGCTATCGTTTTTTTTATTTTTTTATTTTTTTCAAATCCTCATAAATTATGAAAAACGGCGTGCTATAGTATGCCGTACGATATGGGCTATAGCCCATGGTCCAAAATGATGAAAAACGAGAATTTAAAAAAAATCAAAAATTCAAAATGATGAAAAACGGCGTGCTATAGTATGCCGTACGATATGGTCCAAAATGATGAAAAACAAGGTTAAATTCAAAAAACGATGGGCTATAACCCATCGTTTTTTTCATTTTTTCATTTTTTTCAAATCCTCAAAAATGATGAAAAACGGCGCGTGCTATAGTATGCCGTACGATATGGGCTATAGCCCATGGACCAAAATGATGAAAAACGAGGATAAAAAAAAGAATCGAAAATTTAAAAAACGATGGGCTATAACCCATGTTTTTTTTTTTTTATATATTTTTTAAATCCTCAAAAATGATGAAAAACGGCGTGCTATAGTATGCCGTACGGTATGGGCTATAGCCCATGGTCAAAAATGATGAAAAACGAGGATAATTTTTTTTTCAAAAATTCAAAAAACGATGGCCTATAACCCATCTTTTTTTTCTTTTTTTTCAAATCTTCAAAAATGATAAAAAATGGCGTGCTATAGTATGCCGTACGGTATGGGCTATAGCCCATGGTCAAAAATGATGAAAAACGAGGATTAAAAAAAAATCAAAAATCAAAAAAGATGGGCTATAACCCATGTTTTTTTCATTTTTTTCAAATCCTCAAAAATGATGAAAAACGGCGTGCTATAGTATGCCGTATGGTATGGGCTATAGCCCATGGTCAAAAATGATGAAAAACGAGGATTAAAAAAAAATCAAAATTTCAAAAAACGATGGGCTATAGCCCATGGTCAAAAATGATGAAAAACGAGGATAAAAAAAAGAATCGAAAAATAAAAAAACGATGGGCTATAACTCATGTTTTTTTTTTTATATATATTTTTTAAATCCTCAAAAATGATGAAAAACGGCGTGCTATAGTATGCCGTACGGTATGGGCTATAGCCCATGGTCAAAAATGATGAAAAACGAGGATTAAAAAATAAGTCAAAAATTCAAAAAACGATGGGCTATAACCCATGTTTTTTTTTTTGTTTTTTTTTTCAAATCCTCAAAAATGATGAAAAACGGCATGCTATAGTATGCCGTACGGTATGGGCTATAGCCCATGGTCAAAAATGATGAAAAACGAGGATAAAAAAAATAATCGAAAAATAAAAAAACGATGGGCTATAACCCATGTTTTGTTTTTTTTATATATTTTTTAAATCCTCAAAAATGATGAAAAAAGGCGTGCTATAGTATGCCGTACGGTATGGGCTATAGCCCATGGTCAAAAATGATGAAAAACGAGGATAAAAAAATAATAATCAAAAATTCAAAAAATGATGTTTTGTTTTTTTTTTGTTTTTTTCAAATCCTCAAAAATGATGAAAAACGGCGTGCTATAGTATGCCGTACGGTATGGGCTATAGCCCATGTTTAAAAAATGATGAAAAACGAGGTTACACTTTTTTTTCAGAAAATCTAAAAACGATGGGCTATAACCCATTGTTTTCTTTTTTTTCTTTTTTTTTAAATCCTAAAAATGATGAAAAACGGCGTGCTATAGTATGCCGTACGGTATGGGCTATAGCCCATGTTTAAAAATGATGAAAAACGAGGTAAAATTTTTTTTTCAAAAAAAATATCTAAAATTCAAAAAACGATGGGCTATAACCCATCGTTTTTTTTTTTCATTTTTTCATTTTTTTCAAATCCTCAAAAATGATGAAAAACGGCATGCTATAGTATGCCGTACGGTATGGGCTATAGCCCATGGTCAAAAATGATGAAAAACGAGGATTTTCTTTTTTTTCAAAAATTCAAAAAACGATGGGCTATAACCCATTGTTTTCTTTTTTTTCATTATTTTCAAATCCTCAAAATGATGAAAAACGGCGTGCTACAGTATGCCGTATGATATGGGCTATTAGACGAGCGTTTTCTTTTTAATCCTTTGCCCATGGACAAAAATGATGAAAAACGAGGATAAAAAAAATAATCTAAAATTCAAAAAAGGATGGGCTATAACCCATGTTTTTTTTTTGTTTTTTTTTTCAAATCCTCAAAAATGATGAGAAACGGCGTGCTATAGTATGCCGTACGGTATGGGCTATAGCCCATGGTCAAAAATGATGAAAAACGAGGATAAAAAAAAAATCAAAATTTCAAAAAACGATGGGCTATAACCCATGTTTTTTTTTTTTTTTTTTTTTTTTTTCAAATCCTCAAAAAAGATGAAAAACGGCGTGCTATAGTATGCCGTACGATATGGGCTATAGCCCATGGTCAAAAATGATGAAAAATGAGGATAACTTTTTTTTCAAAAATAAAAAAAAACAATGGGCTATAACCCATCGTTTTTTTTCATTTTTTCATTTTTTTCAAATCCTCAAAAAATATGAAAAACGGCGTGCTATAGTATGCCGTACGATATGGGCTATAGCCCATGGTAAAAAATGATGAAAAATGAGGATAATTTTTTTTTCAAAAATAAAAAAAACAATGGGCTACCCATCGTTTTTTTCATTTTTTCATTTTTTTCAAATCCTCAAAAATTACTAAAAACGGCGTGCTATAGTATGCCGTACGATATGGGCTATAGGCCATGGTCCAAAATGATGAAAAACAAGGATTAAAAAGAAATTCAAAAATTCAAAAAACGATGGGCTATAACCCATCGTTTTTTTCATTTTTTCATTTTTTTCAAATCCTCAAAAATTATGAAAAATGGCGTGCTATAGTATGCCGTACGATATGGGCTATAGCCCATGGTCAAAAATGATGAAAAATGAGGATAATTTTTTTTCAAAAATTAAAAAAAACAATGGGCTATAACCCATCGTTTTTTTCATTTTTTCATTTTTTTCAAATCCTCAAAAATGATGAAAAACGGCGTGCTATAGTATGCCGTACGATATGGGCTATAGGCCATGGTCCAAAAATGATGAAAAACAAGGATTAAAAAGAAATTCAAAAATTAAAAAATACAATGGGCTATAACCCATCGTTTTTTTCATTTTTTCATTTTTTTCAAATCCTCAAAAATGATGAAAAACGGCGTGCTATAGTATGCCGTACGATATGGGCTATAGGCCATGGTCCAAAATGATGAAAAACAAGGATTAAAAAGAAATTCAAAAATTCAAAAAACGATGGGCTATAACCCATCGTTTTTTTCATTTTTTTCATTTTTTTCAAATCCTCAAAAATTATGAAAAACGGCGTGCTATAGTATGCCGTACGATATGGGCTATAGGCCATGGTCCAAAAATGATGAAAAACAAGGATTAAAAAGAAATTCAAAAATTAAAAAATACAATGGGCTATAACCCATCGTTTTTTTCATTTTTTCATTTTTTTCAAATCCTCAAAAATGATGAAAAACGGCGTGCTATAGTATGCCGTACGATATGGGCTATAGGCCATGGTCCAAAATGATGAAAAACAAGGATTAAAAAGAAATTCAAAAATTCAAAAAACGATGGGCTATAACCCATCGTTTTTTTCTTTTTTTCATTTTTTTCAAATCCTCAAAAATTATGAAAAACGGCGTGCTATAGTATGCCGTACGATATGGGCTATAGCCCATATCCTCGCGGTGTATAGCGGTGTATGAGAATGGGTGTTGCGGAGGATGAGACCATTCCTCTCATCCTCCGCAACACAATGCATTCTCTATGGCAACAGCACAAACTTTGGCATGCTACTAGTCCTACATACTTACACCTAGCAACCCCATTCTAGCCTACTTAGGTTCATCTTACGGTGGACAAGTTTGCCTGAAAAGGAATCTTTGAAATGTTTCATAGTTTTAGAAATATAGTGCTTTCAAATTTGAGACATTTAACATGGGGCTCAATGGCAGCTCTATAGGCACGTCAAAAGTCACTTTCACCTAGAAACTCCATTCACACTTTTTATTATTCAGCTTACTGTGGAGACACATGCTGGAACTTTTTTTTATTTTTATGTTTTGTAGTTCATGAGTTATTCAATTTAAACGCCCAATGCATTCTCTATGGCAATAGCACAAACTTTGGCATGCTACTAGTCCTACATACTTACACCTAGCAACCCCATTCTAGCCTATTTAGGTTCATCTTACGGTGGACATGTTTGCCTGAAAAGGAATCTTTGAAATGTTTCATAGTTTTAGAAATATAGTGCTTTCAAATTTGAGACATTTAACATGGGGCTCAATGGCAGCTCTATAGGCACGTCAAAAGTCACTTTCACCTAGAAACTCCATTCACACTTTTTATTATTCAGCTTACTGTGGAGACACATGCTGGAACTTTTTTTTATTTTTATGTTTTGTAGTTTATGAGTTATTCAACTTAAACGCCCAATGCATTCTCTATGGCAATAGCACAAACTTTGGCATGCTACTAGTCCTACATACTTACACCTAGCAACCCCATTCTAGCCTACTTAGGTTCATCTTACGGTGGACATGTTTGCCTGTAAAGGAATCTTTGAAATGTTTCATAGTTTTAGAAATATAGTGCTTTCAAATTTGAGACATTTAACATGGGGCTCAATGGCAGCTCTATAGGCACGTCAAAAGTCACTTTCACCTAGAAACTCCATTCACACTTTTTATTATTCAGCTTACTGTGGAGACACATGCTGGAACTTTTTTTTATTTTTATGTTTTGTAGTTTATGAGTTATTTAACTTAAACGCCCAATGCATTCTCTATGGCAATAGCACAAACTTTGGCATGCTACTAGTCCTACATACTTACACCTAGCAACCCCATTCTAGCCTACTTAGGTTCATCTTACGGTGGACATGTTTGCCTGAAAAGGAATCTTTGAAATGTTTCATAGTTTTAGAAATATAGTGCTTTCAAATTTGAGACATTTAACATGGGGCTCAATGGCAGCTCTATAGGCACGTCAAAAGTCACTTTCACCTAGAAACTCCATTCACACTTTTTATTATTCAGCTTACTGTGGAGACACATGCTGGAACTTTTTTTTATTTTTATGTTTTGTAGTTTATGAGTTATTTAACTTAAACGCCCAATGCATTCTCTATGGCAATAGCACAAACTTTGGCATGCTACTAGTCCTACATACTTACACCTAGCAACCCCATTCTAGCCTACTTAGGTTCATCTTACGGTGGACATGTTTGCCTGAAAAGGAATCTTTGAAATGTTTCATAGTTTTAGAAATATAGTGCTTTCAAATTTACAATGGGGCTCAATGGCAAAAATGATGAAAAACGGCGTGCTATAGTATGCCGTACGATATGGTCCAAAATGATGAAAAACAAGGTTAAATTCAAAAAACGATGGGCTATAACCCATCGTTTTTTTTATTTTTTCATTTTTTTTCAAATCCTCAAAAATGATGAAAAACGGCGCGTGCTATAGTATGCCGTACGATATGGGCTATAGCCCATGGACCAAAATGATGAAAAACGAGGATTAAAGAAAAATCTAAAATTCAAAATACGATGGGCTATCGTTTTTTTAATTTTTTAATTTTTTTCAAATCCTCATAAATTATGAAAAACGGCGTGCTATAGTATGCCGTACGATATGGGCTATAGCCCATGGTCCAAAATGATGAAAAACGAGAATTAAAAAAAAATCAAAAATTCAAAATGATGAAAAACGGCGTGCTATAGTATGCCGTACGATATGGTCCAAAATGATGAAAAACAAGGTTAAATTCAAAAAACGATGGGCTATAACCCATCGTTTTTTTCATTTTTTCATTTTTTTCAAATCCTCAAAAATGATGAAAAACGGCGCGTGCTATAGTATGCCGTACGATATGGGCTATAGCCCATGGACCAAAATGATGAAAAACGAGGATAAAAAAAAGAATCGAAAATTTAAAAAACGATGGGCTATAACCCATGTTTTTTTTTTTTTATATATTTTTTAAATCCTCAAAAATGATGAAAAACGGCGTGCTATAGTATGCCGTACGGTATGGGCTATAGCCCATGGTCAAAAATGATGAAAAACGAGGATAATTTTTTTTTCAAAAATTCAAAAAACGATGGCCTATAACCCATCTTTTTTTTCTTTTTTTTCAAATCTTCAAAAATGATAAAAAATGGCGTGCTATAGTATGCCGTACGGTATGGGCTATAGCCCATGGTCAAAAATGATGAAAAACGAGGATTAAAAAAAAATCAAAAATCAAAAAAGATGGGCTATAACCCATGTTTTTTTCATTTTTTTCAAATCCTCAAAAATGATGAAAAACGGCGTGCTATAGTATGCCGTATGGTATGGGCTATAGCCCATGGTCAAAAATGATGAAAAACGAGGATTAAAAAAAAATCAAAATTTCAAAAAACGATGGGCTATAGCCCATGGTCAAAAATGATGAAAAACGAGGATAAAAAAAAGAATCGAAAAATAAAAAAACGATGGGCTATAACTCATGTTTTTTTTTTTATATATATTTTTTAAATCCTCAAAAATGATGAAAAACGGCGTGCTATAGTATGCCGTACGGTATGGGCTATAGCCCATGGTCAAAAATGATGAAAAACGAGGATAAAAAAATAAGTCAAAAATTCAAAAAACGATGGGCTATAACCCATGTTTTTTTTTTTTTTTTTTTTCAAATCCTCAAAAATGATGAAAAACGGCATGCTATAGTATGCCGTACGGTATGGGCTATAGCCCATGGTCAAAAATGATGAAAAACGAGGATAAAAAAAATAATCGAAAAATAAAAAAACGATGGGCTATAACCCATGTTTTGTTTTTTTTATATATTTTTTAAATCCTCAAAAATGATGAAAAACGGCGTGCTATAGTATGCCGTACGGTATGGGCTATAGCCCATGGTCAAAAATGATGAAAAACGAGGATAAAAAAAAATAATCAAAAATTCAAAAAATGATGTTTTGTTTTTTTTTCATTTTTTTCAAATCCTCAAAAATGATGAAAAACGGCGTGCTATAGTATGCCGTACGGTATGGGCTATAGCCCATGTTTAAAAAATGATGAAAAACGAGGTTACACTTTTTTTTCAGAAAATCTAAAAACGATGGGCTATAACCCATTGTTTTCTTTTTTTTCTTTTTTTTTAAATCCTAAAAATGATGAAAAACGGCGTGCTATAGTATGCCGTACGGTATGGGCTATAGCCCATGTTTAAAAATGATGAAAAACGAGGTAAATTTTTTTTTCAAAAAAAATATCTAAAATTCAAAAAACGATGGGCTATAACCCATCGTTTTTTTTTTTCATTTTTTCATTTTTTTCAAATCCTCAAAAATGATGAAAAACGGCATGCTATAGTATGCCGTACGGTATGGGCTATAGCCCATGGTCAAAAATGATGAAAAACGAGGATTTTCTTTTTTTTCAAAAATTCAAAAAACGATGGGCTATAACCCATTGTTTTCTTTTTTTTCATTATTTTCAAATCCTCAAAAATGATGAAAAACGGCGTGCTACAGTATGCCGTATGATATGGGCTATTAGACGAGCGTTTTCTTTTTAATCCTTTGCCCATGGACAAAAATGATGAAAAACGAGGATAAAAAAAATAATCTAAAATTCAAAAAAGGATGGGCTATAACCCATGTTTTTTTTTTTTTTTTTTTTTCAAATCCTCAAAAATGATGAGAAACGGCGTGCTATAGTATGCCGTACGGTATGGGCTATAGCCCATGGTCAAAAATGATGAAAAACGAGGATAAAAAAAAAATCAAAATTTCAAAAAACGATGGGCTATAACCCATGTTTTTTTTTTTTTTTTTTTTTTTTTCAAATCCTCAAAAAAGATGAAAAACGGCGTGCTATAGTATGCCGTACGGTATGGGCTATAGCCCATGTTTAAAAAATGATGAAAAACGAGGTTACACTTTTTTTTCAGAAAATCTAAAAACGATGGGCTATAACCCATTGTTTTCTTTTTTTTCATTTTTTTTAAATCCTCAAAAATGATGAAAAACGGCGTGCTATAGTATGCCGTACGGTATGGGCTATAGCCCATGTTTAAAAATGATGAAAAACTAGGTTAATTTTTTTTTTCAAAAAAAATATCTAAAATTCAAAAAACGATGGGCTATAACCCATCGTTTTTTTTTCATTTTTTCATTTTTTTCAAATCCTCAAAAATGATAGAAAACGGCGTGCTATAGTATGCCGTACGGTATGGGCTAGAGCCCATGGTCAAAAATGATGAAAAACGAGGATAAAAAAAGAAGTCAAAAATTCAAAAAACGATGGGCTATAACCCATGTTTTTTTTTTTTTTTTTTTTTTCAAATCCTCAAAAATGATGAAAAACGGCATGCTATAGTATGCCGTACGGTATGGGCTATAGCCCATGGTCAAAAATGATGAAAAACGAGGATAAAAAAAATAATCTAAAAAAAAAAAAACGATGGGCTATAACCCATGTTTTTTTTTTTTTTTTTTTTTTTTTTCAAATCCTCAAAAAAGATGAAAAACGGCGTGCTATAGTATGCCGTACGGTATGGGCTATAGCCCATGTTTAAAAAATGATGAAAAACGAGGTTACACTTTTTTTTCAGAAAATCTAAAAACGATGGGCTATAACCCATTGTTTTCTTTTTTTTCTTTTTTTTTTAAATCCTCAAAAATGATGAAAAACGGCGTGCTATAGTATGCCGTACGGTATGGGCTATAGCCCATGTTTAAAAATGATGAAAAACTAGGATAATTTTTTTTTTCAAAAAAAAATATCTAAAATTCAAAAAACGATGGGCTATAACCCATCGTTTTTTTTTCATTTTTTCATTTTTTTCAAATCCTCAAAAATGATAGAAAACGGCGTGCTATAGTATGCCGTACGGTATGGGCTAGAGCCCATGGTCAAAAATGATGAAAAACGAGGATTAAAAAAGAAGTCAAAAATTCAAAAAACGATGGGCTATAACCCATGTTTTTTTTTTTTTTTTTTTTTTCAAATCCTCAAAAATGATGAAAAACGGCATGCTATAGTATGCCGTACGGTATGGGCTATAGCCCATGGTCAAAAATGATGAAAAACGAGGATAAAAAAAATAATCTAAAAAAAAAAAAACGATGGGCTATAACCCATGTTTTGTTTTTTTTATATATTTTTTAAATCCTCAAAAATGATGAAAAACTGCGTGCTATAGTATGCCGTACGGTATGGGCTATAGCCCATGGTCAAAAATGATGAAAAACGAGGATAAAAAAAAAATCAAAAATTCAAAAAATTATGTTTTTTTTTTTTTTTCATTTTTTTCAAATCCTCAAAAATGATGAAAAACGGCGTGCTATAGTATGCCGTACGGTATGGGCTATAGCCCATGTTTAAAAATGATTAAAAACAACGTTAATTTCTTTTTTCAAAAATTTAAAAAAACGATGGGCTATAACCCATGTTTTTTTTTTTTTATCCTCAAAAATTATGAAAAACGGCGTGCTATAGTATGCCGTATGGTATGGGCTATATATAGCCCATGGTCAAAAATGATGAAAAACGAGGATAAAAAAAATAATCTAAAATTCAAAAAAGGATGGGCTATAACCCATGTTTTCTTTTTTTTTTTTTTTTTATCCTCAAAAATTATGAAAAACGGCGTGCTATAGTATGCCGTACGGTATGGGCTATAGCCCATGGTGAAAAATGATGAAAAACGAGGATAAAAAAAAAATCAAAATTTCAAAAAACGATGGGCTATCACCCATGTTTTTTTTTTTTTTTTTTTTTTTTTTAATCCTCAAAAATGATGAAAAACGGCGTGCTATAGTATGCCGTACGATATGGGCTATAGCCCATATCCTCGCGGTGTATAGCGGTGTATGTGTGTTGCAGAGGATGAGAGGCATTCCTCTCATCCTCCCATTCTCATACACCCATCCCCAATGCATTCTCTATGGCAATAGCACAAACTTTGGCATGCTACTAGTCCTACATACTTACACCTAGCAACCCCATTCTAGCCTACTTAGGTTCATCTTACGGTGGACATGTTTGCCTGAAAAGGAATCTTTGAAATGTTTCATAGTTTTAGAAATATAGTGCTTTGAAATTTACAATGGGGCTCAATGGCAGACATTGGCACATCAAAAATCACTTTCACCTAGAAAGTCCATTCACACTTTTTATTATTCAGCTTACTGTGGAGACACATGCTGGAACTTTTTACTTTGAAATGTTTTATAGTTTCTGAGTTATTTAAATTAAACGCCCAATGCATTCTAGTCTGTGGCAATAGCACAAACTTTGGCATGCTACTAGTCCTACATACAAAATGATGAAAAACGAGGATAAAAAAATTAAAAAAAAAAAGAAAACGATGGGCTATAACCCATCGTTCTTTTTCTTTTTCTTTTTTTTTCAAATCCTCAAAAATGATGAAAAACGGCGTGCTATAGTATGCCGTACGGTATGGGCTATAGCCCTTGGTCAAAATGGATGAAAAACGAGGATAAGAAAAATTAAAAAAAAAAAAAAACGATGGGCTATAACCCATGTTTTTTTTGTTTTTGTTTTTTCAAATCCTCAAAAATGATGAAAAACGGTGTGCTATAGTATGCCGTACGGTATGGGCTATAGCCCATGTTCAAAAATGATGAAAAACGAGGTTACTTTTTTTTCCTCCAAAAATTCAAAAGACGATGGGCTATAACCCATGTTTTTTTTTGTTTTTTTTTTTTCAAATCCTCAAAAATGATGAAAAACGGCGTGCTATAGTATGCCGTACGGTATGGGCTATAGCCCATTGTCAAAAATGATGAAAAACAAGGATTAAAAAAAAATCAAAAAACGATGGGCTATAACCCATGTTTTTTTTTTTTTTTTCAAATCCTCAAAAATGATGAAAAACGGCGTGCTATTGTATGCCGTACGGTATGGGCAATAGCCCATGTTTAAAAATGATGAAAAACGAGGTTAATTCTTTTTTTCAGAAATTCAAAAAACGATGGGCTATAACCCATGTTTTGTTTTTTTTTGTTTTTCAAATCGTCAAAAATGATGAAAAACTGCGTGCTATAGTATGCCGTACGGTATGGGCTATAGCCCATGGTCAAAAATTCAAAAAACGAGGATAAAAATTAATTCAAAAATTCAAAAAACGATGGGCTATAACCCATGTTTTTTTTTTTTTTTTTTAAATCCTCAAAAATGATGAAAAACGGCGTGCTATAGTATGCCGTACGGTATGGGCTATAGCCCATGTTTAAAAATGATGAGAAACGAGGTTAAGTCTTTTTTTTCAGAAATTCAAAAAACGATGGGCTATAACCCATCGTTTTTTTTTTTTTTCATTCTTTTCAAATCCTCAAAAATGATGAAAAACGGCACGCTACAGTATGCCGTATGATATGGGCTATAGCCCATGGTCAAAAATGATGAAAAACGAGGATAAAAAAAATCTAAAATTCAAAAAACAATGGGCTATAACCCATGTTTTTTTTTTTCAAATCCTCAAAAATGATGAAAAACGGCGTGCTATAGTATGCCGTATGGTATAGCCCATGGTCAAAAATGATGAAAAACGAGGATAATTCTTTTTCAAAAATTCAAAAAACGATGGGCTATAACCCATGTTTTCATTTTTTTTCATTTTTTTCAAATTCTCAAAAATGATGAAAAACGGCGTGCTATAGTATGCCGTACGGTATGGGCTATAGCCCATGGTCAAAAATGATGAAAAACGAGGATAAAAATAAATTCAAAAATTCAAAAAACGATGGGCTATAACCCATGTTTTTTTTGTTTTGTTTTTTTTCAAGTCCTCAAAAATGATGAAAAACGGTGTGCTATAGTATGCTGTACGGTATGGGCTATAGCCCATGGTCGAAAATGATGAAAAACGAGGATAAAAGAAATAATTTTTTACAGTCTATGGTTTTTACAGTCTATGGTCAAAAATGATGAAAAACGAGGATAAAAGAAATAATAAAAAATAAAAAAAACGATGGGCTATAACCCATGTTTTTTTCTTTTTTTTTAATCCTCAAAAATGATGAAAAACGGCGTGCTATAGTATGCCGTACGGTATGGGCTATAGCCCATGGTCAAAAATGATGAAAAACGAGGATAATTTTTTTTTCAAAAATTCAAAAAACGATGAGCTATAACCCATGTTTTGTTTTTTTTTCGTTTTTTTCAAATCCTCAAAAATGATGAAAAACGGCGTGCTATAGTATGCCGTACGGTATGGGCTATAGCCCATGGTCAAAAATGATGAAAAACGAGGATAAAAAAAAAAATCGAAAATTAAAAAAACGATGGGCTATAACCCATGTTTTTTTTGTTTTTGTTTTTTCAAATCCTCAAAAATGATGAAAAACGGTGTGCTATAGTATGCCGTACGGTATGGGCTATAGCCCATGTTCAAAAATGATGAAAAACGAGGTTACTTTTTTTTCCTCCAAAAATTCAAAAGACGATGGGCTATAACCCATGTTTTTTTTTTGTTTTTGTTTTTTCAAATCCTCAAAAATGATGAAAAACGGCGTGCTATAGTATGCCGTACGGTATGGGCTATAGCCCATTGTCAAAAATGATGAAAAACAAGGATAAAAAAAAATCAAAAAACAATGGGCTATAACCCATGTTTTTTTTTTTTTTTTCAAATCCTCAAAAATGATGAAAAACGGCGTGCTATTGTATGCCGTACGGTATGGGCTATAGCCCATGTTTAAAAATGATGAAAAACGAGGTTAATTCTTTTTTTCAGAAATTCAAAAAACGATGGGCTATAACCCATGTTTTGTTTTTTTTTGTTTTTCAAATCCTCAAAAATGATGAAAAACTGCGTGCTATAGTATGCCGTACGGTATGGGCTATAGCCCATGGTCAAAAATGATGAAAAACGAGGATAAAAATAAATTCAAAAATTCAAAAAACGATGGGCTATAACCCATGTTTTTTTTTTTTTTTTTTCAAATCCTCAAAAATGATGAAAAACGGCATGCTATAGTATGCCGTACGGTATGGGCTATAGCCCATGTTTAAAAATGATGAGAAACGAGGTTAAGTCTTTTTTTTCAGAAATTCAAAAAACGATGGGCTATAACCCATCGTTTTATTTTTTTTTCATTCTTTTCAAATCCTCAAAAATGATGAAAAACGGCACGCTACAGTATGCCGTATGATATGGGCTATAGCCCAAGGTCAAAAATGTAGAAAAACGAGGATAAAAAAAATCTAAAATTCAAAAAACAATGGGCTATAACCCATGTTTTTTTTTTTCAAATCCTCAAAAATGATGAAAAACGGCGTGCTATAGTATGCCGTATGGTATAGCCCATGGTCAAAAATGATGAAAAACGAGGATAATTCTTTTTCAAAAATTCAAAAAACGATGGGCTATAACCCATGTTTTCATTTTTTTTCATTTTTTTCAAATTCTCAAAAATGATGAAAAACGGCGTGCTATAGTATGCCGTACGGTATGGGCTATAGCCCATGGTCAAAAATGATGAAAAACGAGGATAAAAATAAATTCAAAAATTCAAAAAACGATGGGCTATAACCCATGTTTTTTTTTTTTTTTTTTTTTCAAGTCCTCAAAAATGATGAAAAACGGTGTGCTATAGTATGCTGTACAGTATGGGCTATAGCCCATGGTCGAAAATGATGAAAAACGAGGATAAAAAAAAAATCTAAAATTCAAAAAACGATGGGCTATAACCCATGTTTTTTTGTTTTGTTTCTTTCAAATCCTCAAAAATGATGAAAAACGGCGTGCTATAGTATGCCGTATGGTATAGCCCATGGTCAAAAATGATGAAAAACGAGGATAATTTTTTTTCAAAAATTCAAAAAACGATGGGCTATAACCCATGTTTTTTTTTTTTTTTTTTTTTTTTTAATTCTCAAAAATGATGAAAAACGGCGTGCTATAGTATGCCGTACGGTATGGGCTATAGCCAGGGGGGCAGTCAGACAGATATTTTGTGAAGCCTGAAACTCCTGAAAGTTCATATAATGGCCTGTTGTGGCGCTGTCACTGGACCCAGAAAAACCCATAGCCCCATAGAAGTCCATGTATTTGGGCCCAACTTCACCTAGACTGTATTACCTTAATAAACATGGTCATGAATACTTTCTGCTTCCAGTCACTAGTTTAAAGTCTCATTTCTAATGTCATAATATTCTTTTTGGAAAATTATCGTCCCATTTATAAAATAAATTACCATAAAGTCGCGTATGTTCTGAGGGGCGTGGCTACCGTTACAGTCTATGATCGGGAGTCCCCACCCACTCGAGTCAAAATAAAAACCAATGGAGAAGAAGGGGGGAAGTCCCGCCTCGTTGTCTGGGCAGCCAATGGCCAGCTGGGCCCAATCGGAGCCAGCCAATGGCCAGCTGGGCCCAAACGGATCTAGAAAGATGGCGACTTACAGTGCAGGAATAAGAGGCTTCATTTTACGTCCCTGTTAGACCCGGGGAACGCTTTGTCCATATTTTTTACAGTCTATGGTTTTTACAGTCTATGGTCAAAAATGATGAAAAACGAGGATAAAAGAAATAATAAAAAATAAAAAAAACGATGGGCTATAACCCATGTTTTTTTCTTTTTTTTTAATCCTCAAAAATGATGAAAAACGGCGTGCTATAGTATGCCGTACGGTATGGGCCCATGGTCAAAAATGATGAAAAACGAGGATAATCTTTTTTCAAAAATTCAAAAAACGATGAGCTATAACCCATGTTTTGTTTTTTTTTCGTTTTTTTCAAATCCTCAAAAATGATGAAAAACGGCGTGCTATAGTATGCCGTACGGTATGGGCTATAGCCCATGGTCAAAAATGATGAAAAACGAGGATAAAAAAAAAAATCGAAAATTAAAAAAACGATGGGCTATAACCCATGTTTTTTTTGTTTTTGTTTTTTCAAATCCTCAAAAATGATGAAAAACGGTGTGCTATAGTATGCCGTACGGTATGGGCTATAGCCCATGTTCAAAAATGATGAAAAACGAGGTTACTTTTTTTTCCTCCAAAAATTCAAAAGACGATGGGCTATAACCCATGTTTTTTTTTTGTTTTTGTTTTTTCAAATCCTCAAAAATGATGAAAAACGGCGTGCTATAGTATGCCGTACGGTATGGGCTATAGCCCATTGTCAAAAATGATGAAAAACAAGGATAAAAAAAAATCAAAAAACGATGGGCTATAACCCATGTTTTTTTTTTTTTTTTCAAATCCTCAAAAATGATGAAAAACGGCGTGCTATTGTATGCCGTACGGTATGGGCTATAGCCCATGTTTAAAAATGATGAAAAACGAGGTTAATTCTTTTTTTCAGAAATTCAAAAAACGATGGGCTATAACCCATGTTTTGTTTTTTTTTGTTTTTCAAATCCTCAAAAATGATGAAAAACTGCGTGCTATAGTATGCCGTACGGTATGGGCTATAGCCCATGGTCAAAAATGATGAAAAACGAGGATAAAAATAAATTCAAAAATTCAAAAAACGATGGGCTATAACCCATGTTTTTTTTTTGTTTTTGTTTTCAAATCCTCAAAAATGATGAAAAACGGCATGCTATAGTATGCCGTACGGTATGGGCTATAGCCCATGTTTAAAAATGATGAGAAACGAGGTTAAGTCTTTTTTTTCAGAAATTCAAAAAACGATGGGCTATAACCCATCGTTTTATTTTTTTTTCATTCTTTTCAAATCCTCAAAAATGATGAAAAACGGCACGCTACAGTATGCCGTATGATATGGGCTATAGCCCAAGGTCAAAAATGTAGAAAAACGAGGATAAAAAAAATCTAAAATTCAAAAAACAATGGGCTATAACCCATGTTTTTTTTTTTCAAATCCTCAAAAATGATGAAAAACGGCGTGCTATAGTATGCCGTATGGTATAGCCCATGGTCAAAAATGATGAAAAACGAGGATAATTCTTTTTCAAAAATTCAAAAAACGATGGGCTATAACCCATGTTTTCATTTTTTTTCATTTTTTTCAAATTCTCAAAAATGATGAAAAACGGCGTGCTATAGTATGCCGTACGGTATGGGCTATAGCCCATGGTCAAAAATGATGAAAAACGAGGATAAAAATAAATTCAAAAATTCAAAAAACGATGGGCTATAACCCATGTTTTTTTTTTTTTTTTTTTTTCAAGTCCTCAAAAATGATGAAAAACGGTGTGCTATAGTATGCTGTACAGTATGGGCTATAGCCCATGGTCGAAAATGATGAAAAACGAGGATAAAAAAAAAATCTAAAATTCAAAAAACGATGGGCTATAACCCATGTTTTTTTGTTTTGTTTCTTTCAAATCCTCAAAAATGATGAAAAACGGCGTGCTATAGTATGCCGTATGGTATAGCCCATGGTCAAAAATGATGAAAAACGAGGATAATTTTTTTTCAAAAATTCAAAAAACGATGGGCTATAACCCATGTTTTTTTTTTTTTTTTTTTTTTTTTAATTCTCAAAAATGATGAAAAACGGCGTGCTATAGTATGCCGTACGGTATGGGCTATAGCCAGGGGGGCAGTCAGACAGATATTTTGTGAAGCCTGAAACTCCTGAAAGTTCATATAATGGCCTGTTGTGGCGCTGTCACTGGACCCAGAAAAACCCATAGCCCCATAGAAGTCCATGTATTTGGGCCCAACTTCACCTAGACTGTATTACCTTAATAAACATGGTCATGAATACTTTCTGCTTCCAGTCACTAGTTTAAAGTCTCATTTCTAATGTCATAATATTCTTTTTGGAAAATTATCGTCCCATTTATAAAATAAATTACCATAAAGTCGCGTATGTTCTGAGGGGCGTGGCTACCGTTACAGTCTATGATCGGGAGTCCCCACCCACTCGAGTCAAAATAAAAACCAATGGAGAAGAAGGGGGGAAGTCCCGCCTCGTTGTCTGGGCAGCCAATGGCCAGCTGGGCCCAATCGGAGCCAGCCAATGGCCAGCTGGGCCCAAACGGATCTAGAAAGATGGCGACTTACAGTGCAGGAATAAGAGGCTTCATTTTACGTCCCTGTTAGACCCGGGGAACGCTTTGTCCATATTTTTTACAGTCTATGGTTTTTACAGTCTATGGTCAAAAATGATGAAAAACGAGGATAAAAGAAATAATAAAAAATAAAAAAAACGATGGGCTATAACCCATGTTTTTTTCTTTTTTTTTAATCCTCAAAAATGATGAAAAACGGCGTGCTATAGTATGCCGTACGGTATGGGCCCATGGTCAAAAATGATGAAAAACGAGGATAATTTTTTTTCAAAAATTCAAAAAACGATGAGCTATAACCCATGTTTTGTTTTTTTTTCGTTTTTTTCAAATCCTCAAAAATGATGAAAAACGGCGTGCTATAGTATGCCGTACGGTATGGGCTATAGCCCATGGTCAAAAATGATGAAAAACGAGGATAAAAACAATAATCGAAAATTAAAAAAACGATGGGCTATAACCCATGTTTTTTTTTTTATATATTTTTTTTTTAAATCCTCAAAAATGATAAAAAAAATGGCGTGCTATAGTATGCCGTACAGTATGGGCTATAGCCCATGGTCAAAAATGATGAAAAACGAGGATAAAAAAAGAAATCAAAAATCAAAAAACGATGGGCTATAACCCATGTTTTTTTTTTTTTTTTTTTTTTTTTCAAATCCTCAAAAATGATGAAAAACGGCGTGCTATAGTATGCCGTACGGTATGGGCTATAGCCCATGGTCAAAAATGATGAAAAACGAGGATTAAAAAAAAAAAACGATGGGCTATAACCCATGTTTTGGTTTTTTTGCAGTGTATGAGAATGGGTGTTGCAGAGCATGAGAGGCATTCCTCTCATCCTCCGCAACACCCATTCTCATACACCCATCCCCAATGCATTCTCTATGGCAATAGCACAAACTTTGGCATGCTACTAGTCCTACATACATACACCTAGCAAACCCATTCTATCCTACTTAGGTTCATCTTACGGTGGACATGTTTGCCTGAAAAGGAATCTTTGAAATGTTTCATAGTTTTAGAAATATAGTGCTTTCAAATTTGAGACATTTAACATGGGGCTCAATGGCAGCTCTATAGGCACTTCAAAAGTCACTTTCACCTAGAAACTCCATTCACACTTTTTATTATTCAGCTTACTGTGGAGACACATGCTGGAACTTTTTTATTTTGAAATGTTTTGTAGTTTATGAGTTATTTAACTTAAACGCCCAATGCATTCTCTATGGCAATAGCACAAACTTTGGCATGCTACTAGTCCTACATACTTACACCTAGCAACCCCATTCTAGCCTACTTAGGTTCATCTTACGGTGGACATGTTTGCCTGAAAAGGAATCTTTGAAATGTTTCATAGTTTTAGAAATATAGTGCTTTCAAATTTGAGACATTTAACATGGGGCTCAATGGCAGCTCTATAGGCACGTCAAAAGTCACTTTCACCTAGAAACTCCATTCACACTTTTTATTATTCAGCTTACTGTGGAGACACATGCTGTAACTTTTTTATTTTGAAATGTTTTGTAGTTTATGAGTTATTTAACTTAAACGCCCAATGCGTTCTCTATGGCAATAGCACAAACTTTGGCATGCTACTAGTCCTACGTACTTACACCTAGCAACCCCATTCTAGCCTACTTAGGTTCATCTTACGGTGGACATGTTTGCCTGAAAAAGAATCTTTGAAATGTTTCATAGTTTTAGAAATATAGTGCTTTCAAATTTGAGACATTTAACATGGGGCTCAATGGCAGCTCTATAGGCACGTCAAAAGTCACTTTCACCTAGAAACTCCATTCACACTTTTTATTATTCAGCTTACTGTGGAGACACATGCTGGAACTTTTTTTTATTTTTATGTTTTGTAGTTTATGAGTTATTCAACTTAAACGCCCAATGCATTCTCTATGGCAATAGCACAAACTTTGGCATGCTACTAGTCCTACATACTTACACCTAGCAACCCCATTCTAGCCTACTTAGGTTCATCTTACGGTGGACATGTTTGCCTGAAAAGGAATATTTGAAATGTTTCATAGTTTTAGAAATATAGTGGCTATAGCCCATGGTCAAAAATGATGAAAAACGAGGTTACATTCTTTTTTTCAAAAATTCAAAAAACGATGGGCTATAACCGATCGTTTAAAAAAAAAATTTTTTTTTTCAAATCCTCAAAAATGATGAAACACGGCGTGCTATAGTATGTACGATATGGGCTATAGCACATGGTCCAAAATGATGAAAAACGAGGATAATAGTTTTTTTCACAAATTCAAAAAACGATGGGCTATAACCCATCTTTTTTTTCTTTTTTTTCAAATTCTCAAAAATGATGAAAAACGGCGTGCTATAGTATGCCGTACGATATGGGCTATAGCACATGGTCCAAAATGATGAAAAACGAGGATATAACCCATATTTTTTTTCTTTTTTTTCAAATCTTCAAAAATGTTGAAAAACGGCGTGCTATAGTATGCCGTACGATATGGGCTATAGCCCATGGTCCAAAATGATGAAAAACGAGGATAATTGTTTTTTTCACAAATTAAAAAAACTATGGGCTATAACCCATCTTTTTTTTCAAATCATCAAAAATGATGAAAAACGGCGTGCTATAGTATGCCGTACGATATGGCTATAGCCCATGGTCCAAAATGATGAAAAACGAGGATATTTCTTTTTTCAAAAATTCTAAAAACGATGGGCTATAACCCATCTTTTTTTTCTTTTTTTCTTTGTTTTCAAATCCTCAAAAATGATGAAAAACGGCGTGCTATAGTACGCCGTACGATATGGGCTATAGCCCATGGTCTAAAATGATGAAAAACGAGGATATTTCTTTTTTCAAAAATTCAAAAAACGATGGGCTATAACCCATCTTTTTTTTCTTTGTTTTCAAATCCTCAAAAATGATGAAAAACGGCGTGCTATAGTATGCCGTACGATATGGGCTATAGCCCATGGTCCAAAATGATGAAAAACGAGGATTAAAAAAAATGAAAAATTCAAAAAACGATGGGCTATAACCCATCGTTTTTTTTATTTTGTTATTTTTTTCAAATCCTCAAAAATGATGAAACACGGCGTGCTATAGTATGTACGATATGGGCTATAGCACATGGTCCAAAATGATGAAAAACGAGGATATAACCCATCTATTTTTTCATTTTTTTCAAATCTTCAAAAATGATGAAAAACGGCGTGCTATAGTATGCCGTAGGATATGGGCTATAGCCCATGGTCCAAAATGATGAAAAACGAGGATAAAAAAAATCAAAAATTAAAAAAACGATGGGCTATAACCCATCGTTTTTTTTATTTTTTTATTTTTTTCAAATCCTCAAAAATGATGAAACACGGCGTGCTATAGTATGTACGATATGGGCTATAGCACATGGTCCAAAATGATGAAAAACGAGGATAATAGTTTTTTTCACAAATTCAAAAAACGATGGGCTATAACCCATCTTTTTTTTCTTTTTTTTCAAATTCTCAAAAATGATGAAAAACGGCGTGCTATAGTATGCCGTACGATATGGGCTATAGCACATGGTCCAAAATGATGAAAAACGAGGATATAACCCATATTTTTTTTCTTTTTTTTCAAATCTTCAAAAATGTTGAAAAACGGCGTGCTATAGTATGCCGTACGATATGGGCTATAGCCCATGGTCCAAAATGATGAAAAACGAGGATAATTGTTTTTTTCACAAATTAAAAAAACTATGGGCTATAACCCATCTTTTTTTTCAAATCATCAAAAATGATGAAAAACGGCGTGCTATAGTATGCCGTACGATATGGCTATAGCCCATGGTCCAAAATGATGAAAAACGAGGATATTTCTTTTTTCAAAAATTCTAAAAACGATGGGCTATAACCCATCTTTTTTTTCTTTTTTTCTTTGTTTTCAAATCCTCAAAAATGATGAAAAACGGCGTGCTATAGTACGCCGTACGATATGGGCTATAGCCCATGGTCTAAAATGATGAAAAACGAGGATATTTCTTTTTTCAAAAATTCAAAAAACGATGGGCTATAACCCATCTTTTTTTTCTTTGTTTTCAAATCCTCAAAAATGATGAAAAACGGCGTGCTATAGTATGCCGTACGATATGGGCTATAGCCCATGGTCCAAAATGATGAAAAACGAGGATTAAAAAAAATGAAAAATTCAAAAAACGATGGGCTATAACCCATCGTTTTTTTTATTTTGTTATTTTTTTCAAATCCTCAAAAATGATGAAACACGGCGTGCTATAGTATGTACGATATGGGCTATAGCACATGGTCCAAAATGATGAAAAACGAGGATAATAGTTTTTTTCACAAATTCAAAAAACGATGGGCTATAACCCATCTTTTTTTTCTTTTTTTTCAAATTCTCAAAAATGATGAAAAACGGCGTGCTATAGTATGCCGTACGATATGGGCTATAGCACATGGTCCAAAATGATGAAAAACGAGGATATAACCCATATTTTTTTTCTTTTTTTTCAAATCTTCAAAAATGTTGAAAAACGGCGTGCTATAGTATGCCGTACGATATGGGCTATAGCCCATGGTCCAAAATGATGAAAAACGAGGATAATTGTTTTTTTCACAAATTAAAAAAACTATGGGCTATAACCCATCTTTTTTTTCAAATCATCAAAAATGATGAAAAACGGCGTGCTATAGTATGCCGTACGATATGGCTATAGCCCATGGTCCAAAATGATGAAAAACGAGGATATTTCTTTTTTCAAAAATTCTAAAAACGATGGGCTATAACCCATCTTTTTTTTCTTTTTTTCTTTGTTTTCAAATCCTCAAAAATGATGAAAAACGGCGTGCTATAGTACGCCGTACGATATGGGCTATAGCCCATGGTCTAAAATGATGAAAAACGAGGATATTTCTTTTTTCAAAAATTCAAAAAACGATGGGCTATAACCCATCTTTTTTTTCTTTGTTTTCAAATCCTCAAAAATGATGAAAAACGGCGTGCTATAGTATGCCGTACGATATGGGCTATAGCCCATGGTCCAAAATGATGAAAAACGAGGATTAAAAAAAATGAAAAATTCAAAAAACGATGGGCTATAACCCATCGTTTTTTTTATTTTGTTATTTTTTTCAAATCCTCAAAAATGATGAAACACGGCGTGCTATAGTATGTACGATATGGGCTATAGCACATGGTCCAAAATGATGAAAAACGAGGATATAACCCATCTATTTTTTCATTTTTTTCAAATCTTCAAAAATGATGAAAAACGGCGTGCTATAGTATGCCGTAGGATATGGGCTATAGCCCATGGTCCAAAATGATGAAAAACGAGGATAAAAAAAATCAAAAATTAAAAAAACGATGGGCTATAACCCATCGTTTTTTTTATTTTTTTATTTTTTTCAAATCCTCAAAAATGATGAAACACGGCGTGCTATAGTATGTACGATATGGGCTATAGCACATGGTCCAAAATGATGAAAAACGAGGATAATAGTTTTTTTCACAAATTCAAAAAACGATGGGCTATAACCCATCTTTTTTTTCTTTTTTTTCAAATTCTCAAAAATGATGAAAAACGGCGTGCTATAGTATGCCGTACGATATGGGCTATAGCACATGGTCCAAAATGATGAAAAACGAGGATATAACCCATATTTTTTTTCTTTTTTTTCAAATCTTCAAAAATGTTGAAAAACGGCGTGCTATAGTATGCCGTACGATATGGGCTATAGCCCATGGTCCAAAATGATGAAAAACGAGGATAATTGTTTTTTTCACAAATTAAAAAAACTATGGGCTATAACCCATCTTTTTTTTCAAATCATCAAAAATGATGAAAAACGGCGTGCTATAGTATGCCGTACGATATGGCTATAGCCCATGGTCCAAAATGATGAAAAACGAGGATATTTCTTTTTTCAAAAATTCTAAAAACGATGGGCTATAACCCATCTTTTTTTTCTTTTTTTCTTTGTTTTCAAATCCTCAAAAATGATGAAAAACGGCGTGCTATAGTACGCCGTACGATATGGGCTATAGCCCATGGTCTAAAATGATGAAAAACGAGGATATTTCTTTTTTCAAAAATTCAAAAAACGATGGGCTATAACCCATCTTTTTTTTCTTTGTTTTCAAATCCTCAAAAATGATGAAAAACGGCGTGCTATAGTATGCCGTACGATATGGGCTATAGCCCATGGTCCAAAATGATGAAAAACGAGGATTAAAAAAAATGAAAAATTCAAAAAACGATGGGCTATAACCCATCGTTTTTTTTATTTTGTTATTTTTTTCAAATCCTCAAAAATGATGAAACACGGCGTGCTATAGTATGTACGATATGGGCTATAGCACATGGTCCAAAATGATGAAAAACGAGGATATAACCCATCTATTTTTTCATTTTTTTCAAATCTTCAAAAATGATGAAAAACGGCGTGCTATAGTATGCCGTAGGATATGGGCTATAGCCCATGGTCCAAAATGATGAAAAACGAGGATAAAAAAAATCAAAAATTAAAAAAACGATGGGCTATAACCCATCGTTTTTTTTATTTTTTTATTTTTTTCAAATCCTCAAAAATGATGAAACACGGCGTGCTATAGTATGTACGATATGGGCTATAGCACATGGTCCAAAATGATGAAAAACGAGGATAATTGTTTTTTTCACAAATTCAAAAAACGATGGGCTATAACCCATCTTTTTTTTCTTTTTTTTCAAATTCTCAAAAATGATGAAAAACGGCGTGCTATAGTATGCCGTACGATATGGGCTATAGCACATGGTCCAAAATGATGAAAAACGAGGATATAACCCATCTTTTTTTTCTTTTTTTTCAAATCTTCAAAAATGTTGAAAAACGGCGTGCTATAGTATGCCGTACGATATGGGCTATAGCCCATGGTCCAAAATGATGAAAAACGAGGATAATTGTTTTTTTCACAAATTAAAAAAACTATGGGCTATAACCCATCTTTTTTTTCTTTTTTTTCAAATTATCAAAAATGATGAAAAACGGCGTGCTATAGTATGCCGTACGATATGGGCTATAGCCCATGGTCAAAAATTATGAAAAACGAGGATATTTCTTTTTTCAAAAATTCAAAAGACGATGGGCTATAACCCATCTTTTTTTTCTTTTTTTCTTTGTTTTCAAATCCTCAAAAATGATGAAAAACGGCGTGCTATAGTACGCCGTACGATATGGGCTATAGCCCATGGTCTAAAATGATGAAAAACGAGGATATTGTTTTTTTCAAAAATTCAAAAAACGATGGGCTATAACCCATCTTTTTTTTCTTTGTTTTCAAATCCTCAAAAATGATGAAAAACGGCGTGCTATAGTATGCCGTACGATATGGGCTATAGCCCATGGTCCAAAATGATGAAAAACGAGGATTAAAAAAAATGAAAAATTCAAAAAACGAAGGGCTATAACCCATCGTTTTTTTATTTTTTTATTTTTTTCAAATCCTCAAAAATGATGAAACACGGCGTGCTATAGTATGTACGATATGGGCTATAGCACATGGTCCAAAATGATGAAAAACGAGGATATAACCCATCTATTTTTTCATTTTTTTCAAATCTTCAAAAATGATGAAAAACGGCGTGCTATAGTATGCCGTAGGATATGGGCTATAGCCCATGGTCCAAAATGATGAAAAACGAGGATAAAAAAAATCAAAAATAAAAAAAACGATGGGCTATAACCCATCGTTTTTTTTCATTTTTTCATTTTTTTCAAATCCTCAAAAATGATGAAACACGGCGTGCTATAGTATGTACGATATGGGCTATAGCACATGGTCCAAAATGATGAAAAACGAGGATATAACCCATGGTCCAAAATGATGACGTTCTCTCTATCGCAACATACTTAAAAGTATAGCGGTGTATGAGAATGGGTGTTGCGGAGGATGAGAAACATTAGCATGTTTTACTAACATCAGAGAAGGCTACATACATGCTGGAACTTTTTACTTTGAAATGTTTTATAGTTTCTGAGTTATTTAACTTAAACGCCCAATGCATTCTCTATGACAATAGCACAAACATTGGCATGCTACTAGTCCTACAAACTTACACCTAGCAACCCCATTCTAGCCTCCTTAGGTTCATCTTACGGTGGACATGTTTGCCTGAAAAGGAATCTTTGAAATGTTTCATAGTTTTAGAAATATAGTGCTTTCAAATTTACAATGGGGCTCAATGGCAGACATTGGCACATCAAAAATCACTTTCACCTAGAAACTCCATTCACACTTTATTATTATTGAGCTTACTGTGGAGACACATGCTGGAACTTTTTACTTTGAAATGTTTTATAGTTTCTGAGTTATTTAACTTAAACGCCCAATGCATTCTATATGGCAATAGCACAAACTTTGGCATGCTACTAGTCCTACATACAAAATGATGAAAAACGAAGATTTTTTTTCAACAATTCAAAAAACTTATTTTTATTTTTTTTTAAATTATGAAAAACGGCGTGCTATATAGTATGCCGTACGATATGGGGTATAGCCCATGGTCCAAAATGATGAAAAACAAGGATAAAAAAAAGAAAATCAAAAAATCAAAAAATATAATCGTTCTTTTTCATTTTTTTATTTTTTCAAATCCTCAAAAATGATGAAAAACGGCGTGCTATGTGGCAGCTTTCTAACAGACTGAGCCACTGGCTCCAGACAATTCACCCTGCTTTTTTGTTTGTTTTGTTCTTCTGTAAATCGGTCTTGAAAGTAAAGACTTGAGTGTGGTTTGAACTCTCCATCTCCCAATCATGTGGCAGCGTTCTAACACACTGAGCCACTGGCTCAAGACAATTCACACTGCTTTTTTGTTTGTTTTGTTCTTCTGTAAATCGGTTTTGAAAGTAAAGACTTGAGTGTGGTTTGAACTCACCATCTCCCAATCATGTGGCAGCGTTCTAACACACTGAGCCACTGGCTCAAGACAATTCACACTTCTTTTTTGTTTGTTTTATTCTTCTGAAATTGGTCATGAAAATAAAGACTTGAGCGGGGTTTGAACTCACCATCTCCCAATCATGTGGCAGCGTTCTAACTGTGAGGATTGAAACCAACGTCAGGAAACAGACAGGCAGGGAACAGGTTTGAGCCCAGAGTGTGGCACTCATTTATTGAAACCAAATAATATTCACAGGGTTTGAACTTGGAAATAATAATAATAAACTCAGGCTCCAGGTTCGTCAACTTAAAAGTTCAGCATTCTATTACTTAAAGTCTTCGGGGACGTCCAGATACAGGTGAGCCTAAGATAGCCGCTCTGGGGCTTCGTATAATAGTCTTTGTTTTATTTGTATGTCACTTCCACATCCTCCAAGCCATGTACTTGCCAGCCTCTTTCCAGCCGAGCCCAACGGGGACCCGGATATCAGTAGTGATCCGCCAGACCGCGCACCAACCTGCCACGGAGAGAGTCAAGAGCGAGTGCTGGGGTAGGAAGGCTTCTTGAAGTGTTTGGCTGGGAGCACAGGTGTTGCTCATCTGAAGCCCTCCAGCAGGTAATTGTGATAGTACCTGCCTCCTATGATGCAGCCCAGCCGGTTGTGCTCAACTCCGCCTCCCCTGCTCTCTCTCTCCAGGGAGGTGGTCAGGTGGCACGCGGCCCGTCAGCGAGACACCACATAACACACTGAGCCAGTGGCTCCAGACAATTCACACTGCTTTTTTGTTTGTTCTGTTCTTCTGTAAATCGGTCTTGAAAGTAAAGACTTGAGTGTGGTTTGAACTCACCATCTCCCGATCATGTGGCAGCGTTCTAACACACTTAGCCACTGGCTCAAGACAATTCACACTGCTTTTTTGTTTGTTTTATTCTTCCGAAATTGGTCTTGAAAATAAAGACTTGAGCGGGGTTTGAACTCACCATCTCCCAATCATGTGGCAGCGTTCTAACACACTGAGCCACTGGCTTAAGACAATTCACACTGCTTTTTTGTTTGTTTTGGTCTTCTGTAAATCGGTCTTGAAAGTAAAGAATTGAGTGTGGTTTGAAGTCACCATCTCCCAATCATGTGGCAGCGTTCTAACACACTGAGCCACTGGCTCAAGACAATTCACACTGCTTTTTTGTTTGTTTTGTTCTTCTGTAAATGAGTCTTGAAAGTAAAGACTTGAGTGTGGTTTGAACTCACCATCTCCAGATCATGTGGCAGCGTTCTAACACACTGAGCCACTGGCTCCAGACAATTCACACTGCTTTTTTGTTTGTTTTGTTCTTCTGTAAATGGGTCTTGAAAGTAAAGACTTGAGTGTGGTTTGAACTCTCCATCTCCCAATCATGTGGCAGCGTTCTAACACACTGAGCCACTGGCTCCAGACAACTCACACTGCTTTTTTGTTTGTTTTATTCTTCTGAAATTGGTCTTGAAAATAAAGACTTGAGTGGGGTTTGAACTCACCATCTCCCAATCATGTGGCAGCGTTCTAACACACTGAGCCACTGGCTCAAGACAATTCACACTGCTTTTTTGTTTGTTTTGTTCTTCTGTAAATGGGTCTTGAAAGTAAAGACTTGAGTGTGGTTTGAACTCACCATCTCCAGATCATGTGGCAGCGTTCTAACACACTGAGCCACTGGCTCAAGACAATTCACACTGCTTTTTTGTTTGTTTTGTTCTTCTGTAAATGGGTCTTGAAAGTAAAGACTTGAGTGTGGTTTGAACTCTCCATCTCCCAATCATGTGGCAGCGTTCTAACACACTGAGCCACTGGCTCCAGACAACTCACACTGCTTTTTTGTTTGTTTTATTCTTCTGAAATTGGTCTTGAAAATAAATACTTGAGTGGGGTTTGAACTCACCATCTCCCAATCATGTGGCAGCGTTCTAACACACTGAGCCACTGGTTGCAGACAGTTCACACTTCTTTTTTGTTTGTTTTATTCTTCTGAAATTGGTCTTGAAAGTAAAGACTTGAGTGGGGCTTGAACTCACCATCTCCCGATCATGTGGCCAATGTTCTAACACATCTGTCCTACTTGATGTCAGTGTGGAAAGTAAAGCGTCACAGTAAAGTCTGGGGTGGGATTGGCCCCTTTATTTTTTTGTTTGAACTTGAGTGGGGTTTGAACCCACCATCTCCCGATCATGTGGCAGCCGCAGCGTTCTAACACACTGAGCCACTGGTTCCAGATAATTCACACTGCTTTTTTGTTGGTTTTGTTCTTCTGTAAATTGGTCTTGAAAGTAAAGACTTGAGTGTGGTTTGAACTCACCATCTCCCGATCATGTGGCAGCGTTCTAACACACTGAGCCACTGGCTCCAGACAATTCACATGTACTGCTTTTTTGTTTGTTTGTTTGTAAGTGACACATCCATAATGTGTTTTTCAATGTATTGTTAGTTCTTAAACATAAACTCATACAGTTCATCCCCCAGTGAGATCAGCTTGAGAGTCAACTGCCGAATCTCAGGTTTGAACCAGGAACCTTCAGATCTACAGTCTAACGCTCTCCCAACTGAGCTAAAGCTGGGGAACATTAGACTGTAAGAGGGGGGGAAGAAGAAAAATGGAGGGGGAAGAAGGGGGGAGAAGAAAAAGAGAAGAAAGAAGAGAAAAGGAGAGAAAAGGGAAGGGAATGGATGCAATTCTAACTCAGCTTCATGTACAATCCTGCTGCAAGCGATAATGTATCAGAATATTTTCAAAAAGCACTGAAATGTTAAAACCGGGAAGTACGGATCCAAGCTCGGGGTCCCAGTGTCACCGGTTCAAGCCCCGCTTTAAACACAACGGTATTGAGTAGACTTATGACAGCAGTGAATGGCAAACGTTTAGCATTGGATTCAGAGTGATTTCGAGTAACTGCTACAGTCAACCAAATTATTTTTCACTGCAGGGAGTCAAGTATGCGTTTACTGAACGTCATCATTCATCAGCATGCTCACATATGTGTGTGTGTGTGTGTGTGTGTGTGTGTGTGTGTGTGTGTGTGTGTGTGTGTGTGTGTGTGTGTGTGTGTGTGTGTGTGTGTGTGTGTGTGTGTGTGTGTGTGTGTGTGTGTGTGTGTGTGTGTGTGTGTGTGTGTGTGTGTGTGTGTGTGTGTGTGTGTGAGGTCGTCTGAATAATCGCTCCATATGCTCCATCTTGTGGTGATCCTTATAATTATATTTGTAATCTACAATCTCTAGAAATAGAACCAATTGCAACTGCAACTGACAACATTTTGATCACAGAATGTCCAACCCTCATTGGTTCATAAGACACCATTTCACATTTGCATTTACAGGCATGTTTACATTATATTTATAACAACATTAGACTAATTAAAAAAGACAAAGACAAAAAGCCTATCTATGCCCTATATGGGCTGTGTTCAGATCTCAGCAAAGGGCGACTGGCCAACAGAAGCCTATAGCTATATTTGTTCCGATTATAAAGGGACAAATTGGCATGTTGTCCTGTTAGACGTGAGAGGTGTTATCAAAGGGCGCCTGAGTCGTCAAAGTCTGGGCTTGCTGGACAGCAGCCTCAGTGAAACCGGAGAGCTGTCCAGTGCTGAAACAGCCAGTGTCAGAATGTACCGCGTGGTCGCGTGGATTGTCACCAACAGCCTTTTTATTGTGTTTGTTAAGTGAGTGCTGTACAACTATCATGTCAGATATTGATTTTCATCGGACAGATGATCACTGTTTTCCACGGGGAGAGGAACCCCATGTAATTGGGAGATTCAATAGGTCTATAAATAACTTGCGTCCTGCAGTCCGAGTGCACTAGCATGGCTAAACAATAAACATGCTCTGCAGTCGTTGTTTTGATAACGTATATCTGCTTGCAGGTCGGTTTATAATAGCTTGTGAAGTATTTCTGGAATGGCCCATTTGAGTACTGCTCTTCTCTTGGAGGAGTCATTTATGATTCCCCACTGCCCCCTTGTGGAATTATAATTATCTAGGCTACTTCACGCTTTATCTGTTCCCATCATCACCCTTTCCCCAATTCTCTCTCTCTCTCTCTCTCTCTCTCTCGCTCTCTCTCTCTCTCTCTCTCTCTCTCTCTCTCTCTCCTGCATTCCCACAGAAATGTAATAGGCTAAATGTTCATATATAAATTAATCTGGATATTAATTTACTTATTATCAATTATTATAATTGTCAAACGATTGTTTTCACTATAATCACAATACTATAGGAAGTCCAGTCCAACATAATGCATTTAAAAAAGTCTATACTCAATAGATATTTTTTTAATTGGGATTCTGATCATATTCATTTTGTTATCTCTGACTTCACGTGAACGCCAAAGTGCCCTCTCCCGTCCCTCCCTCCCTCCCTCCCAGCTCCCTTCCCACGTATATGTTGCTCATAGGATCAAACTTCAAGTCCAGGTTCGTGATCAGGATTCAAAACAGAGGTATAGCTCCAAAGACAATCACCCCCCCTCTCCAAAAAAAAGTCGTGCCATTGCCGAAAGCGACGCGATTCTGTGCAAATTTGCAGACAAGGTGGGTCTGCTCAATATTGGGAGAAATATGCAGCACCAGAGGGGGTATTGCCGTGACTCATGCGTGCGCAGTACAATAAATAGGCAAACCCTGCTTTAAATATCTGCAAATCATACCCACCTCAATTAAAAAGGGTCACCTTGCATATGGAACATGGCAGAAAAGTGAAAGCAAACCCGATTTTTCTCTTGGAGTATACCAAGAAGCGCACCAGTTTCTGCTCAAGGACTTAATTTGGTGATTCATTCAGTTCTTTTTTTGGACTACCTGTTTACCTGGACCAAACACAGGCAACGGTAAGACACTTTATAAGATGCATTTGCCAGACGTAGCCTATAGGCTAAGCTTATTTCTAAAAACGATGTTTATTTGGTGTTAGCGACTGGAGATGCTCTAACAGGTGTTTTAAAATGTAATGTTAGATTGTAGGCTTGATTGTTGCTCTTCACATAAAGCAATGCATACAATGTTGTTTTTGTTCAAATCTACAGGTTAAGTTTGGAACTTAGAAAATGGATAGCCTAATATTTGTTATAATAGCCTTATGTTGCTCATATAGTTTCGCAAGGATATTGCATGGCATATTTTTATGCGACATATGACCTGAATGACGGTCATTTTTAAATAGGCATATAATGCTCTCAAATTGACATGTATCAGTAAACTTTGGCTATACATGGTCCACGTAATCTCATTTTTAACAAAGTTTAATCCATTCTTTCGTCGTAAGCCATTAAAAAAACATCATAGCCTCTAAGCATATACTTTGGCCATTCAAAAATATGGACTGGCTATGTTTCCAAAAATGTGGTGCATGCTATTCTGAAAGAAATATTAGTGCATTACTATATGAAGCCCTATTGAACCAAAGGCAATCACAGTGACGCGCGATCATTATCCACCTTGATAGTGTTTAAATCGGTCTTCCTGACTGCATTCAGACTAGTCAGACTGCTATATATGCATTTAAACCTTTTGAAACCGACTATATGACTTCGTCGAGTAGCCGGTATAATGCTTTGAGCATCAGGCTATTCTCAATATTTTAGAGGTTGCATCTTATCTTTAACACAAACGTTTTGGAATGGGCCATGCCCCCTGTACCAAAAGATACGACAGTATCCATCAATTATTCTTGTTAGAATGTGATTCTGTTCATTTTGAATAATACGCTATAAAAACAGATCTGGTAACAAAAAAAGTGTCCGAGATTTGAAGTGAAGACTTTTCCGCTGTCTCAGGAGTGATGGCGGCGTCTGCACCCTCCTCCTCTGGCGGAGAACCGGATCCAAACTCGACAAATTTACGACCACCAGGCTCAAGTAGGTCCATCACAGACAAAATGCCATTTCACTTGTGCTGTTTACTTTGTGGGCAACGCCATTAATCATTTCCATCGAGAGAAAACTGTGCGTTTTGAAATGCCTCCCTTTCAACAAATCACCGCAGCGCTGCATGCGCAGCGACCTCCGGGCATCTGCTTGATGCCACAAAATGATGTCCTCTCCAAACATTCAGGGGAGCTGAAGCCAATTAGTCTGCGTCTGGGCCACCAGGTTCCGATGGAGTTCAAAGCTAGATATTTTCCATAAAGATTGGGCACATTAAATGCCCAATTATTATTAATATTTGGCTATTATTATGATTATTACTATTATTGTTGTTATTATTATGCAATTATGTGTTATTATCATCACTAACCTATTTGTATTGTTTTCGTATTAGCCTATTATATTTGTACAGTATATAGCCCACTGCCATTAGGTTGCACCGAGTTAAGTGCATGTAGCCTATATACATGGAAAACTGGAAATTACTCACAAAGTGGCTGTTAATTCAGGTACATTAAATCCCCCCCTAATGGCATGCCCCACCATCAAGCAGAGCCCCATAAACACACGCTTTCATTCTTGCCTAATATTGAAACGTTTCTGTTTCTCCGCATTTAATTAAAATGTAAAAATGTTGAGCCTACATGTTCCTTATAATAAGTAAAATACAAGTACATTTTATGCAGCAAATATTAATGAATTAAATCAAATATAGAGCCATAAAGCTCAGGGTTTTATCTCCAGAGCATTTGGTGTTACATCAATTTTTCGACCCACTGATATTTCGTTTGTCGCTTCTCGCGTGTCGCCCCGGTGAAATGCTGAGAGATAATATTTTGTTTAAGTCCACACATAAAGAAAAGAAAATGTGTGTGTGTGTGTGTGTGTGTGTGTGTGTGTGTGTGTGTGTGTGTGTGTGTGTGTGTGTGTGTGTGTGTGTGTGTGTGTGTGTGTGTGTGTGCGTACGTGCGTACGTGCGCGCGTGTGTTCAACACACCTGCACATTTCCTTTCTTATAGGCCCATTTCTGTGCTCTCTCTCTTTTGTTGCCAAATCGCTTCCAGTGGCTGAAATCACTGGGAGTGACAGAGTTAGAGTGCATTCAATGAGCTCTGAGGAGGGCAATGATTTATCAAATGATCCAAAGCAAGGGTTAAATTGGGATGTGGGGGTGGAACTGGCCGCCCCCATGCACCCCGGCCCAGACTCCCCCACCGGCCCGACCCGACCCCCCCCCCCCCCCCCCCCCTCCTGCTTTTGAGAATTTGGTGTGCGTGTTTGTTCCCATCAGTGTGCCTCCATCCAAGGTGTCCCCCCCCACCCCACCCCACCCCACCCCACCCCTCCCTTGCTGGGAGCCGTTGATAACGGCGTAATTCTCTATCTGTCACTGGCCAGCCGGCTCATGTCTAGTGATGCGTGCATTTTAACGAGCATCTTTTCACTCAATTAGATCTTCAGGCTAGCATAAATCTGAACGGCTAATTCATTAGAAATCCTTAAAGGTCCTAAATGTTAACGTACACATTATAGCTATAGACATTTAGGACAAATAGTCACACACATATATATATATATATATATATATATATATATATATATATATATATATATATACATATACATATACATATACATATACATATACATATACACACACACACACACACACACACACACACACACACACACACACACACACACACACACACACACACACACACACACACACACACAACATGCATGCGAGACCCTCTAATGGTTTTCTATTTTAGGTTATGATGCATGGTGTGGAGTTGCTCATGGATGTACTAGGAAATTGGGAATGAAGATATGTGGTGAGTGGACATAACTGCAGGTCATGGGTTTTCTGTATGCTAATAATGATTGTCTTTTTAACTCGTTTTCATAGACAATATTGGCAATTTATGATTGCCTGCATGCATTGAATTAATAATTTGGCTTGGTGTCGGTGATGATCTCTTACCCTTTGTTGTAACCTAATCTCTGAATCAATGTGTGGCCTGCATGTCACTGGACTAATAGGCCTATAGCAGCTTTCAATTGAAGATAACGGGGATTAATGTAGATAGATATTCAATTAAACTATCATGTATGTTTGATATCCTGTCCTATTATTATTATTATTATTATTATTATTATTACTAGACCGATGCCCACATGGCTGCAGAGCACCGAGTCGGTAACGATGGAAGTCTTAAATCTTTAAAAAGTTATTTGATTTCGGGACTCGGGAGGACATGCAAAGAAACTCTTGTCCTTAATTGCTTTGATTGTCGAAACACACTCACTTGAATAGGCTATCACCAAGTTAATCATTTTGTTATAGCAGTATAATTAGAGTTATTTTTAAACGACACGTTCTGTCGGTTTTATTTAGAATTATGAGCTACATCGGACGGACCATTTACAACAAACAACGATAAATTGAGAAATGTAATCTATGTTTACTTGTTTAGACTAGAGGCCTGGGAAGTTTACGTAGGCTAAATATTCGTTAGAAGATTAGAACAACGTTCATATAGGATTGCAGCTCATTCTGACTACAGCGAATCAGGAGACAAATCACTAATTATTAGCCTATGGGCCTACATGAGAAAAGGAGGATCGACTTATTGAAATCTATTAAATGTGCCTCGAATCTGATCAATTTGCGATGGTAGGCTCTGTCTAATTTGTTCTGGAAAAATGTTTTCAAAAAAGGGCCTCTTAATAGCAAAAACTAAAACTGCACACTATATCAACATCACGGAGTCACACTCCAAATAATCTGTTCCAAATCCGATGCTATCGGTTCCTTGTTCTGTTCCTGTTCCCTGGCTGAAAAAGGCTATAACATGCATCTGTCAGAGGAGCACGAGCTTTAATGAGAACTTACAACTAGGCTACATGACAGCTATTTGCTTGGTTAGAGTTTGGTGCTGATGTCACCGGGCTCACCGGGCTACCCCCCCCTCCCCCAGCTATTCCGCCCATAAATAGGATTCCCTGGGTAGGACGGAGACCTTTTTTGTAAAGTATAAGGTACAAGCTATATACGCATTCAACACTGCCCCAGGGACAATACATATAGGATATGGCAATTGATTTTTAGTAGCTTTAGAAGCTGTGCTCACAAAATGTATGGGAATAGGAATCGTAATCATCCGTTAGAATCTGAATCTGCCCCTTCTTGTAATCATGTAGGATTTTTGCAAAAGAATAACAACCTGGAGGAAAGGAGCAGGATTGTGAGTTCCTTCAAAGAACGCTCATCCAAGAATCTTCTGTGTGATAACAGCGACACTGATTCGGGCTTCAGACGCACCGAGACGGATTTCTCCAATCTATTTGCCAGAGGTAGGTTTGAGGGCGGAATAAAATATATATATATATATATATATTATATATATATATATATATATATATATATATATATATATATATATATATATAGTTTTTTTTAAATTATTATTATTATTTAATTGACAGATTTCATTTCAAAATTGTCAGGAATTCCATTTTATTTCACTGAGATGAACAATGCAAGACATTTTAACATTAATTGATTAGACCTAAATTATTATTATTTTCTTTCCCTGAAATTTCTTGGAGGCACAAAAATGGACTGATAGATTATTATCCAATTATTATCCAATCGAAACCTTTATTTAATTACATTACTCTGAATTGATTAACAAACTGGATTGTACTGATCCATAGTATTTTATGTCATGAGGAATTTTGTCAAACTGGGACCTCCTGCAAAATGGCCTGCACAGATTCTAAACATGCATTTAAAAGTTATTATCATGGAACAGTTGTAGAAAATAAGTGACAAAATATTGCCTACAAATCTCCTAGATTTATTGCCTGCCAAAAATGGAGAGGAGATTACCATACAGTTCTTGCTGGAGTTTGTGGACATTCTCACAAACTATATCCGGAAGACCTTTGACAGGTCAACCAAGGTCCTGGATTTCCACCACCCTCACCAGCTTCTGGAGGGCATGGAGGGCTTCAACCTGGAGCTATCTGACCAGCCCGAATCTCTTGAACAGATCCTGGTGGACTGCAGGGACACCCTGAAATATGGGGTGAGGACAGGTAAGATGAACGAGTCCAAAGGCTCAGTCAAGCCAGAATAGCATGTCCCATTCAGTGCAATCAATAAGTCTCATTCGCTTACTGTACAGTATATGCTGGAATAATGATTGTATAGACAAGTCTGTTTCTCAAAAATCCTTAATGATTAATAGCTTGTGTGAAATATGTTGCTCAGCTGTACCTGTATGTGAATTCCAGGTCACCCCAGGTTCTTTAACCAACTCTCCACTGGATTAGACATCATTGGGTTGGCAGGAGAATGGCTCACCTCTACAGCAAACACAAATATGTGAGTGCCACAGATTGTTTCAATAAATGATCTTGTTTGGTTGCAGTTCCCTTTTGTATCGTGTTTTAATTTGGCCACATTTGGAAGCAACTGGGTTAATGTCATTATAACCTTGCTTTTTCGTCTTTCTAAACAGCCTGAGAAAAGCCTTCAGTGTGCTTTAAAAAAAATTAAGAATACTCTGCATGCTCTGATAGTCTGTCACTCAAGCAAGTAAATCATGGACTGTCAAAAGCACAATAGGGGAGATGTGATTTCTGTGCTCCCCCAAGATCATTATTGTTGACCTGCAATCTGGCTGTAGTCAGATACTACAGCCCTACAGGCAAGCCAAATTGCATATTGATTTGCAGGCAGTTTACAGTTTTTTGTAATGATAGTTTCTGACTGTGAGAAAACAATGCTAGAAGAAAAGACAGCCCCTCCGCTGAGACCATGTGTACAATCAGCATTGATATTTGTTTAGCCTTTCTTTTCAACCGGATATTCCCTTTCAACCGGATAGACCACACACGTGCACATGCACGCAACACACATGCACATGCACACAAAATATCTATCCAGGGAGGTGTCTTGAATAAGATTGAATGCTGAACTATATGTATATAGGCTAGTAATCTTCTCACAGAATCATGATAGACCACTGCAGATGCTGAGAACAATTTAATGTATCAGAAGATTATCCAAACAGTTCACACTGTTTTGTTGTTGACAAAACAAAAAACATACAATGCCGTGACCATACTAAAAAAGAAACTGAGGGGCTACTACAGGTGCTATGCTGCTTGTGTATATTTACATCTTGTAAGTAATCTTATTAGACAGAAATATTTTTATTTTTATATTTCATCTCAATTGAAGTCCACAACATTGGCAATGGATAATCACAAGTTCACAGCAAACTTGATACCAAGGCACAACAGCATTTGTGTGCTTACCAATAAGCAACACCAACTTCCTGCATGGTTCTGTGAGGTCACCTATTGTCTAGTCAGTGTTTGTGCACCAGTGCCACAAGACCCACCATTAAACAAGTGTGCACAAAACTGATTTATAACACACATTTATATTGGGTCACAAGCATGTAGCCCTGTTCAGAGCTTCAGTACAGATCTCTCAGATGGATGTAAAAATTATTGCAATCACAGCTGTTACGCTGTCCTGAAGTTGCATTAAATAAATGTATTGATTATTTGTTTGTTTGATTGATTGATTTAATACTTTATTAACAGAGCAAAAAGTACAAAGGTACAGTTATAAAATAATGCTAAAAAAAACTTCCATTGTGATCCTATGTTAATGACCTCCCAAAGTGAGAGATTCTCTCTGCCCTGGCTGAGTTTACTCCAGTCTTGACATGGTTGAAGGAGATTCCCCATTGAGAAGCCTGTCAATGCTTTGCAATCCTCCCAGGATATTATATTATATTCTATTTTTTGCCATTTGTTCGTGTTTAATTTATTGTCCTTTATCATTGGGCTCCATTCAGAATCAATTTGTTTCTGAAGCTATCTCAGCTGCATGGCTTTCTGCTGTGGGCAATGTCATTGTGGGAGATTCAAACTAGAGGGTGGAGGTTGTTTACATATTCATAATTCACATTCATTAATTACTCCATCAACTCTAATTACTGCTGGCAGGAATCGATTGACACTAATAGGCTGACATATCATGTCAAGGGCTTCTATCATCAGAATTAGTGAGTATCATCTACTTGAGTGAGTGAGGTGAAATTAATTTGGGATGCTAGTTAAGTAACATCAGACTTTGTTCTCCCTCATTGTCTGGGCTTATGCCAACAAGAGAGCTAAAAACATCAGTGCTGTAGGTAGGACACCAGATTGTTCCACACCGATTCATTGACCTTCATTGCATGAACACACAGATAGTTATGTAATATGAAAATTTTTGGATATGAGTAGATATAAGAACCATACAACCTTTTAATTCTATATTGATTGTGCTCTGCTCTAAGGGAAAACGGTTTATGTTTTTGCAACATAGAAACAACCTTTTATTTTGCTTTCATAAAACCAAATTAACATACTGAGAAAATTCAAGCAACCTCAAATAAAACTTCTATTAATTCTATTTTTATTATATTTTTTGCCGTGTTCATGAGAGAAAGTACATTAAAAGGACAGGCTTTTAGACTATGCTCATATCAGACAAAAATGTAAAAAGAACCACCGCTCATCTGCTGAAAAAACCTAAGTGTGCTGGAGTCACAAAGGGATAATGAAAAAATAAAGGGAATACTCAGATCTGCGCACAATCAAAGTATTTATTTTGCAAGCTTTCGTAGTAGACCGAAAGCTTGCAAATTTTTAAGTCAGAGACTTAAAGCGGACACAGAATACTGTATTCTTAATGGACTTAAGACAAGTCATCAGTGCAACGTAACAGAGCTATGGTTGATCTCTGACTCAAAACACTGTTTGTTTCCATAACCAATGTAAGTTAGCACCTTAGATAGCATTTCTGTAGACTTAGATAGCATTTGATACAGACTTATAGCATATGTTATGTAGACAGCACTATAATTGCATTGTATGTAGTCATAGCACGTCATAGTACATATGTATAGCATAGTAGTATAGATGTATAGTTTATATGTATAGTTCCATTATATAGTTACTTTCTTAGCCTACGCATGTTTCATGATAAATGTTTTTATGTGATGTATTCCCATGCTTTTTTGTTCTTGCTTAATGTAAATCGCTCTGGATTAAGAGCGTCTGCTAAATGCCTAAATTGTAAATTGTAAGTAACCGCTCTGAAGTCAATTACTGTAGTAGAGGATATAAATAATACAGCCTTTAATGTATCACTAACTTTGCCTGTTGATGAACCTAGTGGTTAAGTCGTTCAGCTATAGTACAGAAACAGCAACTTTCCCATGCTTTGATGGATTCCCACCAGAAGACTTCTGCAGCTTATCTTAAAACTACACACAAGTGGGGCTAATGCACCACTGAACTAAAAGAGCACACTACTTACAGGCAGTTCCACTTGTCCACAAGTAGTGGTCCTACTCGATCACAGGATTTAAACTCACTAGAAGAGCAGGGAGGCCATCAACCACTGCAGATGTGTAAACTTATATAGTATGTGTTAACTGGGCTTTAGGAGCAAAGTTGTAAGTGGCAAAAAGGTAACAATGTTTTAACTTGGTCCGTTGGTGTTCCCTAGGTTCACTTATGAGATAGCCCCAGTCTTTGTACTCATGGAGCAGCTGACACTGAAAAAGATGAGAGAGATTATTGGCTGGCCTGATGGAGAGGGTGATGGGATATTTTCACCAGGTAAGGACGGCATCATTGTTCAGACAATGAGGACCCCCTTGAAAACTAGTTGCTGCAACTCAAGGGTTATCCTCTAGTCTAGTGCAGTGGTTCCCAAACTGTGGTGCGTGCACCCCTTGTGGTGTGTGCACACCTTGTGGTGCGCAAGCGCCTTCTAGGGGGTGCACAACATGAAAAGCCAAAGGCTTTATACATATTAACATAATATGTTCATGTATATAATTAAATAAGATACAATTCTACCTGTAGCAAGGTTGATGCTACCAACCACCTGGCTAGGTTCCTCCGACACAGGGACACAGGTTGATGGTTCAAAACACATTATTGTAGGAGTGGCAAGATGTTACAACATACAAGCCAGAGCTTTGAAGCCAGAAACGTCTTCGTCAAGGTTGATAAACCACAACTAGCGCATGCGATCGGTGATCATGCAAGTGATGCAATCCTAGATTCTATAACATAACAGAAACAGAGCATTACGTTGTAATGCGTGTAACATTGAATGTGGGTTCACTGCCCTAGCTGTCTGAAAAAAAGAAGGGGCCTAGAATTTAAAAGCATCTATATCTGATTTCCACAGGAGGGGCAATATCGAACATGTACAGCGTGATGATCGCCAGATACAAGTTCTTCCCTGAGGTCAAGACCAAAGGCATGACGGCTGCCCCCAGACTGGTTCTCTTCACCTCGGAGCATGTTAGTCTCATTGTTACTTACTTATTTACAGTATGATCTATTTTGTTTATTTTACTTACTTACTTACTTACTAACTATTGCTGCTGTTATCTGCTGTAAGATTGTATCAGGTGCTTAAATTAATTTGTAACAGTGTTCTATATAATTCCATGTTCAGAGACTACCATAATAATAACACGTCAGGCTAATATCCTGTATTGACATCCATACATCTGTTCCTATATAGAGTCACTACTCCATTAAGAAAGCCAGCGCAGCCCTTGGCTTTGGCACAGAGAACCTGATTCTTTTGAGCACAGATGAGAGGTTTGTACTAATGTAGACAATCTGATAAAAAAGAATTAACTGACTGCGATTTTATTAGTGGTGTTTTTATCCTTTTCTTTGCTTTATTTGAGGGGCACTAGCCCTGCATGCCCAGCTTTGTGTGTGTGTACCATGGATTTGATTTGATGGTGATGTACGATGATATAAGCGCCCCTCACTTCATACGGGTGTGACTTGTAGTTAAGTTTTGGATTTCAGTAAGTCAGTGGAATGGAATTTTCTTCAATTATGCATTTTCTGTATTGTTGAATGACAATAAAGCTATCTATCTATCTATCTATCTATAAGAAGTAGAAAAAACAGGCGCTTGTTATCTTTTTCCACAGAGGGCGAGTCATTCCTGCTGATTTGGAGGCCAAGATCATTGATGCCAAGCAGAAGGTGAATTTCAAAATGTATCAAATCATCAGTTTGGGAGAGTCATACAGTATATTTGCCCTATAGAAGCATTTATTATGTACTTTGAGTTTATTTTTTCATAACTGTTTTACTGCACACAATTTGTCAAAAGAACCAGTTAACTTGCAGAATAAGGTAGTGATCTATGCATGAACACCATGCAGCAAGGTTATTTCCATAAGATAAATGGTTCTTGTCTGCTCAAATGTTATATTACGGATTTCCTGCTTCTTAAAAAGCTCTAGAACTCAATTCTCTTAAGGCAAAGTAATGTTCAGGCTGCGTGAAATGGCAGCCCAATTCTGCCCAAACAATGGTTTCATATAGTCAGTTATCTCAACCACTTTCTTTAAAGTCACTGATCACATACTGTATACAGAATAAGAAATTGTAATTGTTTGAATTGTTCTTTTCTGATCCTGTTGGCCTGCAGGGATACGTCCCAATGTTTGTGAATGCCACCGCTGGGTCCACTGTGTATGGGGCGTTCGACCCCATCAACGAGATAGCAGACATATGTGAGAAACATAACCTGTGGCTTCATGTGGACGTGAGTGATGTATAGTCGCCACATCACCTATATGTATCACCTAGGAACATTGCCCGTCTCTGCCCGGTTAGTAGACTATACTGCAACAGCATCCTCCAAGGCATCAACTCTAAAACCCTCAATAAACTCCAATATGTTCTAAACTCAGCTGCTCACCAGCTCCAGAGATCACATGACACCAGTACTTCGGGACCTCCACTGGCTGCCTGTCAAACAAAGAATTTACTTCAAAATGCTCCTCACCACCTATAAGGCACTCCACAACCTGGCTCTCCCCCTACCCGTGTGTGTGTGTGTGTGTGTGTGTGTGTGTGTGTGTGTGTGTGTGTGTGTGTGTGTGTGTGTGTGTGTGTGTGTGTGTGTGTGTGTGTGTGTGTGTGTGTGGATAATTTCAGAAACCGCGGGATTGATCAGGGACAGGCCTTTCATGCACGCCACCTCCACCCTTTAGGGCAGAATTAGTCGAAAACTCACAGAAATCATAACACATCTATTGAGTCATGTGATAAACATGCATCAGACAGAGTTGACTATAATGGGGCCCTAGCCACAAACAGTACAACAGAACAATACATGACAACACAACAATCAGACAATGCAAAAACATACTGTACATACAGCATGCCCAGCATTGTGTGTGTCTGTGTGTGTGTTCCATGGATTTGATTTGATTGGCTGAGCACAGAATGTGATGTATGATGTGTGATGAGTTTTGATATTCAAAAGGCCTACCGATCGGCTATAATACCAATCGGCTATAATAATCCACTCCATATATAAATACAGTATAATAAGGGCAACCACAACAGAGTCCTTATGGCCACAAGACCAAACTAGAAATGCACCCTGTCGAGGTGCCAACTTGCGCGCAAGTACTGCTACTAACTAATGTCTATTACAACTGCTGTTCTAAATCCTTTAGACCTGTTATTGACCTTATACCAACCATGAAACACCTTAGTTACGTCACCATCAAATTCAACAGCCAATAAGGGACCACCATTCTTACCCCGACATACATACATACATACATACCCAGCTGATCACCAAACGTACCATACCTTAGTTATGTCATCAAGAATGGTGGTCGCTGATTGGCCGGTGGATCAACACCGACATACATACATACCCAGCCGATCACAATACTTGCGCGCTCTGCTTGCGCAAGTAATTACGTCACCATCAACAGCCAATTAGGGACCACCGAGGACAGGCCTACATACCATACATACGTACAGTACGCAGCCGACCACAGTACTTGCGTGCTCTGCTTGCACAAGTAACAACAACAACAACAACAATTAGACATTTTAAGACATTCTCATCTGTTAGATGAGATAAATCATTGACCATAACATCCCAAATAAACCATCCTACACAAAGTCAATTGTCATTGACAATGAATGGAGAATTTTACATCATAGTGTCTGAGCAAATCGGCTTATATTCTTGTCCTACACAAAGAATAAATTCCCATTGACAATGAATGGAGAATTTTACATCATAGTGTCTGAGCAAATTGGCTTATATTCTTGTCCTCCATTGACAAATTCCCATTGACAATGAATGGACAATTTTAGGTCATATCTGAGCAAATACCGGTAGACATGTTACGTCATGATGATGTACGATGATGAGAGCACCCCTCACTTTACACTGGTGTGAATGCTTTTATCTCATTTTGAGGGGCCTCCTCTAGTCTACATTTTGTTGAATTTGTTTCTACCAATATTCACCAAAATAGGTACACCTGATCATGGAAGTCATGTATCAATGAGCATCAAACAGTTTTCTTTTAATCTCCCATACTGTTTGCCTGTAATTGGTTTATAAAATGAGTGGGAGAAAAAAAAGCCATAGTTCATGAACAGTTGAACACAACATCCAGTCAACCCCAAATTAGAATCACACAATGAGGTTTCACTTCTGACTATTAGGGGTGTCACAAATGTGGAAAGTTGAACTGTATGTAGTAGAAACGTTAGTTACACCTGCAACCTGCAGACCTGCTTCAGATCCTGATGGTCTGTGGTTTTCTCTGTGTGTTCTGAAGCCTTTTGCTGCAATGAAGCTGCAATGAAAACAGGCAAAAAACAACAGTGACAATAAGAGCACTTGTTTGAGCCAGAAAACCCCAGACCGTAGAAAATCTACTGAATGTTAAAAGCTCTGTTTTTTTGGGTGCAATTGAGCTCATAAAACCTTAAAAAAAAAATATATATATATTATATGTTACGATCCCTTTAATTAGTTTAATAGGTTTTAAATGTTGTGTACTCCACAGGGTGCATGGGGTGGAGGTCTGCTGATGTCCAGGAAACACAGACACAAGCTCAGTGGAATTGAAAGGTAAAACCAAGACAATCTAACTGTGTATTTGCGAGAATATGTAGCACAAATCACCATATTTTTTCTAAGCCACTTAAAAAATATATAAATAAAACGCTGATCTAGGATGACTTAGTTGCATGACCACATAAACTTCAATCTAACTGAAAGGGTTAATCTGGATACTGTGAGAAGCTTGATATACAGTATAGTGAGTATACCATTAAGGCGCCCTGAGGGCGAGAAGCGACCCTGCCCTAAAGGGCGGGGTAGGCGTCAAATGTGTGCCAATTAGTAAGGCCAGGCGTGGCCTCGGGCCAGCCCAGTTAGGCTTTAATTTTCAGGCCATTAGCGTGGATGCGCTAATGACTTTAAGGCAGGCCCTAAGGGTTTGTTGAGGTCAGATCAACATGGTGTCTGTGAGGTCAGATGTAGATGTAGAGTTGCCACTCAATATACAGATCTAGGTGATGATCGAGTCTTCACCATGTATGCCTATCCAGCGTTGGGTAAGGTCACTTTTGTGATCTTCATATATGGAGACGGCCATATATGGAGCGTGTCACGAGGCGTGACTGACACTGAATTGGCCTGGACACCAGAATGCTCACATGTGATTTTGGGTTTGATATTTATGCAGGGCCAACTCAGTCACCTGGAACCCTCATAAGATGATGGGAGTCCCACTGCAATGCTCTGCCATTCTTGTCAGAGAAAGAGTAAGAGTGTTTCACACATTATACACTTCACTTACACACTTCAGTACGTCGACACAAACATACTGTATGCATGCATGCATGCACATGCACATGCACAAATATATGCATGCTTGCCATTCACACATACTTTCATTCTGTCACTTTTTCTCTCTTGCACTCTGTCACACAGAAACAGACACATATGCACACATAATATACTTGTCCCACTGTGGGACACGTATATTATGTGTGGAGTGGGACTCCCACTCCACACATAATATACGTGTCTCACACTGAAAATAGCAGATCTACAAGCTCACAACATGTCGCAATGTAATTATCTGTAATGTCGTTGATCTTTCTTTCCACATTTTTGACCATTACAGGGAGTATTACAAGGCTGCAATTCCATGTGTGCCGGCTACCTATTTCAACCAGACAAACAGTATGATGTGACATATGACACAGGTGACAAGGCTATTCAGTGTGGACGGCATGTTGATATCTTCAAGTTCTGGCTCATGTGGAAGGCAAAGGTATATATACCTCCGATCAGCTGCATTGTTTGTTTCTCCCATGAACCACACTGGTATTTAAATATATTGTAATGCCCACATACATTGTTGCCTCAAATGAATTATTCTCCGTTTTTATTATCTCTCTTAATTAAAGGGCACAGTGGGGTTTGAACAGCATATTGACAAGTGCCTGGACCTGTCAGCGTATCTCTATAATAAAATCAAGAACCGAGAGGGCTACGAGATGGTGTTTGACGGAGAGGTGAGATTAGTTTCCCTCTATTTTCTATTCAGCCTCATTTCCAGAGGAGGCAAATATCTTTCATTAGAATACGGTAATAAAATGTCAGAGCACCAAGTTATCTGATGAATATAAATCAGAAGTCATTACTGAGGCATAGCTCACTGCAGTATAATACCTGTATAGCTGTTGCTGGGATATGCAGCTGGGATTCTGAAATAGATACTTATATGTGGGTATTGCTTTTTACCTCAGTTGGAAACTTTGTCTGATGTACAATTAAATGTTCTTAGCTGATTTGACTAAATAGCAGATTTGGCAATTGGATATATGATGATATTCAGATCAACCGGCTCACGCAACATCTCTGTGTATGCTTAGGTCTTTATAAAGTTTGTAATGAAAATGTGTTTTATAAACTATTTTTCTCTCTATTTATTCCTGACAGCCACAGCACACAAATGTGTGCTTCTGGTACATTCCACCTAACCTGCGCGCTATGCCTGATGGAGAGGAGAGGCGGGAGAGGTTACACAAGGTAATGACACCTAGATGACCTATATGCTGACCCTCCCCCTTTTTTCATACTCCATCACACAATGGTGCCACATAAACCCAACGTTGATGAGTGGAGTCCGTCAGGGCTCTATACTATTGTATTTTCTGTTTTCACTCAACATTCAACACATGCACCACTCAGTTCACACGGGTGTGATTTTACACTGACAGTGGATTTTATAGTGTACATTTCTCTTTCTCCGACAACAGGTAGCCCCAAAGATCAAGGCAATGATGATGGAATGTGGGACAACTATGGTGGGTTACCAGCCTCAAGGGAAAAAGGTCAACTTTTTTCGCATGGTCATCTCCAACCCAGCTGCCACCAGGTCAGATATTGACTTCCTCATCGATGAGATTGAGCGACTGGGCCAGGACTTGTAAAAGACGTACATGTGTGGTGAAAGAGACATTTTCAAATATTTGTCTTTTCGAACTCTGAAAGGCTTCGAGTCTGGCTTCATGTTACTGTTGTTTCACAATCACAGTACAGGCATAATAGAGATTCTAGCTAACCGGTTTTGCAGGAAACGCACATAGTACACCACTGTTCCCCTTGTCTGCCTGTGTTCTTAGCAGTTGGCTATATCTAAAAGGTTTGCACACCCATGTTTGTTTCATGTTCTCAGAGTAAAAAGGCCCAGATAAATAGAATCACATAACAATGGTGTTTATTAGCGCAAATCCAAAACATCAATAGACCTCCATCAGGACATTATGACTGAAATATTTGTAGCATATAATGTTGGGAGGATAATGAGAATACCTAGTGTTGAGCGACTGATTCTTTAACAGTGAATATGTCATTGTACTATGGTACACTAGTCGACATTAAAATCATAATTGGAAAACTGAATGAGATGGGAAAAAATATTATGTCAAATCACAATGGAAATTTACAAATTGACATACAATATTAATATAATATACATTGGTGTACTGACTGTTGGTGCTGCGTGTTGTCTATGTAAGTAACTATCGATCCAAATGCACAGCCACATTATATCCTAGCTGTTCATTCCCTTTGATATTATGTAAGTGGGAATATGTAACACAAGTCATTGTAACAAGTACTGTATTCGATCGCTGTTTTTAGAGCTAATGATTTTTTGTGTAGATTGTGTATAGTATTGTTACATTGCCTTTGTGACAAATGTGTCTTAGTTTTACAGTAAGAAAATCCAATATTTAAATTCCAGCTTATAGTATGCAATAGATTATTGAGTTTATTTATATCAAGAGATTATACGTGTGAATAGGTCACAAGTATTCTATTCCATTTGTAATGTAGCCTCATTTATATTCGGAGACTCCAATGTATATTATCAAAATGTTTTGAATAACATTAAGGTATTTATTTAAGTGTATTTGTGAACCAAAGAAGGGTAAAGTTACATATATGTACATGGCCCTTATTATATGGATGGATTAAGATATCTATGTAGGAACTTGTAACTTAGCCTACCACCCTTAACCTTAGTGCAATCTATGTTGTGTATCTGTGCAATGTCATTGTGAGTCACATTGACTGAATGTTGTAAAGTCACATGGCTTCATGTTGGATGCTGCACACTAGCAGTGCTGCCATTACTGCTGAATCTGATGCTTTGTTAAAGTTGAAAAGCACAATGCTAAACCATGACCCGGGAGCAGCTTTTACTCAAGGGACAGATGATTGTTTGTACTATAAATGTGATATATCTTTAAAGGGCATTGGCTCTATGTGAACTAAAGTATTTCATTTAATGAGAGGGAGAATTCAACCCTATATAACATATACTAAACTGTACATTTTAAAAATGTATACTAAAATATACATGATTGTTTCAACATGTTGAGTATAATATGCATAATTTTCTTTTCCTTGATAAATTACAATGTGGGTAGCAGGAACTATTTGTCATTCCGCAATTTGCCTGCACAAAACAATGCAGTGTTACTGTGGTAAGAAGAAACTCAACTATTGTACATTCCTCGTCAATTTTTATGTAGGCACTTTAACCCCATGCCATCATTTGCAAAGTATTACTGTGTTGTATCTACAGCACCAATAAAGATATTAGCTTTACATCTGTGAGGACTTTTTTTTTAAATGTTTTGTAAGCTACAGAGTTCATGTGATCAGTCACGCCTCGAACAAAGACATTACATATAAATGTGCATCAGTTAAGTCTGCTTTATACATAATGTTGAAATAAAATGCTACTAATATCAAACCGCAGTTACCGCACAATGTTTGGCTACTAATAATTTCATACTTAATTCACAAATTAATGTACCTTTTCACTAGCATGCTCCTTTTAAATTGCACATACCATTTTGAGAACATTATGCATTGCAGTATTTGGACAACATTTTGGAGTATATTTACTAGTAAAGTTTCAAGTTACATTGTGTTTGCAATGTCTTCATGTGCTTAATATGTTAAAACTCTGCACAAATACACGGAAATTAATAGGACAAATATCACGTGTGGTAAAATAACCCCCCATCGTTTTATAGTCTAATATTCTTTAGGTTGTAGTAAAACCATCATATCAAACCAGCGACAAGAGCCAGTTAGGAGCAAATGTCTGCATTTAAATCTTCCGATTAATCACCCCTGAGGGACGTTTTATTGGCTGATCATCTTACAGCTGAAATGTCATGCTTCCTACTGATTCTTACACTTCTTTCATTACTCACACTTTTAAGATATTTATCATAAAATGTATTAGACTGGGTCTGGGCTCCCTTAACATTTTTTTCCCCCACAGAGCCAATTTCAAGGCTCTGCCTGAATGCGTTTTATTTGAACACAGCCATAGAGGGGCTGGCTATTTCAATGGCTCTGCTCCCATCCTCCACCACACACGGCTCCTTTGTTTCATGGCTGAGTGCAGCGATCATTATGGACCTGATGTCACAGGCTGCTTTGTAAAGTTGCAGGAAACTGAAGAAATAACCCGGGCATAATGGCATAATCATAACCCAGTCCTCGACTTCTTTCCCCACAACCGAGAGGACATCACCACCATGGCTTGCTTTCTTGCTCAGAGGACGATGATAATATTGTCTAAAGTTAATTGTGCAGATGCATAATTACATGGCTAATTTGGAAGCAGGTGTCCCAATAATTTTGAATAATTGAATGCTAAATGAAGCTGGGCCTATAGCTCCTATGGTTTTCACAGTCTAGTAACTACAAAGACATGAATAAATGGTCAAGAATGTTAAGTTACACAATCCCTATAGATATTACTACCTAATAGTACTATAGGTGAGGTATTAGTGGAATTAGTTTATTGTTATTATGTTCATATTATCATGTTCATTCTAGTAACAGGTTTCTTAACCTCAAAATGTTTTTTTGTTGTTTCTATTCTTGTCTAATCAGGAGAATCAATCTAATCATGAAATCACAATTTAATTGCATTTCATTGTACTTCATTGCCATAATCAACTATGAGGAAGACCATCAATTATCATTACAAGCATTATTAAACTTTGAACAAATGCAATGCAAGCCTTTAAAAAAAATACCACGCCTGACGGGTGTCTGTTTTTGCAGTTCCTCTCTGTGTCTGCACACACTCTGAACACCAGACTGTGAAATCCCTAATATCTGTCTCTGTATTGGGTTGAGCAGCCTCCATTACACACATCACATGCATGGACGCATGCACAGTGCATGCAAGTACATGCACACATAATCATGCATGCTCAGATATAGGCATGCAACCTTGGCCTCTCTACACTGGCATGTCCCAGGCTCATCCCACACAATAAGCCTGGGTTATACTTAGTTGCATGTGTGTGTCACACACCAAACATAGGTTATCTACAAGCTCACAACGCCTCACAGCACTACAAGTTATGAGGTTGTACTGTAGGTTGGTTGTCTATATCTGGCAAGCAACACCAGAGCGCAACTACAGTCAAGATAAATTAAGCATAGGTCACCCAGCCTCTATCGAGTCTATCCCCTCTCTCAGCTGTGATACTCCCCTCTGCTATACATCCATGAATCTAGTCATTGGCTTCCTGATGCACCAGATATATCTCCTACCCCTGGGAATCACTGCCACATTAGCTTCCTGATAGATACTGACGTTCCCATTGTGCAAGACAAGTCTAATGAAATGGTGATGATGATATTGACTCGGGGCTGCTTGCCAGCTCTTCCCCCGTCTCTCTATACCACACACACATGCACCGGCATATTCCATACATACAACATGCATACCTACATACAACTAAGCTTTTGAATAAACCCATAGTTCTATACAAACTTTTTTCTCTTCTTAGTTAGATTTTGAAGCCAATAAATATGCCACTGAAAGAACTTCTGAATGAATATCATAGTTTATTCATGGTGTCTCTTACTCCTGAAGTAATTATCATGGCTTACAATTATCTAAATAGCCTCCTCTTATTGACCGCATCGGTACATTGATTAGTCTAGGCAAAAAGCGGATTCTGAGGCGGGAGATTAATAGTCCACACTAGAGACAATAACTTGTGTCATTCAGATGTTTTGTGATGCGCTTAACCTCAGAAGTAATTACACCGCATCTAACCAGATATCTGAGTTCTGATTGCGTTTATGTAGGCTACTCTAAAAGGAAAGGCCCATGCACCCTTGGACCAAGAATGTAATGTATTGCCCTCAGATGTGTGGTATGTACAGTATATGGCAGTAGCAAAATATAATTATTCTTGTTCTGAATGTTGAGTTGTGGGGCAGGACATGGAATCAGTGTCTGGATGCTGAACTGAAAATGATAAACAACAACAATAATGCCATAATAACCATTTGTACCAGACTACCAGTGCTGTGTTCTGCTGCGCTGTCATTTTAACACAAGCCTTTCTACCTCACTTAGCATCTGTCCCTCTCAGCACAAACCACAAGACACAATATTCCCGAGAACAGGCTGTCTTTATACAACCTTTTCATCCAGTAAAAAAGAATGAGCACTTACATTGCATATTATTAAGCCATTAAAAACCACTTTAACCCTATATACTTCATTGACAGGGGCCCTTCAGGGGTCTACTTCTTTCTCCCTCTCTACATTCATCACTTTGCCGAAGACAAGCTCACATCGTATCACAATGCAAAGCTTGGAGATCTGCTATTTTTGCATAATAGAATAGGGATTGCTTGGTTTAAGTGCAACTGTGGCTACAGCTCATTTTGATCTACTATGATTCTATGCCTCTCAGAGTTTCTTGCTAGGTCTACTGTATGTTGAGAAAGAGTTTGTAAAAGGGCATAGAGGAAGCTGTAGCTTAATAGTTAATACTTTGAAGGTCGATCTCTCATACAGACAACAAACAAAATGTTTCCTCTTCAAAACTGGTTAATAATCAAATTTCCGAGAGCTTTTGTATTTGATTATTCAAAAAATAATAAAAATAAACTACCTGTAATTATTTTAATCATTACCTTGGGATGATAAAAAGATGCATGTGAATTTACAACATAGGGCTACTATATGGTCTCACACGGCAGAAATACATGCAGTAGCCATCTACAATGTTGTAACTCTTAACATGAGCGATTCTGTTAGTCTCGCGTTAGTTCATGTTACAGTTCCAAGATTGTATCGGCTACAGATTAAATGTACAGTATTGCCTTGCTCTTGAAGTTGTAAATTCTTTAGAGGTCTGGATAGGCATAAATCTGAGAAAGCTACACACAATGGCCCTGAGCGGGCACGATATTGTAGAGACTTAAGGCGTCAGCAAGCTATTGTGAAATACAGAGTTTATTTATCTGCTTTGTGGGATAGTGTCACTGCAGTCTGTATATTTCTCACACATTTATTTCTCTGAATAACAGGCTCAAAGAACTTGACCTAGACTTGAGATGACTGATTGCAAGGGTATATATAAATTATACTATTGTTGTTTACCTACTATTTACAAGAAGTTAAGTTAAACGATGTACTACTGAATGCGGGGACGTGCACACAAAGATATCAAAGGGGGCTGCCCGTTTACCCGTCTGTAAAACAATTGCCCTCTCCAGACCACGAATGCAGCATTTACTATGGTGAAAGAAATGCAAATGCCCTCCTCTCCTTTCCATGCCATATCAGAAGGCAGCATTCAGGAGAAGTGTTTTTTTTTCTCAAAGTCTCCTGAACTTGAACGCAGCATTTTGCATTGAACTAATTTGTTTAGAAATCCATGTCGTACAGCGCATCTCCAGTAGATAAAGAGTGCAGGGTTGCATCCCAAAAATAGCTGATCTACAAGCTCTCAACGCATTGTGAGCTGATCTGCTATTTTCGCTATTTTGGGCCAAAAATGCCCTCTTATGGGATTTCAACCCCTGCCTCTCTAACACTCTCTGCACGTGCCTGACTGAATGTATTATAATAGACAACCCACTTTCCAAGTTTATAAAAAAAATCTATAACAATCACCTGTGATAGGATGTAGTGAATGACTGATTGTGAGTAGTACAGTTGTAAGTTTAGACCATAGCATGAAAAGATGTTTGCTTTCACAACGATGCTAGATCTTCTTCCCTTGGGCAAGATGGAATCTTCTAACGTGACATTCTCCTTGGACCAGAGGTATCGAGGTGGATACTCACAGAAACGGAGTGACTGACAGGATGGCTCATGATTGATGAGGAGAGTCACACTCTAGGACGAGTTTATTTCAAATTATTTGATAAGCCCTGCTACACTATAGAGATACTCAATTACATATTCATTAATCCACTTCATCCAATCTTTATGATAGCAATGATAATCTTGCTTATCAGTACTTCATTCTCTCCTGTCTGTGTTCCAACATGATAGGATCAAATCTAAGGCTGAGATCTGTCAAATAGTTTTCAAGTTATCAATTACATTGGTAGGCTGGGCTAACGGATACAAATATGACGATAGCAAGTTGATTTGTATTCTAATCAGTATTCCTTTCACAAGCAGAACCAGGCCAGGTACAACCTCCTAAACCTCCTAAGCAAAAATGTCAAATTTGAATTATGCTTTAAGTAGCATGTGACAGGTCAGGGTTCAGTGTACACTACACTAGCAGAAGTACTTGGATCCTCGAACCGTAGGAATTAGGAAACCACTGTACACCAATGCTGTCCGTAGTGCAGTCAGTCAGTGGTTGTTTTGAAGTTGACAAGCAAGCAGCCATCCGGGATCCAGACATCCAGGGAGTCATGGGTGGATCGTTGCACCACTCAATTCACACGGGTGTGATTTTTTATAAAGAAGTATATATTTGTACGTCTCTAAATGTTCTGATGAATTGAAAAAGGTGGACCCTGTTGAAAACAAGTGTAATGCTTTATTAGTGTCGTCCACAGTAACAGATAGTCTTTGTATTGAGTTGTGCTTTCATATGAAATGTACCCATTCTGCAAACTGTAAATAAATACTTCAATCAATCAATTGTTACCCTATTTAATTATAGTAGGCTAGCTCAGTGGTTCCCAAACTTTTTTATGTCATTGTCAAGGACCCCCAAATTGACACTCATTAGCCTGCGGACCCCCCATTTGAAAATATATATGCCAAGGACCCATAAAAGAAGATTTTCACGGTTCTAGTGATTTTCAACCATTTTCATTTCAAGGACCCCCAGTTTGCCCTGAATTAGGCTACGCTCCCTCCCCCATTTCTATCTCTGGGACCCTAAATGTATATTGTAAAATCGAATTAGTTCATTTAACTCTGAGAGTGTACAAATTAATGGAACCCTTAAGGGTCCATTTGGTTCCTAAATATCATCATGGGACCTCCTGGAACTTCCTCAGGACCCCTATGGGTCCCCGGACCATTTGGGAACCACTGGACTGCTCAGACTCAGTCAGTGGTAGCCTGGTTAATTCACGCGGGGGAGGGTATATCATTAATAATAATAATCACAAAATAATGTACAGGTCAGGGACCGGTCAGGTACACTACACACTAGCGGAAGTACTTGGATCCCGGAACGTAAGAAACCACTGTGCAGTGCCACCAATGCTGTACGTACTGCAGTCAAGTCAGTCAGTGTAGTGGTTGTTTTGAAGTTGACAAGCAAGCAGCCATCCGGGATCCAGACATCCAGGGAGTCGGGAGACATGGGTGGATCGCAGAGTGTCGACATACCCGGCGGGGGCACGGAAGGTTACCACGTCCTCAGAGTAAGAGAACAGAACTGTCACCTAAACGTTAAGGTCAAGTTAACCAGTACCCCACCTGGTCATCTTACCAGCTAGCTGCTAGCAAACGTGCACGCCACCTGCCTGCAACTGATGAATGTTTGTAATTTATATAGCTTTCAGACGTATGTCTGCTAACCAGATGCGACTCACCCATTCGCACTGACCTCTTCGATCATCACCAGTGTAGTGAACGGAACGGCTTATCTTAGCTCTGGTCCATAGCCCGCCCCTAATGCCGTTGCGTTGCGATTGCTGCCAGCATTAGGGCTATGGGTCAGAGCTAGGCTGTTTATATGGTCCCCCTATGGTCCCATCATGATAGCTAGCATCCTATAACTGTCATGTGTTCACTGACATTAGCCCTGGGAAAAAACCAGTACGAGCGTCGCTACGTGTGGGGGCACCAAGCCCGTGCGTCGGTGGATGTTGAACTTGTTGTAACTGATGATTTTTTTCCAAGACATATGCGCCAAAACATATATGAGTCAATAAATATTCATCGAGTTAGTTGAACGTGCGTACTCGAGTCGTTCTCGTTCACTTCTGAACTGTTTCACGTCAACACGTATCACACCCAGAGCCATTCACGTTGACTGGTCGCCCAGAGCCATAGAAGACATTCTATTAGATGGCTGTTATATGGTAGCCTATGGCTTAACAGTTTTATAGCAGATAGACAGACGCTTAGCTCTGGTCCATAGCCCTAATGCCCTTTGCTGCCGTTAGAGTAGTAGAGCTCTAATGAAGGCATTTAATAGAGCAGAATAGTCAGAATTCCGAATCTCTCAAGACCAGCAACACTCACCACTTGTCAGAACCACTGACAACTGTAATGTTGTTGTTAGTAGGAATAAAAAAAAGATTCCAAGAATCCCAGAATTGGTCAGAAATAAAAACAATACTGGCTAAATGGTCTTGTAAATAGAGTTGTGGGGTGCTAACCTTTTCCCCTTCTTTTTATTGGAAATCCACATACAAAACACATCAGGTAATCAAGCAGCACACAAAAACCAACAACAGTACAATTAACCAATAAAATGTACTTGTTGATTTGGGGAATAAAGAGTTATCATTTCAATTTTTCAATTTGAAATTCCAAATGCAAATAAAAATAAAAGTTGGGCAATGTTTTAGAGAATTGTAGCTTGTGAATATAGAATTGATCATAATACCTTGTGGGGTGCTATCACCTCCTATGGAATCGACATTTATTTTATGTATTTTATTTGAATGACATTTTACATGTAATCTAGTTTGTTTATTTTGCAGGTGCAAGAGAATTCCCCTGGTCACCGTGCAGGACTGGAGCCATTCTTTGATTTCATTATTTCCATCTGTGACAATAGATTGGTAAAGCATTTAAATGACCATTTCACCAATTGATCGTAAGCAGCTGGCAGATCTGCCACTTCAAATAGTAACACGTAATATCACTATTAACAACATGACTTTGTTGATCTGTGACAGAACAGAGACAATGATACCCTAAAGGAAATACTGAAGATCAATGTGGAGAAAGCAGTCAAAATGTTGGTATACAGCAGCAAGACACTGGAGTTGAGAGAGACAATGGTCACGCCCAGCAACATGTGGGGAGGCCAGGGGCTGCTGGGGGTCAGCATTCGATTCTGCAGCTTTGAAGGAGCTAATGAAAATGTTTGGCATGTTCTGGTGAGTGTGTTCTTCTCCAGCTGTTCTGACTGCTAACATGGTCTTTAAAATTATGTTCTTAGACTGATGCTTGTTTTTTTTTTTTTTTTAGCTTAGAACAAGAATTCTACTGCATACTATTCTGTATGCTTTTGTGTCTCCAGGAGGTAGAGGCCAATTCCCCTTCAGCCGTGGCCGGTTTGAGACCCTTCACTGACTATATTATAGGAGCCGACACAGTAATGAATGAGGTAGCTGCTGCAACAGGATGCAAATAAGATGAAACTAGAATTATTATCCAAGGACATACTGATTAACATATACAGTATTTTAACTTGTGCTTATTCAACAGAGTGACGATCTGTACTCCCTCATTGAAAGTCACGATGGGAAGGGACTGAAGTTCTATGTTTACAACACTGACACAGACAGCTGCCGGGAGGTGGTCATCACTCCAAACTGTGACTGGGGTGGAGAAGGCAGGTATAACATCACAATAAGGTTAATCAATCATCTGTATGGATTTTTACCAACAACAAGCTGGTTTAGAAACACATGTCGGAAAAAAAGGACCTGTGATGCTTTTTGACCATTGGTTTGAATGGATGACTGACGGGCTTCTTTTCCCATTGTCCGCTATTGCTTATTATTACTCTGGAGGGGCAGTCAGATTCCGTGTGCTGGATCTCTTACGCTGTAAGCGAGCTATTCTGCCCACAGTAGCTGACCACAGCGCACCTCAGGCCACTTTCACTGGCTTAGTTAAAACGGTGATGAAGCTAGAACAGTGGGTCGTGCTGGAGTCTGTCCGGCTCCCCGCGACCAGTCTAGGCACAGAAGACCTCTGCCGCGGAGGTCGAGGGACAGTAATGAGAAGACTTGGCACTAAGAAAGAGTGGAGCCATGGTCAACATTTTTTAAATGTGTGTATATATATAAAATATGTATGTATATGGGAAACTGTCTCAAGTAATGTGAAGTATACATGATTAGAACATGATTGAACATTTGACAATAGGTCTAATATTTATACAATTGCTACAAAACTTTGTATCAATCTTTTGGACCATAAATAACTTATTTAAGTTGCACATTTTACGTCAATGTGTCTGTAATGACGATTTCCTGTATCAGCAGGGAGCTGTCAGTGGGCTGTGAAATAATCTCCTTGATTGGTCTTATGGTTTAGGCGCATTAGGCGTTGTGGGAGGGAGTCGAATGGCTTGAGCCCAATATCTTAGGGTACCTCCTTTTTATATTGCTTGAAGTATGTTATTTTTATATTGATCTTCTTTCTACTGCTTCTTCTCCTTCTTGTGACTTGGCACACTTCTGGGTTAGTCTGTGCCACACTTTATAGGGTGACATGACGTTGTGGCCTGACGTCACGCCACTGACCGTTTCCGTGACAACAGTCCCCCCGTGGGTCCGGTATCGGATTCACTTCTTAGATCGGTCACGGGGATTCGGATCGATTTTGATTTCTTCCCTAGCGGTGGCTGCTTCGGTGGGTAGTTCTGGGAGTTTGATCAGGCGTGCTAAACCCACTGAGCTGTGTATCACTGAGCTGTGTATAACAGCCTACATGTGTGTTTATGAGAAATGATTTGTGTTCTTTGGTACATACTAGAGTAGGGTGCTGCACTGCTGCCGATATGTTTAGTAGCCTAGCCTGTCATTGGCAACACCTGTTATTTTATGTCAAGATTGGTGGTGCCCATACTATAGCCCGTTTATGAAAGCATGCCCTGTAATGTAATGACGATTTCCTGTATCAGTAGGGAGCTGTCAAAGGGCTGGGCCTTATAGTTCAGGGGAGGGAGTCGAATGGCTTGAGCCCAATATCCTTTTTATATTGCTTGAAGTATATTATTATATTATTGATCTTCTTTCTACTGCTTCTTCTGACTTGGCACACTTCTGGGTTAGTCTGTGCCACACTTTATAGGGTGACATAACGTCGTGGCCTGACAACAGTGTCCACTCGTGACAACAGTGTTCACTCTTCCTTAGTGCCTACTCTTGTATCCCGAGGCGGGCAAGACATACGTACAGGACTGCCACAGCTTGTTCGACACAAACTATTAATTTTAGCCAATAAATAGATCAAATATACAAACTGCTTCACATGAACAATATCGGTGTTAAGAGCTTCGATAGGAGATATGTTTTATATACACAGATCTACAAATAAATGCATCAGAAACAGTATCCCAGTCAGTCAATGACATATCTAATTTGCTCTTGTTTGGGTATGTTTAGTAAGATGCAAGAGTTGATAATGACTATACATTTAAAGGGTTTTAGCTTTCCACAAGCTGCTATAATATGACTGTCATTTCTTGGTGGTAGTGCTACCCTTTTCACTCAATGTATGATTAAACCAGATAAGCCCTATAATATTATACTTTGTTGTAGGTCTACGACAAATTGCAAAAATAACCAATATATAAGCTTGTGACATGTTGTGAGCTTCCATTTGTTTTGAAAATGTTTGCCTATGAATGGCATGAAATGCCCAAAATAGGAACACCGGTTTGACATTGGTTAAACTTAAAATAAAAATGAGAATAAAATAAAATACAAATGAGGCGCTTTGTCTAGTCTCCTAAACGTTGTGGATGTTGTGTCTATACGTAGCCTCGGATGTGGGATTGGCTATGGCTATCTGCACAGGATACCTACACTACCGTTTGAAGAAGGCAAGAAAATACATTTCCCTGCACCGATTCCCAGTGAACCATCTCCTCCACTCAAGGATGGCTTTACAGAGGTATGCAAAATAATGTAGTTTGATTATCCACTGACCACTATACATAGTCAGACATTGTCAGCTTGTCCCTTGTTCCATTCTTTCCACACAGTTAACATAATCTCGAGCTTCTGCAGGAATGCAGAATCCAGGCAGAGTTGCATTTTATATCATAAGTACACTTTGTTTGGGGCGCCTGCTGGCCTAGCGGTCCAGGCGCATGCCACATATAGGCTCTGGCCTGACAGCGTGTTCAAATCCCGTTCATGACGACCTTTGCTGCGTGTCTCCCTCCCGCTTTCCTGTCCAGCTTCACTTCAACTAACACTTTGTTTTATAGGTGCAGCTCTCAGCAATCAGCCCTACTGTTCCACCTGCCGTGCCATCTTCTGTAACTGTCACCAGATTAGAAGAACATCTCGCAAGCCTGTCAGTCAGCTCAGCCTCACCCACTATCCTTAGTGCTGTGCAAACAGGTATGCCTTTCACATTATATATTCAAATCTTGTTTCAAACCAAATTGTGTTAGGATCAGCATTTAGCAAGCAAGAGAATAGCATTTACTAACTTAACAGACCTCCAAGTAAAAAAAGGTTGTACTGTCTACACATACCGTGTATGAGAACCATGACAGAAAAAAGCGTTCTTTAACAAGGATACGTGATGGTAACAGCATTTCTCCCAAATGCAGGAGTTCCCACTATACCAACGCTGCCTACCCAGGTCACCTCATCCCTGACCCCTACACTTCCTGTCAATATTTCCACCACATTACCAGGTTTAGTAAAAGAAAGAAAAAAAGATTGCATCTATGCAGCTCTGGTTGCCATCACCAGCTAAGATTTTATTCTACATGACTTTGCTACACCTCATAGCATTTCACTGACCCACTGTTCTTTTTTAACATAGGTTTAATACCTTTACCTGGTGGTCTACCACCTCTACCCAATTTGCCAAATCTAAATATCATGCTGCCAGATTTGGGCAAAGTATCTTTACCTGGAGTTGGCGGATTACCACAAGCAGGTACTATCATTTTGTCAGATTCTTAAAATGTGCAATTGATTTTACGATCACCTGTTCTGACCAGTTTGAATATCTTTAGGACACATGCTGGCATGAATAATGTACCCGGCCGGGTTGGATTCAACCTTTAAAGGTATATTCAGTGATTTCACTTAATTCAAATATCACTTATATTTTTGTTTTGTTGTGATAATCCTCCCTACTATAGTGTGCGCTGACCATATAAGGAGTTCCTCCCTGTCCCCAGTTAACCCCTGGGGGTCAAAAAACCTTAGGTTTTGTTTTTGACTCTCTATCCTGATTGGACGAAAGGCTGGGTCCCACAGCCAAAAACGAAACCTAAGGTTTTTTGAGTGAAATCACTGAATATACCTTTAATTCTAAATGTAAATGTCACGTTGTATTCCAACACTTGAGGAAAAGTATTGTACACTCTAGCCCTATATGCTGTAACTTTAATGAAGTTTCAGCCTACAATCAATCTTCAGAATTTTAACGATTGATTTGAAAAAAAAAAAGGCCTGTAGGCATTACAGCCAGCGTGTGAGACATTTTTCATCTTAAAATTATATCCCAGGTGTAGATTACCTTTCCCGCTGTATTCCACAGGCTTTCCACAACTGGGTCCTCTTCCTCCCCATAGCCTGCCAGGTATGCTGCCCTCTCAGCTTCCTGCAATACCTGGCGTTACTCTGTCTCCATCAGACTTTGTTCTGCCCCCTATAGAATCGACCATCAAAACACCTGCCATCACACAGGACACACATTGTTCCACCATGAGCCACATGGTTAATACTAGTAGTTAATAACTTAACAGGTGTTGCAGTGTCCTGAGGCCTCCTAGCAGACATATCTCCCAATCTGGTGAGCCTGCTCTTAAGATCTGTACAATTTTCATACTTTAGCCAATTTATTACTGTACATAACACCCTTTTCATGAATGCCTTTCTCCTATAGGCCACATGGCTTAGGAACCATTGGTGACAACGGCTGCTTATTCGGTGACTTGGTGATGGTTTGCTATACCAGACAGAGCGTTGCTGTTGAATTAGAAATTAGAATGGGCACTTTTTTTTACTTTTGATCAAATCCCCTGGCTCATCTAGGTTTGTAGGTAAGGTGTCTGGCACATAAGTCACTGGCACTTACCAGATCAGCCGAGTTGAGTATGGGGTAAAACTAAACGTCTTGTACATTAACTTATATATATATGAGTTCTTGATTAAAGGATGTATTTTCTCTACCTTGTCTCTTGCCTTTTGTTACATTTGAAATGTTTGGTCATGCACCAATGTATATAATGAGCATTACACAAAACTGGATTCACAATCTGGCTCAACAGTCTAATTGAAAGTAAAATACAGTCCCTTTGGAAACCACAAGGTGTCAGTGTAAGTTTACAAATGAGGAGGCAAAAGGAATCGTCAAGTGCAAATGTGCAATATTCAAATAGTTAAACCCATACCATAATCTGGCACTGGTATTTGGGTTGAAAATTTAAATAATTCATTGATTTAACTTTACTGTATTTATTATCATTATTTAGTCTTAACAGAACTGTACAATTTGTACCCAAAATGGATCATACAGCCCTTTAAAAAGTAAGAACATCAAGAGCAGCAAAATGAACACTCCATGAAACAAATTTTACAGGGGAAATGTTAAACATTTGTACAGAATGGTACTGCTGCAATTCAAAATTGAAAACATCTCCTGTACAGCATATACAATTTTTCTCAATTAATCTGCTTATTACAATTCCTGCATAGGATTTTGTACATTGTCATTTTTCTACATTTGGTTATTCTGTGCATTAAACATTAGTATGCTGCCTGGGCCTATATAGGACACTAAATGCCACTTGTATGCTAAACAATACATTCTCATGGCTAAGTGTAACTCAAATTAAAGCCTAACACTTTCTGAAAACAAAAAAACAAACATAAGAGCCAAATTGATAGTGAAATCATTGTAGACCTACATAAACTATGACTGTCCTCTCCTACAGTAAATGAACTCCTAGCAGCTCAATCCTTTGCACCCTGGCAGGACCATGTTAAGTCATCTAAACAGCGGGGCTGCCAGGTCTCCCTTCAGCCCTTTAAGGCTTTTTTTTCTCCAAACTCACCAAGTGTCCAGTCACATTTTCTTCAAGATTACTTTATCAGTTTCAGTGCTCTGTTAGACCTTCACAAGGTCCATTTTACTCATGTTCTTTTAAAAACATAAATTCAAGTTCTGCCATTGATCATCCACATCGTGGGAAACGCCAATTAAGACACCTGGCACGGCTCCGAAGAGGAACTGTCAGAAACCTCTTCACCACACTGTCCCCAAATGCGCTGCTCCTTCCATACATATAGCTGCATGGAGCCTGGCTGTTCCGAGTGCCCCTTATACCCCAAACCTGTGCAGGAGTTGTGTGTGCAGTCACCGGAGCAGTTGGCTGGTCAGTCCATCCGTCTGTCAATCTTTCCTTCACAGTGCAAAGCAGTCAGTATGAGATGATGCTGGACATGGGCGTTCCTGAACCACCAGCACCCAACTGCAAATTCCCAGAGGAGCTAGACCTCCTCATATGAGGGAGCAGGTAGGGGTCACTGCCCAGCTGGTGAACATCGAAACGGTCCTCCTTCCTGTAGGCTAGGCACCGCCTTATAAAACCCTAAGGGAGGAGACGTAATTTTCACCACTTCAGCCGATATGACAGCAATAAAATAAAATAAACAGCATTTTCTTTGTTTCGTCAAATATTTAAAAGGTAGTGTGTAAGTGATGTTTTGGTTAAAACAATATTTTCGGTTAAAAAGTTAAAGCTGAGGGAGAACTGTTACTGAAAACTGAAATGTTATCTTACTGCACCTTTAACACAGACAATTTCAAATTACATCTCGCTCTCACACACCTTTGCTTCATTACTGGTGACAGGCTTGACGGGGAACTGAACATCAGTAGCTTTTAGTATGGTGTTTTCCTGCAGGATGTCCTGTTGGGACTGGTTGTGGCCGAATGGCTGAAAATATTTGTCATTATTTGTTATGAATATCACAGAAAATAAATAAAAATAAGAAGAAAAGGAAAATAGATAAGGCTTCATCTTTACCTTTCTTCCATACAAACACTGGAAGAAGATAACACCCACGGACCACACATCCACTTTATTAGAGATTTTTGGTGGTTCTTTACCAACCACAAAACACTCAGGAGGCAAGTACCTGGCCACAGAGAAAAGAAAGGAGCCATCAGTCAAGGCTAATGTTTCTCAACAAGGCAATACTGCCCTCTAGGGGACATTTAATGTCAGGGGGGAAAACCAGTCATTCTAGCTGCTCTTGAGTTTGTCGCTTTTTGAATATAAAAATATTATATAGAAGTTCAGTATATTCAAGTGTACATTTTCACAATTGTATCATTAGACTTCCCTTCATCATTTAAAATGAGTCAGTCAAGTGAAGCATGGGTTGTGAATCTAGTACTGCACATTTATTGGAGTAATTATATGGTAGTCATAGCTAGGAGTCTCATATTAGCTGGATGAATTCCACATTTTGAGCCATTCATAAAACATGCTTTTCTGCAAATGCAATGGATTCCTTTTCAGGCCACCCAATTGTGTTCTCATATTACACTGAAAATACTACTGAAATTATATTATCAATTGCATGTTAATATACTGTGTTTATATTCATTTTACTAGTTTGGTTTGCAACAAGTTAAACTCTATGTATGAACAAAAATACATAAAAACATTTGCTGTACATTTCCTAGATTATTAAGTGCTGGGGGGCATATTTTTATTCAGCAGCAACACTCATTCTCCACACCAGTTTGACAATGTCCTAGCAGTGACTGGCACTAATATTATATAATAATTCTCAATAGTTTGTTGACCAAATCCAATGGATTCAGCAGGCCTGTGTATATTTTCAATTTACACAGCAAATGGGAATCACCTTGCGGGTTACTTTAACTTAATATGTTAATAAACAAAATCAATCAAGATCAATGTTTGACATTTGTGAATCGAGTCATAATCATCCATGTCCGCATCGCGTTTAATCTATGAATTCCACCCGTTTAGACACTACAAATTAGCGGTTTCTTAATCTAGTGTATTATAATATTGACATGCATAATGACCGTTTGGTTTACCAGTAGGTGCCAGCACCCTGTGACGTCAGGTCCATCCCATCTACACCGTAGTTGTCATCATCCATGATTTTGGACAAGCCAAAGTCAGTGATTTTTATTTCCCCACAAGCGTTGCCGTCCACCAGCAGAATGTTGCCTTTAATAGGGAAGGAAAAAAATATTAAAAAGGATTATCACCCAGGAAACAAGTTATAGTGTCAACTTCAGTTTACTGTTATATTGACTGATCACACAATTTTAAAGATTGAGTGCCACGATTTTTGCCACGTCATATCGCCTTATGTCTGACCGTCTGTGACATCCCCCACTGTTTAGTTGTGGGATTTATAGTAGAGCTTCGGTAAAAATCACTTCTGAACATTGTATGGAAAATGTAACGGTAGTCACAGTAACCTACAGGTGTCTGTTATGACAGTGTGATGAAATGAATGGATGGGTTAAAAAAAACCTTTTAAATCGGGTTGGTATGCTGCTCTGCATTGAATTCAACATACAGAGACGGTCCTGGTCGAGAACACATCGCCGTTTACCAATGGAGTTTCGTTCGATCCGGGACGAGACTCCATGTTAATTTAACGCACTGAATGCAGTCTGCCAAATAACGAAATGTTTTAAACGGTTGTTTATCGGACAAGCTGACAGGCATCTAAACATATTTATTCTATTTATTCCTAAAATGTATAGCTATAAAACTAATAAATATTATACATGTAAAAAAATATACGGCATACATCGACGATGTGTCTTTATAAGTTTAGATGGTTAATCAAACTGCTTTACTGGCTCTGTTAAAACATGTGAAATGATTTTGACCACGGGAGTCTATAAATAATCCCTGTGATAATATAACATTTTTATTTTGGCATAAATGGACATGTCGTGAACGCCTTTATTTCCAAGTGACATAACAATGACGAGCATATGGCTTGCCTATTTAGTATTTGCAATGGTATAGGCGCGTTAGGGGCTTAATCATTCACCCATTAAAATAAGTGCTTTAACAGTCATTCAGATAAATTGCAGATTTAGTCATCTGGATCAGATAGGCCGAGCACTTATGCGAGATCATTTTCGGGAGTCGGGACCGCGGCGGGCGCCACCGTTTAAAGCTTTTCATGGACACATCCCAGTTCCACCCAGGGCCAGCACACACCAGCCTTCATCCATATGTTTAAATGCATTCATTCATTAATCACTCAATAAACGTTGATTATGACTGCCTGCCTAGCCAGGCTCTCTCTCATTTATGTGGCATCACTCACTCACAGCAGTCTCACGGGGATCGCCTACCTACATGACTGCTTTAACGTGCACTGCGCACAAATGGGTAAAATAAATATACGGTAGCCTACAAATGTATTCCATTCATGGCGATGCAACTGTGATGTGTGATTCATCTAACCTTGACTTGACAAAGGTTGTACCCACACGGAATAATCCTACTGGCAAACACAGCCATTTCTTTCCAGCGTAACAAAATGCAAGTAGGTGTGTGTGTGCGTGCGTGACATGACAGGCAAGCGAGGCAAGAGGCAAACAGACAACAGTAGGCCTACAGCTATTTATTATTTAATTCATGCAGGTGTTAGTTCACCAATATATATCTTTATTTATTTAAACACAACACAGAGTTGGGCTTGCAAGTTGCATGTGTGCATCTGTGTGTGTGTGTGTGTTGTATTCCAGTTATTCATGTTGTAAAATCGGGGTGTTTCAAGGAATATTTAAGGGCGTGTTATTTAAATGACGGTCGGTTTCAGCCATGACATTTATCAAAGCTCCGACCAAAAATACGCTGGGATTAGCTGTTTACGATCACTTGTGTGTGTGTGTGTGTGTGTGAGTGAGTGAGTGAGTGAGTGAGAGAGCGAGTGAGTGAGTAAGTGAGTGTGAGTGAGTCAGTCCCCGTAGGCACACTGGACGCGTCAGGAGCGTCCGAAGAAGCTGAAGCCCTTCTTCTTCGTGGGGTTTTTAGACAGCTGGTGGATGGGAAAAGAAGCTCCACCTCCGCGCCCGACGGACGCGGAGGAGAGCGCGTCCGTGAAGCTGTCCGTCGCGTCCGTCGGGCGCGGAGGTGGAGCTTCTTTTCCATCCACCAGCTGTCTAAAACCCCACGAAGAAGGGCTTCAGCTTCTTCTGACGCTCCTGACGCGTCCAGTGTGCCTACGGGGACTGAGTGAGTGAGTGAGTGAGTGAGCATACCTGGCTTGAGGTCATAATGGATGATGGGGGGCTTGATTTCATTCAGATATCTCAGTGCGTTCACTATCTGCATGACAATGGACCGCGCCTCTTTTTCAGACATCAGCTTGTGCTGCTTCAGGTAGAAATCCAAGTCGTTGCCTTCGCAGTACTCCAGAACGGTGCAAAAACTATTGCACGGAGAACAGAACAAATTCATCTTCATAATATTCCTCTGAATAGTAACAAGCCATGGGCATTAACTGTCTGGTCCAACAGCCACAGTGACTGATGGATTCCAAACTTCAACAGCCATTGGGACTATTTTAAAATAGGATTTTATTTTAATAGAAGAAAATCCTTGAATGATGGCTGGTTATTTGCCAAAGTAGGGACTGCACTACTAGCCAGGGTGAAAATGTACCCGCATTTGGCTGGTGTCTAGTGTTAATTTCCCCACATTTCTGAACTGTGGAATACAGAAACTCTCTGAATAGGAAAGTAAGAGTGACTTACGTGTCTGTGTCCAGTGAGAAGTAGTCATAGAGTTTGACAATTCTGGGATGGTCCAGCTGTTTGTGTATTCTGTATTCTCGACATGCATGTCTGAAGATGAAGAGGTAATGTATGTTATCCAATGTTACCAGTGGCTTGTAATGAAAGGTGCAGGTACTTTAGATTGACATAATTCTAGACATTAAGCTTATGGTGCAGAAAAACAACATACTTAAAGTGTGTTAAAGGACTTATCAAAGTCAAATAACAGTATTAACTGTCTGCATATATTGCCATGTAAATAAAGTCAATAGTTAATGGACCCATGGTTACGTGTTCAGTCTTACTTGTGGTAATTCTCTTTTTTCTCTTCTCTCCAGTTCTTATTGAGCTGGTGGATTTTCACAGCAGCATAGCGTTGCTCAATCAAGTCAAAAGCCTGTAAAAAGGAAAAAAACAAAAACTTAACTTAAATGAAAAACCAAATTAAAGACAAGCCCACAGTAAATATTAGATGAATGTAGTATTAATTTTACGATGAATTCAACCACTCACCTTGTAAACTTCACTAAAGCCTCCTCTCCCTAAAAGGTGTAGGAGCAGATACCTCTCATTCAGTGTTGGGTGGTCTTTGAATCTTTTGGTTTTTTTGGAGGGGGGCAGACAGATAAAGACTTAAATGAGAATTTATAAGAAAAATCAACATACATAGCACATCTTTTCATAGCACAAGTATTCGTTCCATATCCATTTGTAACTGAGATTGCAGATTCAGATTGTAAATTTGAGATACTAGAGGTTTGGGCCCTCAAATTACTGCTGCGCGGCCCTCACACCTACGTGGCACCGCCGATCCGACCGATATGTCTGAGCCATAGTGTCGGGGGATTTTTCAGAGTACCCGTTTTAATATAGGATCTTTTTTATTAATTTTTATCTCACGATTTTGCAACCCATTTTTTCACCCAGTGTCAATTATCTAATGTAATCCTGGGCGCTACACTTCCTCTGCCAAACCTGGGGGGGCATCGGACTGACCTCATGCTTCCTTCTATGCATGAGGAGTCCAAGCTTTTTCTTTTCACCTGACAGGGGGGAGTTTCCCTGGCCAGAGTGGAAGGAACACGTTATTCCAACCAGTTCTTTTCCCATCCATCAGGTGCCCCGGCTGGCCAGGATAGATAGAGGAGAGAACACGCCCCCAGTGCCCACAGCGGGAATGGATGTGAGGCGACAGCACTACAGACCTGTTGAGAACTCTAGTTTTCGCCGGCTGCAAGTGCACTAATAACTTTGGGGGCGGGCCCGTCAAGAGTTTGAATGGTGGCCCAGGCCGTAGCGTAACGGTCTGGGCACCGGACTGGTAATCCAGTCGCAGTGTGCCGCGGGTTCGACTCCCGGACCCGACACGGCCTTTACTGCATGTCATCCCCCCATCTCTCTCCCGTTTCCTGTCAGCCTACTGTCTGTCCCTTCAAAAATCAATAAAAGGCGTAAGCCGCAAAAAAATATCTTAAAAAAAAAAAAAAAAAAAAAAAAAAAAAGAGTTTGAATGGTGCTGGGTGGAGGATTTGGAGATGGACATCTCAGACAATATTTGGCAGGATATTCTCAGTCGTGTTCACACTTCATCAGCTTGTGCCAGACATGGCCTACTCCAGTGTAAAGTCGTACATCGAACCCACTGGATGAAAGCTAAGCTGTTAAAAATATACGATAACATTGATCTTAACTGTGAAAAATGCCATCGGACACAGGTAACACACGCACACATGTTTTGGATATGTTCATCTCTGAGCACATTTTGGACTGAAATCTTTGAGACGCTTACAGTATTAACTGGGACACTTATAGTGCCTAACGCCATTACAGCGCTGTTTGGCATTTCTCAACTCCCACTGTCTAGATCCCAAGCAGACCTTATAGCCTTTGTAACACTACTGGCAAGACGCCTAATTCTTATGAGATGGAAATCACCTACCCCGCCCTCCCATACACAATGGCTGAGAGATATTTTTAATAATCTGCAGCTAGAAAGGATTAGATACATAATGAGGGGCTCTGTCGCAAAATTCCACACAGTATGGGACCCTTTCCTTGCCTATGCAGAGGGAATCACTTTCCCGGTCATCCCTGAATGACTCCCCCTCCTACCTTTTGGTGCGATGGGCCCAAGTGCTTAAAATATAAACTACATTAATTGGACGTCAAGTGGTGAGGTTACGGTGTGACCAGAATGGCATGGCGTGTGTGTGTGTGTATGTGTGCGTACATGTGAAGCCGTTGCCCGATGTTTCCTCTTTTTCCCCGCTCCCACCGTGCTGTGCTATGTTATGTTATGTTATGTTGAAGAAAATAAATATAAATATAAGAGTTTGAATGGACAGGTATCAAGTCAAAAGGGAGACATCGAAGAGGAAGGATCAATATATGTAATGTCAGAACAGGTTAGCTCCATATATGGAGATATAAGGGTTTGATTTGAGGTCAGTTGCTGGCCAATATTGACGACATCAGGGATCTCCATCCCTGATGTCACACGGCATGACCATATATGGGTGACGGACAGACTGACGAGAAATGCACATTTTATAGTAAACTATAAAATCACTTTGACCGTTGGCCCTGTGCATACAGTAGTACATCCAGACCCGACGTCAGTGCAGAGACGCAGACTCACTGTGAGCTGTCTTCATTATTTATTCTCTTCAGTTCCCGAATGTGAAGGTTGCGTACTCTTTCCAGACGCTCCAACTCTGCCTGGATCTCAGCCTCCTCCTATAAATGATTCAAACACGCAAACAGACATACAAGCAAAACATCAGACCTCATCAAACACCCCATCTAGTCTAGTTCAATATTAATGGCAAAATTGGTACGGTCTGCTGAGGGGCTGTCACTTTGATCAACTTGTGAGTATTCAGTTGACTCCATCAGTTCTAAACCATTGCCCTTGTTAAAATAAAGATTAGCAAGTTCATTGACCTAAAATCCCAACATGCCTTATGTCTTAGGTTGTCTTATTGTGAAGTTACCTTTCTGTACTTCTATGCCCTGTATCTGTAACGTTTTACTGCCGTCTCTGGAGCCTGAATTTCCCTTATGTGATCAATATAGGTATATATCCAACATCAATGTAAATATGTCCATCTATAATGGAATACAAACAATATAAAGCTGTGTTTACACAACAATATCAGTACATTGCTGGGCTGGCTATAAAATCTACTATTTAATGCGCCACGTACTGTAGTATGTGTGTGTACGGTTGTAATGCACCTAAATCGAGAACCGTTTGACCCACGACTTCACATTCGACACACGCGTTCCACACCCCCACAGGGAGTGCAGTGCAGTGCCAGGTATCGAGTCGGTCAACTCTGGTCAGGCTTTGCCAGTGGGCCTAATGAGGCCAACAAATTTCACCTGTGCAATTTCCAGCCTCTGCCTCAGCCAATTGAGGCTCTGCCAGTGGGCCGAATTGATTGCCAAGTACACTTTTCAGTTTGCAGTCTTCACACACAGATCTCCATGTGGGACATGTACTGGCTGACAGTTAAAACAGGTGCTATGACAACGTATATCATTAGGTTCCCAAGTTGCATCGTTCCCAAGTAGGCCGGTGGCCAACTGCGACGGGCAAGTACAGGTCTAGTTAAGATAAATGGCAGGCATAGGTAGGGTAGGGCGAGGAAAGAGTAATTCACATATCATCCTCTAGAAGTGAGACTAGGCATTTGAGGATGATCAAATGTGTGTATGTAAGAACAGAAACAATAAATATCCATCTGCAGGCTGGCAGACCAGCTAATTTAAATTTAATCTAGCAGAGTCATCAACTCCATCAGTACATCTCCATCTCAGCCAGTCTCTCACTTAGAACTTGCATCATAGTTGGACACTCAATCCCCATGCATGTAAACACACACACACACACACACACACACACACAACTGAGAAAAGCTCAAATCCATCAGCGTCTCTCACTCCCTCCCTCCCTACACACCACAGCTCACCACTACTTGTAGAACTCCATTCATGCTTCAAGAATAAACTTTGGACACCAACTCCATGCATGCACGTGTTGCAGGAGTCAGGTCTCACTATGTGATTGGCTCACTGTCTGCTCTCTCGCCACTGACAGTTTGACGCAAGGCTGTCTGAGTGACTAACATAACCAGGAGAAAGGATTTAAAAGCACGTTGGGAGGTTGATGGAAACAAATAGAGAGGAATCGAGGATACATGGTAAAATCAACAACCAGCAGTACAGTGGGCAGGGCTAACGTTCAGAACCAAGAGCAGAGCCTCAGCCTGTTAACTCACGCAAACATAGAACCAATGTCATCATGATACACCGTCATGATGGATTGTTCAATAATGTAGCAAATTAACACTTTCAGGTTCCACACTTCTTTAACTCTGTACAATATTGGCCCTTTATGGTGCTACCTCCATTCATGCTTCAAGAATAAACTTTCGTTTTAAAAGTGGCTAGGTTCAGTATTCGACTAACCTTCTTAATATGTCCAAGGCGGAGTTTGAATATTTCTTCCTGCTCGTGGTACTCAGCTAGAGTCAACCTTTGGAAAGGAGTATATGAAAAACACTTAATATCTTCCAGTGTAGACATTTACTTTACAAAAAGGTAATACAACTACCATGTGGCTGTTTGGTAGAAATTTGGCTTGAGGGATTTCTCTCTCTCTTCAGCTCAGATATAATCTTTACTAAGCCAACACACAGAGTTAATTGTTTCTTTATTGACCATCACAATTCAACAGGATATAAACCAAGAACAATGTAAATACTGTATAAGTACAGTAAGATGTTGGCTGGATAGTGTCGATTTGTCTTATAGCCATGGTATTGCCAAGGCCTAAACTCACAGCTGAGGTAGACTGGGCTTTACAAAGGGGTCACTTTCTGCTCCATTCACTGCCTTGGTTTTGCGTTGCTTTGGCTCAGAATTTGTGGTTGGTGATTGAGAACTGTTGGAGGACGGGGGTTTCCTCTTGACAAGGAGCTTTCTCTGCCTCTCTATTTCCTCCCTCTGTTGGTTTATCCACTCTTGCTGTCTGTGGATGCAATAATATTTAGGAGGGGACAAAATCAATACTGTTTTTGTACCATCTAGTCCACCGACGGTTAACGTCTTAAGATATTAAAGAGTACAGCATTTGCAGTGCACCTAATTGGAAAAAGCCCAAATAAGTCTGGATCAGCAAAACAATAAAAAAGATGAAAGCACTTCTTAACAGTAATGGACCAATTATTTCCAAGAAAAATCTAAACCTCAATCTTATTTAAGAGGGTCTTACTTGACAAGGTTTTGGAAAGCATAGCCATCAGTCCACTGTTCTGTGAAGGATGCTCCATGTCTCACAGTGGTGAAATGACCCAAACGTAGTCTATCCTGCATGCTCTTCTCTCGACATGTTTGCTTCTCCTGTGTACTCTGGAAAACATCATCATGTGGTCATCATTTGGTCCCTATAATCAGATGATTATAGGAACCAAATAAGCTCAAGCTCTCACACACACACACACACACACACACACACACACACACACACACACACACACACACACACACACACACACACACACACACACACACACACACACAACGACATTGAACATACCTTTTCTATAAGCAACTTCTTACTCATGGTGATGCATTTATTCAAGCGTTCCTTGTACTTTTCAAGTAATTTTTGTTGTTCATCTATCTGTCTCCTGAGATCACAATTTGCCTAGTTAGCAGAAAACAAAAACAGTAGACAATTACGTTCCTGATCCACCGTTGTTTCATTACATAAACTATACATAATGTGGAGATACAACCAATGATCCTTGTTGTGCTCAGTTTGTTGCAATTGTTTGCTAACTTTAAATAAGAAGCTTGCCCAATTCAATCAAGTAGATTTTGTCACAACAGTAGATCACGCCCAAGATGGGTGAACGGATCCCAGCACTATCCTTATCCCTTACCCGTAGCAAATCATCTATTCTTCCCTCCTTCTTCTCCAGATCTAGATTTTTATTACTTTCAAGAGCAGCCAACTTCAACCCAGTAAGGTCAGTCTGAAAGGTAGAGCAGCAGCACAAGTAAGAATTTGTTGCAAAAACATTAGCATAGAATTAGATAATTTGAAGAATTGATTACCGGTAGAGCCAACTTTTGACAAGATGGTCCAAATATCCTCATCCTTACCTGAACACATTTGATTGCTAGTTGCTTTGGATGCATTGTATGGTCCCCAAAAGACAGACTTGTAGGAGATGAGCTATTTTGTCTAACCTGCAACAAAGAGGGCAATAGTTTTCCATGGAGTAATAATGGAATGGAGTGACAGAGTGGATTGTGAATGCTGTGGTGATCACTTACAGATGAACCCTGAGTGGAGTGGGAATGTGAGTTCTGGGGTGAGCGTATTGCAGGGGGGAGACCTCTCACTGGACTGGACCCATTTCCTCCCTGGAACTTAAGTCAACAGGGACAAGTAAGATCTTTGCCTGCCATTTTTCAACATCATATGCATACAGCCTCTTTTATCCCACAGCGTTTTTATTTTAGGCCGCTTGCATAATCCCGGCTTGCCATGGCTCTACCCTCCTTATTGCCTTAAACTGGTACCTTTTTGGTACCACCTACTGTACTGTAACACTGCTGACCGCTGACTGGTCAGAGAATGCTCGCTAGCATCAAGACAGACAAACAGACATCCATGGAAAACTCCATGGAAGATTGCGAGTCACGAATACTGTTGTCACAGCGACACGCTATTCTTTTTAAATATTTGTATTTTTTAATCTTCTCTTTGTGAAGATGTCTCCTATGTGTAATTGCTGGTGTATTAGAAGACTGCATTGGGGATTGGTCGAGAATACAAGGTTGCGAATACAAGCGGACTAAATGAGTTTTCGCTGACTGGCCTTTAAGGTGCTTGAATGGTTAAAGCGGCACGATTACATACATATTACAAAGTCAATGCAAAGACGATAATTGTGCGACCTGGGGCAGCACAAACGGGACGAACCGAGGCGAATATATATATATATATATATATATTAAAGTCTGAACGCAGCTTTAGAAATAGGGTGAGAAGTTGAGTCACGCAAGAGAGACTCGGGGGAGAGTCGCTGCTTCTTCGCCTGGAAAGGAGCCAGCTTAGGTGGTTCGGGCATCTGGTTAGGATGCCTCTTGAGCGTCTCCCTAGGGAGGTCCCATTGGGAGGAGATCCCGGGGCAGACCAAGGATGAGATGGAGGGATTACATCGCCTCACTGGCCTTGGAACGCCACGGGATCCCCCGGAGGAAGTTATTAATGTTGCTCTGGAGAGAGAAGTCTGGAGCTCTCTGGTGGAGCTGCTACCCCGCGACCCAACTACGGATAAGCGGCTGAAGACGGATGGATTGGGGATTGTCTGTGTTACTGTTTTTTTTTTCAAAAAATAAAAACTAACTAGAAAAAGTGCCCTTCTGGGCACAGGTCTCCACCAGGTTATCCACAGATCCGTGCAGTTAGAGGTAAAAACACTTTTGGGCCAGTTATAGCGCCACCTTGAGGCTGAGTTGAAATTGTTCATGTGGCATTTCGTCCTCGGCCTAGTGGGAATGTGCGTGCACAATTTCACGGAAATCACGCGATGTGTTCATGATTTGCAGCATTTTGTTTGAAACTGGGCACTCCTGTGAACTTTGGAAGCCAATCTTAACCAATCAGGATGGAGTCTGAGAAATCTGAAAGACCCGTTTCGTTGAATGGCTCTAGAGAGACTGTGTACTAATTTGCGTGATGTTTGGACAAAATCTGTAGGTGTACTGTGAAAAAACTTGTTTTGCACAAAGCGGCCTCCTGGTGGCGCTATAACAGGCCGTTCTGGACAGTTTGGGGCAGAGGTTCATCGTTGGCATCCAGGGAGTGTGTGTGCAAAATTTGGCATCGACCGGGTTAACGGTGGCCGAGATTAGCTGTTCACGGACACACGGACGGACACACACACGGACGGACGGACACACACACGGACGGACGGACACACGGACGGACGAAGTGCAAAACATACTCTCCCCACATGCCTTCGGCCTGGTGGAGACAATAATAATGTTGCTATATAGTATACTAGTGATGACCCGTAGCCCGCCGGTTCCGTGGGTTATAGATTCAGACGCAATTATCACAGGCGGGCGAGGATTATGCGATGCTGCAAAATAAATGAGTGATTGATGCAACTTCTTGGATCCTCTTGGATCATTTCATTCTGGATTAGCCTATATAGCTTGGAATTTGCAACAGCAATGAAAATTAACTTGGACCGCTTCCGAGAGGGCAGTGAGTAGGCTACAAGGAAAATTATGAATGAAATGCTGCGCTGATGTAGGCTATGAACTGTTCAAAAATGGTCCACAACACACTCCCTCTCTCTGGAAAGCAATTGATTGGGCTCGTTTGTGTGTTGAAAATCTGGCTTTGTTTGTTGGGACGGGTGATCCACACATCACTACTACATTACTGTATAGCAACAACTACACAGAGGTGTTCCCGGCTTGAAAAGGTATAACAACATACAGTAGGTGTTCCAGGTCTAAATGGTCAATATAAAGATGATCAGCTCTAAGAGCAACTAAATGGAGAATAGACCCTTATTAACCAAGATAGGGGTTCATTGAAAGAGTAAAACCAAAGTAAACAAAGTAAAGTAGATTAGAGGCATGGCAATTCAGGACTATGTATGGAAAAGCGGCATGACTTGGGGAAAATGAATCATGGCAGGATGGCACGTACAACATTCATACAGCACTTCCTTTTTATGTGTGAATTATAAAAGATTTGGACTTACATCAAAATAATCACTAATCTTGGGTCCTCGCACAATAGATTTTCCTTTGAGAGAGAAGGCAGAGTATTGTGATTTACTTAAATATTTCAATCATACTCCAAGGATCCAGAAACCATTGCTTGTTTGACAAAAAGAAACATACCTTGGCTGCTCTCCGACTGGTTATCAGGTTTCCTTTTCCTGCCTCTGGATGACTCCGACTGCTTCTTCTCAGGAGTCTTCAGGAGAATTCAATTCAACAACCATTACTGTTTAATTCTTTTGACTATTTGTCAATATACTGTACCATCTACTGTAGCTACTACTCCTCCTACAAACTGTACCCACCGAATAAGCAGGAGAACTTCCCCGTTTCACATCGGAGCCCTATGAAGGAAAAGAGGGGAGTGAGAGCCCTTTAATTTAATGGCAAAACAAATATTAACAGACAAGAGACAAATATTAGTGTAAACAATAGATCTGATCACAGAGGCGTTTTTCAATTTGGAAATTAATTTACTAATGGGCTCTGCAGTCTAAATAGAGGAAATGTACCATATATGGAGCTGGCCTGTTCTGACATCACAATGTTGTTCTGACATCTGCATAGACTCCATATTCAGGCATAAAAGGGATACAGATGCATTTCCAACTTGTATCGTGCCCAATGGGCAACGCTCTAGTTTCTTAGTAAATGAATGGACTCTGATCAGGCAATGTACATGTTGCATCAACAAAATAACTGCCATACATTAAGTGACCGTGGGAACCACCAATGATTTCCAAACAAAGTGCCCCATAGGACAGGAGCCAATCTCCTGTTTCTGTAGCATCAGGTAGCTTGATGTACAAGTACACCCCCTGGACATTCACATGGACTGGAATCCAGGCATTTGGTACTAGTCCATAATCTTTGGTATGACTAGGCCAGGGTTTGATCTCCCAACCTCCCAATCTAAGGACCACTAGGCCACAGAGCTGGTAATCTCATACATAATTTACATAAACCAAATTTCAATTTCAATCCAAATGAGGCTAAATGAGTCCATTCAAAATAGTAAACAATACCACAATCTTGGGCTAGATGGTTATGGCCAAAATTATTATCATGATTATATTGAGATCACGGTTGACACATTTTTTAATCACACTTTCACATAAATGTGACACTGCTTTGACATCCATGGTGTGCATCAAAATCTTCCATAATTCAGTGTATGGCCTAGGAAAACAAATGTCAGGATTGTCATTTTAGTTGACAATTGACATTTAGTTTTCGGCATTGGTACAAAAGCCACTTTCTAATTTGAACATTGGAAACCTTTTACAGGGAATCTGGTCGGGACATTGTCCGGTTTTGGCCTTTCACACATGTCAGTTTCAGATGCGTTCACACATGAAGGTAAATAGCCTGTTTGATAAGGTGAGGGCTGGAGTCTGAACAGTATACACACACATTAGCTACTCCCATTTAAATATAACACAGCCTGAGGGAGATGCTGGGATCAAATTCATTATTTTTCCCTTCCACAGAAGATGACAGATACATCGTATCGCTTGGCATGGTCTCTCTTTGATGCACCCATGCACAACACAAACAACATATTTGCTACCATAGTAGGCCTAATAGACATAGTAGGCTTGACATTAAGGCTTTGGGACAAGTATTAAATCTTCCCGGACAAGTGCATTAAAATTGTACTTAAAAGTGACTCTAGTTTTCGCTTATTGTCTGACATTATTGTCTGGCTTTCCTAATCATTACCTTTCCAATATTGTTAAAGGACAACTTTAGTTTTTTTCAACCAAGGTTCATGTTTTAGGTTGTCATTAGAGAAACTAAAAGGTGAGTGTTCATTTTCTTTCATTTGCTGCTTTCTTTCGTTTTAGGGATTTTAGCTCTTTTTGACAGGGGGGCGGGGGCATTCGAGCATGGGGCTAAATATGTATTTTCTTTTACCAAATTTGATGGTGATTTTTTTATTTATTATTTACTATAGTCCTAATAAACCCCAGGAAATTGCATCTGGCCACAGAAGATCACATGATCTACTGAATGTGAAGGTATAGCCTACTGGGGGAAGGCTTATACTGTGTGTATAGGCTCAATATGTCAGTTTGTCACATTCAATCGATCCCGTGATCTTTTGTGGCCAGATGTAATTTCTTGGGGTTTATTAGGACTATAGTAAATAATAAAATAATAAATCGCCATAATATTTTGTAAAAGAATACATATTTAGCCCCATGCTCGAATGCCCCCGCCCCCCTGTCAAAAACTGCTAAAATCCCCAAAAACGAAAGAAAGCAGCAAATGAAAGAAAATTTACACTCACCTTTTAGTTTCTCTAATAACAACCTAAAACATGAACCTTGGTTGAAAAAAACTAAAGTTGTCCTTTAATAGCCCTAGAATGTCTGTAATCTTACATACCTTTCATGTATTCCAAATACACATAAGTGAATGGGAAATGTAGTTGTCCGAAGGACAAGTGCCTCAAAAGGTTAATGTCAAGCCCTGCCTTTTGCACACCTACTGAAATGGAAATGGTAGGAGAAATTAACTTGAGAAGACCAACAGTCTTCACTTACAGCAAAACATTTCAGATTTTTTTTGGTCAGTTGAGTCGAGCGACCAAAACAGTTGAGTTGATCCAAAAAAAAAAGAAAAAAAAGGGGTCCCCCACACCGTCTCCGCACAGACAGACAATGAGCTACAACAACCTAGTTTTCATCTCAACGAGTAGTCCTCAGAGCTGGAACAGACAAGTGCACACTGCGTAGGGAAGAGTTTGTATTTAGTTTTGCTTCTGAGCCACTGATCATGGAAGTTTGATCTGTGAATACTTCAAACTCAAACACTTATAAAAAGCAGAATGAAACAATAAACTGGTTTTCACTTAACCATGTCTCTCCAAACACCTTGGGAGGAGGGGAGGCTCTTCTCGCCTCGACAATAGAACATGTACACTCACTAAAAGTTAATTCAGCAGAAAATCACAGCGTCCACACAGAGTGGCTTGAGCTAAATCGGACATTACCTGGACTTAAGTCGAGGGTCCTACCAGCATAAAGTCTGTTGCAAGTCCAATCTTACTGAGCTGGAATATTGCGTTCATACATTCAGCCCCTCTGTTTAAAGTCTGGCAAATGTCCAAAATACTGCACAGTGCATGTGTGAAAGTCTAAATTATATTTATATTTTCAATTTAAGCTTTGTAAACAAAAATGTCCCCCGGCAGATATGATGATTAACTTAAACATAGAAAGAAATGACTGACAATGACTAGTACCAATAATCAAATAATCTATGGCCCAACGAGGCCACACCTTTTATGTGCACTGCTTTTGCTTAATATGGTTTGCAGCAGAGCACATTTTAAATGTCAATATCAGTCGATGATGTTTATTGGGAGGCCAAAATTTGATACATTTTGCAGCCCTACCAAAATCTCATGCTGCATGTACAAACAAGTAGAACTACATTTTCCCACAAAGTTCCAGGCCCAGAGAATTAGGCCAGCCTTGTGCAGTCGAAGAATCTGCTGACAGGTGCTGGTGTGATTGAGTTTGTCACTGGAGAGCATCGTTAGGGAGTGTGTGACGTATGGGGGGCATCTGTGTAGGTGACATGTGTGCGCATTCAGCAGCTCAGTGGCAGAAGAGGCCAAACACGTTTTACTGTGCTAGACTCAGTTTTCCCTTCTTTCTCTCAATTTAAGAGACCCAGCCATCAGTGACTTATTGCACCAGCCTGGAGGGTGAACTAGACACAGGGAGGTCTATGAGAAAGCGCACAACATAGTAAACCACCGTACATGTCGGCCATTGTGAAAGTGGCTGCAATCTGCAGCGGCACGCGTTTCATGATGTGATGGTTCTGGACTGTTAAGGTTAATATCACAGATGGGGGGCTTCCATCAACCCCCACAACCATGTGTCCAACTTACCCTGCCTCCAAAAGCCATATCACCAAGTACAATAAGAATGCTATAATCGGCATGAATTAGCAGCGCAGGTATCCACTGTTAGACAAGCGAGTGAGAGCATCATGGAAGCAGTGTCAGAAAATGCAAGATCATGGTGTTGATGCCATTAATCAGGGTACATATTGATCAGGGTAGCATAAAGATCTATTCAAGTGTACAGTATACAGTGTACTCTGTTAACCCAATTAAGACGTGACATACTGCCCTCACAATGACACTGGCATTTTGATGACACACCCACATTCTTTTTTAATTCCCCTCGAGGAGCACTGCAGCAAATAGTTTTCTCTCCACTTGCAAAATGAAAATGAACCTTATCAAACAATCCAAAGGGAATGTTTTCCAGTCAGAAATCAATGTCAGAAGTGTCCAACTATACCTCAGATTCCTTGTCACTTGAGGATCCCAGGCTGCCAAAGCTGTGATTTGAACATTCGTTGTTTGTCAAGCCCTGAAAGAGATAAGAGACGATAACTGTGTGTGGTATGCGTGATTGTTGATTTTTGAGGGGCACTAGCCCCTACTACGCCATAGACGCTAAAGAGAAATGTAATGTTTGTTTTGAGGACTAAAACAAACATTATGTTGTAAGATGATAGAGCGCCCCTCACTTCACACAGGTGTGATTTATTACTCACACACACACACACACACACACACACACACACACACACACACACACACACACACACACACACACACACACACACACACACACACACACACACACACACACACACACACTTAATAAAAACATTATCTATTCATTACTGAATGTGTGTCAGTCTGTCCCAAGTGGAAATTCAGTCAAACCAAAAAACAATACAAAATAATCGACAAACACGAATATATGTGTGTCTGGGTTCCCTGACTATCCAACCCATGGTTCCCGAGTAGCCCTGGGCCCTCGGGTACCACACTACATACTCTTAACAAGTACAATGGGTCTTGCATAACGGGGGAGGGGCATGTATTCCCAACTTGCTCTCGGTATACATTGTTCCTGACCTGCGTACGTCACCGAGTAGGCCTATTTGGCCTATTGGGCACCCGTCTAGTATAGAGTAATGATTCAACTCGCTGACAAGCAATTTCCACATGAAGTTGGCGAGGTAGACATTACACACATGCACTTACTTTGGTTCCCCCACTGGTGCTGCCAGTGCTGCCCCCTGTGCTGCCACTGACGCCGCCCATGAAGCGTGCTTCCAGCAGCTCCTGTCTTCGGGGGTCCAGGCTGTGCAGCTCCTCCATGTTGCCTAGGAAGGTTAGCGACAATTTACATTGTTGAGTGTATATTTTAGGCTAGTCTTTATTGTTAGTATGGCTTGATTTGACTACTGTCTCAACATCTTTTCCTAGCAGTAAAAAAAAAACTAAACATTAATTTTAAAATGTGATGTCAATGTGAAGTCAAGTCAAAGAGTGAAAGGGAATCAAACATGCCATACTTTTTTATGGCAAGAGACTGCAACAGCAATCTTACAACTGCTTGGCAGTGATGCCAGTTCTTCCCCTGTGAGATGGCTAACTCCCCTGGGTCTCAGAGGAGGTCTGATCACTCAGTGCTTACTGACATAACCTCTATTCTAATGAGAGCACCATTTTGAATCTACAAAGGGCTAGGGTGCCTCAGCACGTATCCACACAGTGCGGCAAGTAGGGGATTATGAAATCCTTTGAAGTGGTGAGAGGCTAGCTGATGACCAAATAAAGTATATAAAAATTGATGATTTATCTATACTTCAACCATGTATGTAGTATATACCTTATAAATAATAGGCTACTTGTGTGTTCGTGCAGCAAAGGCCATGCTAACAGACATTGAGTAATAAGCAAAGATTCAGGTATCTCATTAAATGCTGCTCATCTCTTCTCTGCTGCAGCACATAGATGCGTCTGACCTTATTTCAATATGTCATCAAGAAAATTAAAAAGGAATACATTGCATGTGGACAAGAAAGCCAAGAGCAAACAAAACCCACTCTGGAGATTTGGAAACACAGGATATACTAACATGTAGGGAAATACTCCTAAGAATAATGTGATATCAGCAGCTCAGCCATCTGTGAGGCAGAGGTGACATGAATGCAGTACAATTTGGCTCGAGGGAGTTGACATAGAAATCACAGCTAATGGGAACCAAAACTCTGCTACATGATCAGCCAACAATACAATGAAAATGTTCAAATACATAGGATTAGGACGCAACTTATTTTGAATGTCACAATTAAAATGTATTTAAATCCATCAGCTAGCCTATACTATCACATACAAGCAACATAAAAGATTCCCAACTTGCAGACAACATTACTGTAATAGTGTAATGTTAATACATAACAGTGGCCAGAAGATAGGCTTCTGTATTTCACTGCAATATGAAGTAACTTGAGAAATGTCACGTAACACTAACAGGTATGATGCAGTAGACCCAGAGTAAATACTCCACCTAATGACTGTGTGTGGTCATAGCAAAATATCATTACACAGATTAGTAACAGAGAGGCAAACAAGCAGGTTATAAAAACCCTGCTACAAAAAAAAGTGAAAGTTACCAATTAATCTACTTAATATTTCTGAAACTATTATCCTTCTGTTTTAAAATAGGTTAAACGGCATATAAAACATGTGATCCAGTGAAATATCTACTCTTACTCAGTTCCTTCTAGAGTAGACAGATCAGTTATTTTCCACCATATGGGAAAACTTTACCTACAAGGTGAGCAAGTGCATGTACACAATGCCCATTTCCTTGTGGCTATTAATGTCAACTCAACTGGAACATCAATCATGAACCAGTAGCTGACAACTCACTCCAACTAATAATAAATTAGCTCAAACTAATTTCGGCCAACAAATCTTATAGGCTACATATACTGTGAAATACAGCACTCAAAGGAGACAGTGTCCAAAGTATGCCAGCTATGATCAAAACAATGAGGTGGTAAAGTAATTGGATTTTTAGACAAGTCTTAATGATCTCACACTCACACACACACACACACACACACACACACACACACACACACACACACACACACACACACACACACACACACACACTTAATCAATTAAAAAGCTTCTTCACTATAACAGGAAATGGAACACAATCTATGAACTGAAATGGAGATTCTATATTATTCCCAAAATGACCATGAGCAGCGAACTAGCATAACACTTGCATGCCTTGCCATCATACATGACTTATGGTTGGCAATATAGATTTATAAAAAAAATAATAGGAATTTAAAAAAATCCAAAAAGGTAGCACATCCAAAAAATAATCAAGCTGTAATTTATTTATTGGCACACACGCTTACGAGAAATGGAAATGTGAGTATTTTGTCCACCGCTTGTTTAATTTTTGGATGTGCTACCTTTTTGGGATTTTTTAAATTCCTATTTTTTGATGTATACTGGATTTGGGTTTGGCACTGTGACTCCACTGAAAACCATTGCTGATGCGCAACCTCTACGTCTACCCAAAATGTGCTCTTTGTTATAAATAAATTTAATTTGATGGACCCCCTCCATTTTACAAAGCCATGGTACAAATACAGCATCTAGCCCTATCCTATTCTCCTGCCATCACTAGAAGTTCAACATCAACAATCACAGTAATGCAAAATAAATCAAAAACTTTTCAGAGGCCAGGCTCTGATTGTCATAATGTCATTGTTGATATTAGTCGTCCTCTACTTTAAACCAACAAGTGCACCTTACGTTGACAATGCAAGCACTAGGTCCCCATTGGACTACAGGTTCCATCCTGGAGGCTAATCTTTCCGGTGATAAAATGGCCACCAACGTAATCAAAAAAGTCAACCAAATAACAAGATTCCTCTACAGGATCTCCTCACTGGTCAACAAAAACACCTTGAAGACCCCAACGAGAGCCCTCGTACAAGGTTTCTTCGACTATGCATGCACCTCTTGGTACCACAGCACCTCAAAGGCCTTTAAAACAAGGCTCCATACTCCCCAAAACAAACTGGTCAGGCTCCTACTTGGCCTCACCCCCCGAACCCGCCTCGACAGGCTGGAATGGCAGGCTGGAATGGCTTTGGGTCGACGACAGAGTACAGCATCTTGCAATGGGTCTGGTCCACAAGATTTGATACACCACCAAGATACCCATGTACCTGTCTAAATACTTCCTTAATGATAACGAAGTCCACACCCACATCCCCCTTTTCCCCTCACTGTATACGTTTCTTTTCCCTTTTTACCTCCTTTATGATGAATTCCTGTTCTGTTCTTTGGCTATATAGAAGTGTCTATTTGTACGTCTCTAAATGTTTTGATGAATTGAACAAGGTGGACCCTCTGTGTAATACAAGTGTAATGCTTTATTGGGTCGTCCACTCACAGTTAACAGTATTTGTATTGAGTTGTGCTTAAAATGTACTGTAATTCTGCAAACTGTTAATAAATATTTCAAGCAATCAAACTATGTTCCACTACGTACGTGATTAATAGCCTCAGCCTCCAATTTAGAAGAAAAACAAAAGCTCAAAAATCATAATACTTTTAGTTCTATGAGCCAAGTTACCAGCTAAGTTGTAGCATCAGCTAAGCCTTAAGTTTTAGCAAATATGATATAGCAATCTGTGAAATGAATACCGGTATACTAAAACAGGTGCAACTCAATATGCATTTATTGTATTAACCCCAGCATAACTGTAGTGTACAACTGTAAACCATTAATACAAAAAATTAAAACAATGCATTCCCGATTCCGCACATAAGTGCAGTTGATACCAGACCAGAGTCTATAATGATCATTTCACTTATTTATGTCTGAAATACAATACACAGCCCCAAGTTTACTGTCCAGGAGGATGACAGTGTTTCAAACATGAATTGGGAATAACATATTCACAACTATCATCAAGCCCCTGCAGAAGCAAGCGGTTGAACCCTTAGGACTCTCGCTGTCAATGTCATTTTAACTCCATGCTGTTCGGCAGTGACCACCTGTTTATGACAGACACTTGGAAAGGCATTCAAATCTCTTGGGCATGAGCCAGCAGAATGTGATCAAAACTGTGCTGCTGGGCTTAACAAAAACAACAATCATGCAACGAAAAGAAAGTCATGTTCTCAAATATGTTGGCTAATCAGGTAATTGATTTCACTGTGTCATAGACAGTCTCTATTGATTTAAATCTATCAATGCATGGATGATAAATGCGAAGGAATAGCTAGGGTCTATCAAGCATCATGGTCGTAGAAGTTCGCCATCTTGATATTTTAAACGGTAAAGTTGTTCTTGTATAAAATACTTGTTAAGGGTAATTTAATTCAACAATTGCACTACTAAACGGCAACATCACTTCGTGGTGCTTGCGTAGAGATGGCACATGCATGGCACACAATAGCACAGCCAGCGCAAAACACAAAGAATAGGGCATCCAGCACGGATCCAATGTATGTGACCTGACTTTTGGTGGGGGGAATCTAGACTCTAGAGTTCAGACAGCTACTTATCCCTACGTGTCAAATTAAGACACTGATTACAGCTGCCAGCACAGCAGCAGTAGCTGACTGTTCATGTTCAAGGCAACACACATCCCCCTCCCCCTGTGCTCTCCAGCTCTCGGCGTTGAGAGTTCTCTCTCACACAACCGGTGTCTACATTGTATTATTAAAGATAGGCAAGAAAACAGCACAGTTAACCTAGTATAAGTCTAGATCGGAGCTAATGGCAAGGCTATTTTGGTTAGTTAGCTACCATGCCAATGAAAACGTCTACCACCATGCGAAATTGCTTAACACCATTAAGATCAAGCCATGGCATCGCAATGCCTGAATGCAGTGGTTATGGCAGTAACCTGTCAGTTCTTTATGCACATTGTCTATATGATTAGATGATTACACTGGCCTGACCACAGTGACAGTACTTCATAGCTTCACTGCTACTAGCTGCTAGCCAATAGGCTTTAATATGGACTTTGTAGCTGATTTGATAGTGGAACATTGCCTAGTTTATACGAGTCGCGCAACTATGCCGCTCGATAGAAACGAGGTCACATAAAACTGCGAAGTGTCGACGCGACGAACGTCGACACTTCCACAAGTTGAAAATGTGTATTTCTTTGTCGAGCGAGTTACGCGAGCAGGTATAAATTAACGTTAGCCTTCATATAGCTAGCTACAACACACTCGCCAGCTAGCCTGCTGGACCACCAGCTCGTCATTTTAACACCCGCTTATTTATATATTCCAAATTTTATTTCAATGCAAAATTAAAGAAACTACTCATGCGCCTAGTGGTGTTTCACTATACCTTCCTTTTAGCCTTCACCACTGCCGTGATATGTTGATGAAAAAACAATCCGTGTTGGGGACGTGGAGCACTGGGACCAAAGATGGCGTCCCCTCCAAACTTCCACTACTTTTGACACTCATCAAGGTACTTTTTTGTATAGATTTTTTTTGCTTTACTCGCTAATATGCTTCTCAGTACGTATGGAACCAACTAATTGACCAGTGGCATTAGTCGTGTATTGGTACAGCTGCTAGCTTCAAGTCGGATTAACTAATGTATCCTTTATTTCGCCACAAACCTCTTCACACCTCAGCAGTGCGTCCTAGATCCCTCCCGGGCTACCTCTACTGCCTACTTTATGCTCCGCCGTACGACGGTGTCGCGCACAGAAAAGAGACGATTTATAAGCCCACAACGAGTCGCATCCACGACACCTGTGAGCTTGTAGAGTGGCTATTTTCAGCGCGCGAAACAGTCGCACGACGAAGTATATGGACTTACCTACTCTGCTGTGAGCAGTAGCTCAATGGTGAGCAGTGAACTGACCTGAAACGTCACCAACATCGTGTGCAAAGTTTTATCGCGAGGATGATTCTTTTGCCTTTTAAATTACTATTTTTCAAATAAGGGCCTTTAACTAATAGTCTGTATTTGTTTTACAATTCACCTCGTAAATCTGTGTAGCACCTTTGAGAAAAGTGCTCTGACAAATTCTGTGAGCTCTCAATAATTGCAATATTACATAGCATATTTACACCCCCCCCCCCCCCCCCCCCCCAGAGACAGAGTCGGGTCGCGGGGGCAACAGCTCCAGCCTCCACCAGAGAGCTCCAAACGTCAAAATAGTGAAATAGAAAAGATAAGGTTCCATACTGTGGGTGAGTAAAGTTCAAGTTTTATTAGAAGACATCATTGCATAATGAATGTTTCTTACAATTCAAGAGGACCGCTTTGAGATAACATAAAATAAAAATCAAACAGCAAAACATATCAAACTAGTTTATTACTTCTGGTAAAGCTTGTATGCTCTTTGGAGGAACGACATCTGGTGCCTTTCTGTGTGACTCACAGGTTGTGTGAGTGTCAGACTCTTCTTAAATTGCAGCGGATCGTTTGCAGACAGGCTCTGGACCATTGGACTGATCCCTTCTCTTTGGGGACTAACACAGTGCAGGTGGATGTAACTTCCTGTACTTGCTCTGTATCCAGACTCGATGCATTAGTACTTTCTTTTTTCTGTTCACTTTGAGTCTTCTATCCTCTAGATTCTGAGTTTGTTCCAGTCCAGCATTAGAAAATAATATATGAACCTCATCTGTAAAAATAAATATTGTATAAATATTTTTATATTATAAACATTTTATAACTTTATGGGTAAAATGTAGCATCCAAAACAATTTAAAACACCTTTTGTGAAAAAATAAACACATGTTCCATCTCTACGTGTGTAGAAATTCTCTGATAGGCACTGTCCTGATGAGAAGAGGAAATATTTCACTGTAAATTTCACAATTTATCATGATATACAGTACCAAAGGTACACCCATATGAATACATAATAGAAATAGAATAGTCATATTTCAGAGACAAACATTGCAATATGTTCAGCTTGGCAACAGTGTGTGTGTATCTTTGGAGACTCACCTTTCTTAAACCTAAGTTGTGAAAGGTCATATCTGCCGTAATCACGGAAGAGGAATGTACCTCCATGTTTGAGGTATCGAGATAGTCTGGTCACAATTCCTTGCATTCTGTAAGGAAAAGGAAATATTTATAAGTGGCAAAATTCAGTACAAGTATGCTGCTGCATGGTTTTGGTTGGCCTACAATTTGTAAATATTTTTATTTTATGAGTGTAAGACTAAATTCTAAATATGTTTCTTTGTTGGATAGTGTATTATTGAAGGTGTCAAATATCAGCTAATCAGTTATTTCTGGTGAGCAATTATCAGTTATTTCTCATGCAAAAAGTATAAATTTGGCTTAAGTGGAGGCCATCTTAATTAGTTGCTCTCGCTTACTACAGTTCCAGATAATATTGGTAAGATTTAAAGTTGGCCAGCCTATATAAAGCTGGATCAAATATAAACTGAAAAGAAATGCACCAGTATTCAAGTAGGCTGATGACAGCTCTCTAGCTGCTGGTCCATATTCAGCATCTTAAGCACTGGCTCAGTATGAAGTAAAATGTCAGTTACTGAGAGCAACCTGCAGGAGCACAGTGCAAAGGCTACAGTCATTATCACTCAGAAGAATAGCCCCTAAATGTAGATGCATGTACCATTAGCATTAAGTTGCACTGCAACTGAGCCCTACTATTGCAATACAGACTGTTCACACAAACTAGAGAGAGATTTAATATTTTAAATGAATACGATGCAAGTGCAAATGAACAGTGTGTAATATAGGACCAGGGATTTTGCGGGTTTAGTGTTGACATTCAGACAAAGCCAAGGGAAAGGGGGTGGGGATGGTGTGAGGAGTTGCTTATTTGAGTGGGGGCTGCGGTGTTCTGTGGTCTGACAGGCGATAAATGACATTAGTCGTTCCTATCTTTGTCTTCTAGTTCTAACCTTCACCTACCGATCTGGATGAATGGAAGAGAGCACAAAGACCATCAGAATAACATCCAGGCTCTGCAGTGGGAAGGGAAAGGAGGCAATCTCTTCACAAATGTCATGAACAAATGCATGACAAACAGATTGATCATATTCTGGATGGTTCTATAAAAGAGGGAGGAAAAAAAACACTTATATATTACTCAATTAGAATGTCCTTTAAATTAAACTGGTGGAATACTTAAACCAAATACTAGTAAAGGCAGGTGATTTGAAGAATCAAGAGGGATCTGTATGTGTCACTAATACAGGTACAAGTAGCAAAATGTTGTTAGGACTTGTTGAGGTTAAGGAGTTTCAATCCTTGGGTTAAACTATCCTAAGTAATGAAGAGTGCAGAAGAGAGTGAGAAGAGTGAGGGAAGATGTACAGTAGTGTATTGCGGTAGTGAGACCAGCCATGCTTTACACAGCTTGGAAATGGTAGCACTGACGAAAAGACAGGAGGCAGAGCTGGCAGAATTGAGGATGCTACGATTCTCACGAGTGACATGGCAGCAAATGAAGGCAGAAAAGCCCCAAAATTACTACAATAGATTAGAGGATCTGCCTAGGTTTGGGGATAAAGCAAGAAAGGCACGGTTGGCCTAGCTGTCTGGGGACCTAGACCTAGACAATGTAGCCTGACAGCCCGTTGCGAGTTCAAGTCCCGATCCCGATCCCGACGGGCTTTATTGTGTGTCACTACTGACCTACTTGCATTATTTCCAAACAGGTTGTCGCTGATTAGTCGTTTGTTTAGTCACAGAATCACCGTCACGCACAGACACACGGACAGACGGCAAAACTAATCATTGCCTCCCTGTGTGGCGATAATAATGACGTTGATGATGTTACAGTATACTGTATAGCTACTTTATACCTCAAAAACATACCTTGACCAGCTGAATGGCTCGAGGAGAAAAGTCACAACAGTATACAAATGCCCCAGTTTGTCTGTGAAAGAGAGCGGTACAACTTTAGCTTCTGGTTGTTGCACCACTAAAAAAACGCCTAAAAATAGGCGTTCTTCTTCCAAAAAAGCACACATTTTATATAAACATTTTTTTGGTGGCCTAATGTTTATAAAACGGGAGTCCAATCCCGCGCCGAACAGTTGTAGTCTATAGTATATTCCCCAAATATGAACAAAAATATACTCACTTAATTGAACTAACAATAGGAAAAACACTGTTGCCAACCCCACATCCAACCTGCAAAGATAAAGGTTAAATCATTCATACACAATCTTCAGTATTGTATCATTCCTGTGTATCAATAGAAACATAAATCAAAGTAAATAAAGATGAATATAAACCTCCAAGATTCGAAACGTGGCATGTTGTCCAGGGAAAGAGGTTGTTCGTATGGCACCTTCATATTCAGTTGGAACTTTATGCTGGTCGTACATGGTCTCCGTGTCCCTGCCAGACCCACTTGGCTGTAGGCATAATGTCTGAGGCCCACCCTGACACCCCTTCTCTAAAGGAAGAAGTTCTGGGAATTCTAAAAACAGCCATTTGCGATCTTTGAAGAACTTGTCCTGATGCAGCTGATAAAATCTATCCCAGTATTGATAAGCTTCTGTGTCATATATACCTGTGGGGGTAATGCGAATCAATTTGAAAGTGATGTAGGTATTTCTTTTATTATTATTTTATTTAACATGTACCGTAACTCAAATGTTTATTACCTTGATCTTCTAGAGGAATTTTTACACTAGAATTTGCTTCTGCCTTTTGACAGGCATTTTGCCTCTCCTCATCGGTCCACTTGACATGATCCCTATAACATAATATACTGTATATTTTACTAAGGCAAATTATCTCCCAATTATTGTGGCGAACAGTTCTTAATCTACCAGTTGTGCTTTATATAAATGTTTTTATTATTATTTCTCAAAGCCCACATAAACAAGCATTTGGGCTATAAACTACATCTAATTTGCTATAACAGTAACATTGATCATGATGCATTAGCCCAATCCATAACAAGCACCACTGGTAAAACAAAATAAAATAAATATAGCAGTCCTACTGTAGGCTATATCTATACTCAGCATACCATAATCAAGATCCAAGAGATCCAAGATTCCAATGGTTTGCATAAACTGCAACGTACAATTATACACCCACAGAAAAGTAAGGTATATTGTTATCCCACTGCCTTTATCCTGAACTGCAATACTAACCACATGTTGTGCTTGAAGGTGTCTTCTGGGTTGGTCAAAATCCTTGATCCCAGGGGAGCAGTCGGTCTGCCTCCAGTGCTATATAGTTTCATTGGGAATCTGCATATATCTTTAGCCACTGAGGCAAAACAGAGCCTCTGAAATATATGCATTTAATCTGTAAATGTACAAAGCGGGTAAATGAATTTAGGACAAGTACAATACACAAGCAAGCATACAGAATGACTTCTAAATAATAATTTAAGTTTAGTAATAAACAGAATTATGAGCAAATAAATGAAATAACCAAATGGCTTAAGATTTTAATTTATTGGTGTAAAATGATGACAAACTGACTTGGAAACCACCCATACTAGCCTAAGATTTAGACTTTTGTATGTATTTTATCGATTCTATATTGATAAAATACTATTAATTTGGGGCAGAGGTTCGTCGTTGGCCTCCAGGGAGTGTGTGCAAAGTTTGGCATGGATCGGGCCAACGGTGCCGGAGATTAGCTGGTAACGGATGGACAGAAGGAAGGACGGACAGACAGACGGACACATGCACTCGCACACACACGGACGGAGTGCAAAACATACTCTCTCCCCATGCCTTCGGCCTGGTGGAGACAAATATGGGCATGTGGCCCAAAGTGTGTAAACTACGGAGCCCCAGACCATCATTCAGGAGCAGTGCAATGCCCTAAAAGAGTGAAGGAAGTGGCAGTGATTAGGATTTGGAGGAAAGAAAGGGGACTGTCATATGCCGATGCTGTCAAGAGACTGGAGGGGGAGAAACATGTGGCAGAGCAAAAGGAACCAGAGGGGGGGGGGGAGGAGTGGAGATGAGAGGAATATGTACATGGACATAAGGAGTTTTGGGGCTTTTATAGCTATGGAGTTTGTGAACTGTGCAGCTGAAATCAAATGGAAATCAGAGAGGATAAAGATGGTGCTGGAGCTGGACGCAGCAAGGAGGTTGTTTTTGAAGGTGGAAGACATCAGTGCTGAAGGGGGGGGGGGTATAATAATTCCAACCTGTGGAGGGCAGTCTGGCGGAAACTAGAATAAGAAGAAGAAATGGACTACAGAAATTGAGCGGAAGTGTGGTCTCAGGTCTACCCATAGAGTATTAAAAGGATAGAGACTAAACTGGCGCGAAGCTCCGCCCCCTCCGCTATTCATTCATGTCAGTGGAAGTTGCTCAGCCTCAGTGGCGTTTTGAAGCACCCAAATGCGGAAGTGCAGCTGGGCTTTAACATTGAGCGCTCGGTTGCACGGGGTTTCCTCGTCAAGAATCCACGGGTCCGCCTCCAGTCCTTCCGCTTACCACTAGGGCCCAGCGCTTCAACATTGGATTGCCTAGCTGGCCCCTGGTCTACCACTATTATTATTAAATTAGCTAGCTAGCTGCTATCGAGGCTCAGTGGAGTGAACAACTGGACATTATCAAATATAAAGTTGTTTTGACCAATTGCTTTTTTAAATCTAGTGACCCTAATCTGTCGCTAACACGTGTTGTTGCCTTTAATTGACACATTTGCAAGCAAGCGTAATAGAAGAGCAACCCGGTATGTTGCTCAGACTTATAACGGTCAGTAATCGCAGTTAACATACATTTAACATTTTAGTTACAATTAAACCATCCACACCGCATAGTTTTGAACGATCCTATTAAAAGTGTAAAGATGGACATTACTAATACTATTGAAGGGGCTGTCTCAGAATGTGCTTACCAGAGTTTTGTTTAGTTCCTTCTTCTTCGGTTCTAGCTGCGTTTTGTCACTCGCACACATGGATTCTCATGAGCACTCCGCCTGCTCTAAATGCCCCCTACTAGTGCTGCCAGCACAAAAACGAAGAAAGAACATGAGTATCACTAAGCTCTTGGACCTAAGGTCCAGAGGGGTCTTTGATGCTGCAACTTTAGCAACACAAAATGTGAAACTTATGAGAAGTCTTGTCCTCCAGGTAATGGACACACAAAGTTATAAATGGTGCAATTTAAATTATTTTAATTTTGATAATGTTGAATTATATGTCTATTTTGTATTGCAGGACAACAAAAACTTCATCAAAGTTTGGAGCAAAACCTCAAAATCTCCTGTACGCTATGAGCTTGGAAAACTGTACTTTGAAAATTTCCAAAGTTGTTACAGTTGGTAAGAATAAGAATATGTTTGGGTGTTTTCTCTTCTGGTTGTTATAGTTGGTAAATAACTGGACAATGTTTAGATTTTGACAAAAATCTTCTGTTTTTATTTTTAAGTATTGATTCAGTGCCTCAGGTGCTGTACAAGCTGTCCAAACCGTCTTCCAAATCAGAGAAAATTGAAGATGCTTTATTGTGTCAGAGCCCACTTGTAAGTGAAATTGCACATTACTTTTGAATATTCCTTTGATTCCCACAATTTTTGCTCTGCCTCTGATATTTTATTAAATATGACCATGTCTGTTGCAAATTATAGTTAGTTACTACCTGTCTGTAAGGTTGGAGAAGGTTCTTGGTCACAAGAGCGGGAAGTGCTGACCAGCTGGTATAATCCGAAGTTAGGTCTTGGCGATATCTTTATCTTAATGGACAAGTTAATAAAGCTTAAATTGCAAGGCTTAGTTTTAGATTCTCATACAGACTAGATTGAAGATTATAATCCGACAGAGAACAATTCTGGCAAGATGCCTTATATAAGGAGGGGATGACGTCACTAGGTAGGCGTGACATCAGCCCTGACACTGTCTGACCTTGCCCATGGGCCCGGGGGCGACTGTGGCTCAAGAGGTAGAGCAGGTCGTCCAATGATCCATGGGTCGGCGGTTCGAATCCCGGCTCCTCCTGTCTACATGTCGAAGTGTCCTTGGGCAAGACACTGAACCCCAAATTGCTCCTGATGTGCTGGTTGGTACCTTGCATGGTTTCCGCCGCCATCGGTGTGTGAATGTGTGTGTGAATGGGTGAATGTAATGCACAATCTATGTAAAGCGCCTTGGATCAAGGGATAAAGGGGCTATATAAATGCACCATTTACCATTTGCCCATAGGAAAATACATTGCCCTGTCCCTCTGACCATAAACCCTGCCTCCTGACTTTGACAGCCAATAGTTGGCTGTGTCGTCTTTCAACTGAAACAGGAGAAGTCATCCAGAAAGTTTACCTCTCACCAGACTACAAGTTTAGGTATCTCTTCATACTATTGAGTTTTGTATTCCTAATTCCTTTATTGGAAGTTAAATTCAGTTTTTGTCTTTCATATTGTGTTTCTTTTGCTGAGTAAAGTAAAGTTTTAAAGTAAAGTATATTGAGTTGCCTTGTTGAAATGTGCAAATAATCTTGCCTTTGCCTGTAATGTAAACTTTGCAACCTTACTGTTACTGTCAGGTACCTAGCATGGGATCTTCCTCAAGAGAGATTTTATGTGAAGTCAGTGTTGAATAAACCAACACCTTTAGCACGACAGGTAAATGTATCTATAATTTTTTATTCAATGTAAGTTCTGCTTTACTCTAGCACATACAGTGAAATTAAGATTTAGAAGACAAACTAGTCAATGATGGCAATAAAATAACACATATGGACACATGCACACATCTGACCACTTATTTTGGGTCACGGTCGGCCCTGCTGTGTCAGCTCGGCTGACAAGAGGCTCTCGCTCACATACACACACAGTGGCTTGGTCACAACAGGTCATTTAATTTATTTGTTTGTCGCATGCACTCGCATGCATGCACACACACTCACAGTAAGCCCAATTGACCCTGCATGACCCACACACACTCACAGTAAGCCCACTCCCCCCAGTTTGGAGGGGTACAATCACTCAAATTGTATTAAGTTCTCACACAAGTAACTGTGATGTGAAACATTTCATGACAATCAATCAATGTGATTTTATCTTTTCATCTCTACATTTTACAGGCAGGTATCAGTCAAAATACGCTGTTGCACTTTGCCATCTTCCATATTTTCCCCTTGCAAATTGTGGGCATTATGGAGATCAACAAAACGGTATGCACTTTTTTCACGTTTTGTTTTACCTCCCCATGTATTTATGTTGTATATGTTTATATTTGACTTACTATGTTTTTGTTTTCAGGTATTTGGGAACGGTGTTACTGAAGTTAATCTGTCTGAAGGTATCCTTGCTGTCTCTCACAACAAGTCAGTGAAGCTGTATAGCTTTGAAAACCTCATAAATAAGGTACAGTACATACTTCATTTGTAATCCTTTTAAAGCCAATGACATACTGTACATTTCTGACTGACTGAAACATGATTTTCTTAGATATTAGTTTTTTATTACATCAAAAGAATAGCACAGAAATAGATTAATGTATCTTCAGTGCTAGTTGTTTATTGATATAAAAACTGATTTATACGGTAGACAACGATACAGTAAATGGTGGAATGGTGGAAACCTCTTTTTGGTCTGTTTCGTAAAAGGCTTGTCAAAATACTTGTAAACTACAAGTTTTTCAAGCACTGATTTTCCAGTTCCGGAGAGAAATTATTATGTTCATTATTTTAATTGTTCAGGCTTCTAAAGTCTGCACAGTCCTTAAAATTCTATATAAATCTTGGCACAGTAATGTCTTCTGGAATCATGCATTACACTAATGCATAATACATCCAGTTTTGATTTGACCACATAGACTTACGGTAATGATTTACAGTAAGTCATTGTGGTCAAAACAAAAAATTCATGCTCTCATGAATATACCGTACCGTAGTAATATAAATATGATGCCTGTCCTTTCTTTAGCAATTTTTGGCTACCCATTTCACTATCTGATGTACTGTATATTATTTAATGTTTTTCCTTTTCCTAGTACATGACAAATAAATTGACACTTGGAGAGCAGAGCCCTTGTAATGGGGGGGGAATAGTAGGAAATGCTCCTTGTGGTATTCCTGTGAATATCCAAATAAAAGGTAAGACAATGTTTCTTATTTATTCTTTCCTTCAGTGTATTTTACGATATCCTGTAATATATTAAAGGATATATATATATTGCCACTGTCGGTGTTTGTCGGTGTAAGTACATTGTTACAAACTGCCAATGGATTAAATGTACTTTATTTAATCACAGCCTCTTAATACTTTTCATTGGTTCAATATGTATAAAAGCTTATGGCATACATGTACAGTATATATCTATACATGATCAACCACTTTTCGTGTGACACCATTTTAACCATAATTGTCATCAAAAACAAACATCTGTCCTTGGTTTTGGTGACTCATACTGCTCTCCTAATATGTGAGGGGCCGTTGATTACTTTTTTCATTAATTGTATTATTGTTTTTGTTGTAAAATAGAGTCTGAAGTTCAATGGGTAGGAAGCATGCGTGATCAAATGAAAATCATACTGAATCAAGCAACTTAAAAACTGTCCAGGGTGCTCCCAAAAGCCTGAGTAGACGAAGATTACCCCAAATAAGGTTGAAGGTTAAGACGGCATTGCAATCGTGTGAAGAAATAAGAGCATGTATCATGATTTTGGTGTCTTTAAAACCTGAAAATGATCTGATCCTAGACATGAGATGATAAAAAGAAAACATCTCAAGTTAAGTTTGTGAACGAGCAAGAGATAACATAATTTCAGAATCCAATTATGCAAATGTAGCTTTTGTCAAAGGGAGTTCAATTGAAGGAAATGATGATCTCTTGAATCTTTAATATCTATAATATTCACAATAGATTGCTTCCTCATTATTGCACAGAAAGTCTTCCAGTGCTTTTTGAGCTACAATATGGTGGAGATGGCATGGTGGAGTTTGGAGGTTTCCCATGGCACTACATATATACACCACCTCAGAAGAAATACCAGGGGACCCACCACATCTGCTCATTGGCAGATGACACTCTGGTATTCTTTATATAAATTATTATAATTCACATTCATCATACATTCTGAGTATACTCAGATTTTGCACAAAAAACAAGCTTCCCCTTTCCTTTGTTTGAGAGTTGGTCAGAGACTTTTCCACATCACATTTGTTTAAAGCCCACTCCACACCAATGATTCGCCATGCAACTGCTTACAACATGCAACTACTTGCAACCGTTATCCCCAATGGCAGTTGCATTTGTGCAGTTTGGCCTTAAGGGCCACAGATGTCTTTGACATTCATTGTATTCAACAGTGTGGCGTAGCATCAAAAGCCTGTCCGAAATCTATAGACAAATGAAAATGAAGAATCAAGAAGGATTTATTTGCAACCTACTCATACAAGCAGCAAAATGTTGTTCGGACATGTTCCGCAGATAGTGCTAACACAATACCATCTATAACATGATAATACCAAATATATCTAATGGAAATAAATCAATTGTGTAGGAATAGCTACTATCTAGTTGTAGAATAGTCACGCACACACACACACACACACACACACACACACACACACACACACACGTTTGTTAATATCCTGTATTATTACTGTTGACTACTGTACATATTTTGTTATATTTTATTCACCAGAGTTTTTATTTTTGTGTAATTAGGCAATCAATGGAATACAAGAAATGGAAGGGTATTCCATTGAGTGTGATGCAATATACTTCCACACGGATCTCTCAGGCAGAGTCCTTCATTTTGGCCCTAGCAACATTAAGTGAGTACCAAACAGACCATATTCCTTCAATTGAGCAAAGTGAGCAATGTCCATTTGGGCTTATGTAAAAAAAGAAAAAAATCGTCATATTGTGCAGTTACTCATCAAAAGAAAGGTGACCCAACTAAACTTAAAATGCTTTAATTCAGTTGTAATAATGTTGCTTTAATTTGGAAGTTCACCTGTAATTATAACAGTTTTGAATAATGTACAACAAATAACATTGTATTTTTCTTTTAAGCATGCTAAAAATTCGACATGAGCTGAACAGTGGTTTACCATGTGAGGTTGCCGAAGACTTCTCCATTACTGCTTCTCGAAATAACAATGTGAGTGCTTTACTAAGTTACTGTATTTGTCCATACTACTGTATGTGAAATTGCTCATTTCACCTGCTCTCCACCTGCTGTAGGCTACCTCAACAGTCACTGTCACCTCCTCTGGCCGCACTGTGAAGAGGAGATTTCATCAACTGGATGATGACCCAGCACAAGAGGTATTCGTATTCTTCTGATACTGGAGGACCAAAAATAATATATATATATTTTTTTAAAGATTTTTTTGCGGCTTACGCCTTTATTGATTTTTTAAGGGATAGAAAGTAGGCTGACAGGAAACGGGAGAGAGATGGGGGGATGACATGCGGTAAAGGCCGTGTCGGGTCCGGGAGTCGAACCCGCGGCACACCGCGACTGGATCACCAGTCCGGTGCCCAGACCGTTACGCTACGGCCTGGGCCCAAAAATAATATTTTAAGTATAATAATATTAAGTACAAAGCCAAGCCTTTTAAAACGGTTTTTAATATTTTATATCATATTTTCTATGTCCATCAAACTTATTTCTAATGGTTTAAGCCTCAATCACCACTGATATAACCAGTCCTTGTCATTTCTTTCTGGACTTTGAAAGCAGTTTTAGCTGCAATGCCACAATGTCCTGAGTTGGTGGGGGTGCTGATATGCAGATTTTTTAATATTTGAGTCATTAAAAGCAGGTTAAAAAGGTTAAGCAAGCAAAAAAGGTTAAAAGCACTCGGAGGTTCGGAGCTCGAAGGTTATTTTTTTTAAATAATTAGAAACTAATAGTTTGGTTGTTCGCTCGAAAATTCCTGCCGAAGTTCGAGTCCTAAAAACAGGGCTAGGGTACAGCCTTAGTATCGGGTTTGTTTATGTATATGTCTGAGTCAGAGTGACGTGGCCGTGGTCCTGCCTATATAGGGGCTCATGGGTTTTGTTTATGGTGTCAAAATATTTAGGTGGAGGTTCTTCCTTGGCTGCCCTAAAGTGAGTGTGCATGCAAAGTTTCACAGATGATTTGTGGCATTTTTTGCTAAAAGCAAACGGGCCACTCCTGCAAACTTTGAAAGCAATTATAGTCCCCTAAAAGAATCTTATACTTAACAGACCTTCCGTATGTTGGAGTATGAGGATGAGCTGGACCTTCTTGCAGTAGTTGCAGTGACTGACGAAGGGGGTGAAGGAAGAGCCAGTATGAGGCTTCATGACAACAAGAGTGGGGAATTACTACGAACTATTTCTCTTGAGGAACCTTGGGATGAAGTGAGTAGCTGACGTCTTCCCAGCCTTCTGCAAAGAAATTTGAATTTCTAAATCTGTTGTGTATTTGTTCATTTACGTATATTTTGTCCACATTTTTATTGTTCCAGACCTACCAACATGAGTTGTACTTTGACAGAGATACACTTGTTCATATTGAACAAAAGAACAATCACTTCTGCTGCCATGTCTACAAACTCCACCCTAATGGATCGTAATGCTTTAGTGAAAATTGTTGGAATTGAATGTAAAAATTACAATTGACTTCTACTGTATCATTAGGATGTTGCAGATGTTTATATTGCAGATTATTTTTCTGAAGAGTGTTTTTTACTCAACTTTGTTGTCAATTACATTTGGAGCTGCCTTTCTCATTACAGCATTTATGTTAATCACTGTTAATAGTAGCTATGTTTTGGCTATCCAATGTACAGCAGCAAATGTTAATACAAATAAATTCTGTACATTTCTTGTTGCATTGCAAACTGAAGTACAGATTGGAAGTACATTTTTGGTCATATTTGTAGTTTTTGTACACTGTCCGAGTGAGATTAAAACAAAATTGTTTGGTTTTGATCGTTGGGATAGTGGCTTTTATTTTATATACATTACTGTATATAAAAGGCTAATATTGCCACTCAAAAAAGACAAACTAACAAGATATATTGTACAAACATTTTATTTATAGAAGATTGATGTACAGTATCTGAAAATGTGCATTCTATTGCATGTTACTAGTGATGTATAGCCTACTGTGTATCTTGTCAGTGCTTCTCAAACTTTTTGGCTCAGGGCACCCCTGAATTATACATTGTTAAGTTAGTGCACCTCACATTTATGTCATATTATGGTAGGCAAATATGTAAAATCTTTCCCCCTAAGATACAGTTTGTCCCAAGAAAAACTTGCGAGTATTTCAGTTCCGATTTGGAGAGATAAACAACTTACTTCATATTTAACCACTTGAACCACATGCAGCATCCCTATTCTGGGTGGAACATTTGCCAAAAATAACTGATGTACAAGCTCACATGCATTGTGAACTTGTAGATCGGCTATTTTTGGAGAGGAGATTTACGTCTCCATCTTGCGCCACCCATTTTTTACTATTTTGAAAATAAATTTAAAATAGTTCAACTAGCCGATCTACATCTACACATGAGCTTGTAGATCAGCTATTTGAACTATTTTAAAAGGTTTTTTTTAAATAGTAAGAAATGGCAAATAAGTTTAGGGATAAGGATTGAGGGGTGGTGCAAGATATAGCCCTTAGTGTAGGTCAAAAAGGAACACACCAAGTACATTTAAACTTGGGTCTGTTTTAAGTAGCCTATATAGGGTGTGTTTGTGTGTTTGTGCGAGCCTCAAATGAGTGGATGTGCAATTGTGCATGTATATTTAAATTATGTCTACTGTACTGGTCAGTTGGGTCAGTTCGTTGAAATGGCTTTTTATTTGTATTTTAGTTTTACCCAGGGTAGTAGCTGAGCACAAATGCTCATTTTCAGCAACGTGCTGCACATAAAAATTAACACACAGACATATACACACAAATTAAGTGTGTGGCTTAATTTAAATCTTGCACATGACATCCTATTGTGTAATTTATTTTAACCGCCACAAATGTTACGAAACATTGCAGATGCTGGGTTGTGACAGGAATGTGGCTCAAGTTATAAAGACATGATGAAATTATGTACTGTAATTGCGTATGTTAGTTGATGATTTATCAATGAACATGTTATCCAATCTGCCTACATTATCTGCATGGTTGTCCTGTCTTAAGATATCTGCACTGTAAAATTCCTGGCACTGCTTTTGTACATTGTTGTTTAGCTTACAAAGTCCTACTTTGACAACACAGCAAAACTGTACATAGGCCTATTTGGTCTTGGTCTTCAACGATGCTCAAGAGATTTATATACAGGAATCTAAGTTGTGAAATGTACATTAATTATCCACCTGAATTGAGCAAATAAGCTAGCTTTAGGAACTTTTCACTATAAAAGCATTTAACAGTCAAAAGTACAGAAACAATTCAAGTTCCACCTGGAGGTTTACCTCGCGTCATCATAAATGCAAACTTATCCAAACCATATAGATCATAACTTCTGTCACGTGACCACCAAGACCCAACCCGCTGACAGTAGTGTAGTAGCTGGACTTGTTGAATGTTGTGAGCAGCAGCCAGCCAGTTCCTCCAGCTGGATTTTTGCGTTCCTGTGTGTAGTGTCGTACTAAATGTGTAGTAGTGTAGTGTCGTATGTTGAATCTGTTGATGGTGACGATGGAGGCTTTTACGCAGTTCGTGTTCCTCATCTCTGCGGCTGCGTTTGTTGGTTTTGCCTGTATAACATTTGTGTTCATCTGGGTGTTCAACTTTAAAGAAGGATTAGCGTGGGATGGAGGACTGGCCGAATTCAACTGGCATCCGGTCTTAATCGTTATCGGATTGATATTTTTGCAGGGAATTGGTGAGACCCTCTTTTTCTTTTTTGTGAAAAGGAATATTTCGTACCCCAAATTCACGAATGTAATGTGACGTTTTCACCAATTTAATAAACGGAATAATGGTTTACCTAGTCTGAACAGGTTTGTTTGATCTTAAGTCACCTTTAGGCTATAGGTGACTTAAGATCAAACAAACTTGTTCAGACTACCGGTATAATACCTACGGTCGGGAGAGCCTAAAAATAATCATTCGTGTATATTAAGTTATAATTATAACGTTAGTTTTTTTTAAATGTCACAATCAATCCTTAAATGTATGCTTTTCTTCTTCAGGCATTGCCGCATTTAGGCTACTTTTGGAATAATAATATGACAAATGATCAGATTTGTTCTCTTTCAGCCATTATCGTGTACAGACTCCCATGGACGTGGAAGTACAGTAAACTAGTGATGAAGTTTACTCATGCTGGCTTACACTCATTAGCCTTCATATTGACCGTGGTAGCGCTAGTAGCAGTATTTGACTTCCACAATGCTGCAAAGATCCCCAATATGTACAGCCTACATAGTTGGGTGGGACTGGCCGCTGTCATCTTATACTCTCTACAGGTACAGTAGCTACATCATATAGGCCTATTCTATCAAATAGTGGACCTTACTAACTCACATCATTTGTGAATATTTGTTTTCGCTCCCTCCATGAGCAGCTTGTTCTAGGTATAGGGATATACTTGATACCTATTACTCCTGTGGCCTTGAGAGCAACATTTATGCCCCTTCACATCTACAGTGGCCTTTTCATCTTTGCCAGTGTTCTAGCAACTGCTTTAATGGGCATCACAGAGAAACTTATTTTTGGACTGTAAGTATTGACATTGACAGTATAAAAATACATTTTCTAGAATAACAGAACTCCATGCACTCCATCTATATTAGTATGCAGTCTTATTGTGAAACTGACACCTTTTTTGGGGTGGGGCCCGGGGGTCTCTATTATTAAGGACTGGCCCAAAGTATAAGGACTCCCCTCCAGAGGCAACTTTTGTGAACATTCTGGGCATTCTTATTCTGGTGTTTGGAGCACTCGTCCTCTGGATTGCCACTCGAGCGTCTTGGAAACGCCCAAGTGACCAGAAGATCCTGGAGTCCCTGGACTCTCTACATACCACTGGGGGAGGGGAAGCCAACACTAAAGTCGGACCAGCCCTGTCTGAAGATGCTGAACTCGTAGACCCAGAGACAAGTGGGGAAGTCAGGAGAAGGACTAAGGAGTAATAAACCTGATGATTTTGATGCACTGCAAACCCATCAGCTCAATCCGTCTACAAGGTTTAGTGAAAGTCAAAGAAAAGGCAGATATCATTCTTGCTAAATGGCTTTGTCTCTAACGAGCACCTTAAATGCTGCTTTGTCTCTGAATGCACCTTAAATACTTTTGGCATTGTGTCTCTTATTTCTTGTTATACTGAATGCTACTGCTTGAAAAATACTATTTTCATAAAAGAATAAGCTGTTGTCTAATACCATGATGGCATTATCATTTTCTGTATTTCTCTACATTCCATATCCCAATAAAATATAGACTTGTCACTGCATGGGAGCTGTTTAAAAGGTGTTCACTGCATGGGAGCTGTTTGAAAGGTGTTCACTGTTTACCTTAAAGTAGCCGACCTGAATTTTATTCCGTTATATAATCCAAAAAGTGATATTGCGCATTAAGGGACATGTTTCAATCTGGATTATTATTGTATACAATACATAAAACCACGAAAGTATTTATTATACAGAAATGTATCCATCCATCCTATGTTAATGTATGCAATAATTGGTCTGGACTACTATACTTACTATTGAACAAATTGGGCAGGGCATTGGGGTGATCATCCTATGGCACTGTTGGTGTGTTATTATGGAGATCCAAGTTTGCTACCTCTACCTCTGTTGTATGCAGGCCAGTTGGCTCATCAGTCAAGCATAGTAATACCATGGTCAGTACACCAGTTACTAGTAGTTTTGGCATTGTGGGCAAGTGACAAGTCCTGCAGAAAAAAGAAATCGGTCCAATCTTGCCCACTGCGTTTTATCAAGTCCAGAGTCAACACAGCCATCCTAGTCCTACCAGAAGATTTTAGAGCACTGTGTTTCTTTATCTTGACAGGCTTTATGGAGATGCTGATGCTGGTGTGTGTGTGTGTGTGTGTGTGTGTGTGTGTGTATGTGTGTGTGTGTGTGTGTGTGTGTGTGTGTGTGTGTGTGAGAGACGCAACTTGGTATAAACTATACCAAATGTTATTCAATCCATGTTTGCACTGGTAGTGATTGTCCTCAGATGACTGTGTACGTTGAACCATCTTTGGGGCAGGTTTGCTCCCTGCTGGCAGAGCTGCAGTACAGCCTGTGTACGCGAAATGACTCTGTTTGTCCCTCCTCCTGGTCCGTAGCCACATCGGATGGTGTTTGACTGTGTTTCAGGAAAAAGATTTGTTGTCATTGTCAACCTGAAAACGGAATCCAAGGTTTGTGTTGACTATCTAACATTACCCACAACTGCTAATTTCAAATAGCTAAATCCAACATTGTGTGATTGTTGGTATAGATAATAGATAATCTAGCTAAATTTAGCCAGTTTTCAACGACCAGCGTTAAAGAGAAATTGAATGTGGCCGTAGCTTAGCCAACGTATAATTTACATATTTTCTGGATCTGTTTTGGGTCAAATTAGTTTAAATGAAATATTCACATGTTGTCATGTGATGTGTCACGTTAGATTTGGATCACATCGGAATGAAATAAGTTATAAAGCTAGGCTAACCTTTATGGTTTCTGCTACCATACAGGGTGGGGCTCTGACATGTTGGAACTGCCACACAAGCTAATTATTTGATTCCATCAATAGTGCATGCCGATAAGGATGGTCAGAGATCAGTCCGCAACAGAAAAATGTCATTGTGTTCATCCATCCATTCACGTGTACTCCAGTCTGGCTATTACCTATCGTTAGCTTGTGGGGCCAACCACTGCTATGCTATGCATGGTGGTCCGACTCCAGACTCCGTCCTGACTGAGGCTGCAGGCATTGTAGTCATTATAATGCTCAGCTGAAGTAGTCAGGTGATGCTTCAATGAGACGAATATCTTCTTAAAGCTGCAATCAGACAGAGTTTGTCCCCCGGGCCCCACCGCACCTCTATTTTTCTTTTACCTGTGTGATTTTTTATTTGTTTGCATCTAAGTGTATATTTGTCTTTAAATGTTCTGATGAATTGAAAATGGAGGACCCTGTTGTAAACAAGTCTTAGTGCTTTTTCTGGTTTTATGATTATCCTCGTGGCAAATTTTGTTGAACTGTACCCATTCTATTCTACAAACTGTTAATAACAATCAATCAATCAGAGCTCATGTTAATACAATTTAACTAACATCTGCATTTGCAATGGTCTGCTCAGTCACATTATACTCCACTGAGACATTTAAATGTTTTGTAAATGTTTGACAAGTACTACTCAATTACTCACTGCCTGAAACTAATAAGCATAATATTTCCCGGGGATGGTGGCTGAGTGGTAGCCCCTTTCGGGACCTGTGTTTACCGTTTCTGTATTTGGAATGTCAGTAAATACAGGACAGATAAACAAGGGTCCCGAAAGGGGCTAGCTGAGCGGTAGAAATGTGGTCTCATTTTGGAGACCTGGGTTCAAAACCTGTGTAGGACATATAACGTATGGATTGCTGCTCAATTGAGAAGGCCAAAGAAGGTGATGACCAAAATGAATGTTTTGTTTGTATAGAGCTCTTGGGCATCATGTCGGACAAAAGTGAGCTGAAAGCGGAGCTAGAGAGGAAGAAACAACGTTTGGCACAGATCAGAGAGGAGAAGAAGAGGAAGGAGGAGGAACGCAAGAAGAAAGAGGTAACATTATTAAACCTAACTTTTACTTTGCTTTATCAAGGTGACAAAAACAAAAATTGTTGACACTATTCTTATATCATAGACCAGGGGTCTTCAGCAGGGGGTCCGGGACCCTAGGGTGTCCTCAAAGTTACTACAGGTGGGCCGCCAAATCTTTGTGTGATAGGATACTTATTTTTTTACATTAACCACTTGAACCCTAAGCATCCCTATTCTGAGGAGAACTTTGGTCAAAAATAGCAGATCTCCAAGCTCACAATGCCTTTAACGCTAATCATAACCTGCTTTGTCAGCTTGTAGCACTGCTAGGGGGGGGGGGGGGGGGGGTCAGACCAAGTACAGAGTCAAAGGTGATGTTTACTAAGTATTGGTAAAGGTCTGAAAATACACATTAACATGAATCCAACATACACTGATGACAGTGCTGTCAAACAAGTATATGAAGCCATCTATGGGAAAGTTTAATCTGCAACACAATTTTATACAATATGTAGTGTGGGAATCCCTGCTTCATGTCTCCGTTAAGGGGTCCTTGGGGTGAAAAACGTTGAAGACTCATCTATTTCTTTCTGTACAAATTTGTGAAGCTCACATTTCCCTTTCTTTTTTTTTCTTTAAAATTTCTATCCCACGATTTTGTAACCCATTTTTCACCCCTGTGTCAATTATCTAATGTGATCCTGGGCTCTACACACCCTCCGCCAACCTAGTCCCCATATATGGGGACATGGGGAGAGCAACGGACTTGAACTCATGCTTCCTTCATGCCTGAGTGTCCAAGTTGCTCCTTTACACCTGACAGGGGGGGAGTTTCCCTGGTTGGACGTAGTGCGTGGATGGAACATGTTATTCCAACCAGTTCAACATTTTTCCTTTCTATTACCCACAATCTGCTGTAATGAATTCAGATCGAAGGCAATGTATTCTCAAGTAGAGACGCTAACATAGCAGCATGTTCCCAGGCTGACCAGAAGAAAGATGTCGCTCAGGCACTCACTGATGAGTCTGACCTGGAGAAGAAGAGGCGTGAAGCTGACACCATCCTGCAGAGCATGGGCATAAATCCAGATGTTACTGTTGGTAAGTTTCTCCCCTTCAGAATGATCATGGCAATTGCTGATTTACATTGAGGTGTGAGATCTGAAAAACCTCATAAAACTTGAATCTACTTTTCTCAGTACTTGGTGTTATTGCCAAGCGTATCAACAAGCCGATGTCTGATCCCGATATTGGAGAGTCCTAGTCCATCATAATTACTAAATATTTAGTGTTACAAAAAAGGAAACAAAGATTCTATTTGCAAATATTTAACTTGTAAACAGAACAAACAACTAAAAATAAATAAATTTTTGATAGATAAAACAAATAAGTATACAACTTTAGTTAGTATTATGAAAAGTTAATTATACAAGCAGAGATGTACATTTAAAATACACGTAAACTAAACTTCATGTAATTCTTGAGACCTCCTAAAAAATCATCCAGACCAATATATGGTTGGGCTCTACTCACAGATTCTCCGATTTGAAAGCAGTGATTTTCTGTATCGGTGGTTTCAGAGATTGTACCACTTATACAGAACAGAGAGAAGATCGATATTCTGCCCCAGGTTGGATGCTTATTTTGTTGTCTCGCAGGGAAATTACTTTACTTTAAAATTAAACTCAAAAGCAGGCACAAATTGTTAATGATTTCACAATAATAGTGAGTCACCTGAGTTGAAGTGTGTTTACTGTCTCCACTATATCCCAACAGGAGCAGAGCCCCCTTGATGAAAGAATAATAGCACAAAATAATATCCAGGAGTGGATATTATAATACCCAGAATATGTCCTGAAGCAGGAAAACATGGTATACAGTAACAGGCCGTTCACACAGGACACCGACCTGCGGCAAGTCCCATTGACTTCTATAAGGAGTGGTTTGTGGCTTGTCAGACTTGTGTTCTGGTGTCCAGCAGGTTTTCCACCTTCTGACGCCCCGTTCAAAGTTGAACCAAATTCAGCTTTGACCCCTCTTGCCGCTGACCTTTCACTGCGCAGCCAAGAGTTGTACCAGTCTGTACTCAGGACTACTATGATTTAAATAGAATATATATAGAAAATAAATGATAGAAATTAGCATGGCAAAACCTCAGATTTCGTTTGGGGCTGTCAGGTTTGTAACAGATAATCACGAATACATTGATATCTATTGTATGTTAACCATGATGTGTCCCAGATGGATGGTTGGTTAGAAGGAGGAATGACATTTCCCAGTATGCCCCTGGGCACAAGTGTGTTTATTGTTGTTTATGTCATTTGAATATGGGAATGCACTTTGGGGATTATGTTGTGGGGCTTAGTGTTGTATGTTGTCCATTTGATGATTTATCGGTTTAGTTATTGATTTTATCGGTTACCGGTATTATGTATATTGGTGTAACACGATGATTACTGATTAGGCTACTGTTTGTTGTGATTGTCCATCTCTCTTTACCCATTGATGTTGAGTTGGTTTGTGTGGTTGTGTGCCGTTTTCACAGTAAAGTATTTAGTATTATTAATGACATGGCATGGCTTGGCATGGCATGTTCTTTCTTTGTGTGGGCGTCTGGCCGGATTTAGGTACTTACTACTTAGGCAACATTATATAATCAAAGTTGGCTGCCAATACTTTTTGCTTTTGATGCCATTGGTACTAACTGTGATGGCAAGTTGAACAGCAAGTTGCCGCCTATGTCCGGTGTAAGCGACTGTTTTTTTGTAAAACGGACAATCCTCATGACCAGAAAGGAAATTTCATATTGCCAACAGCAGGTGGCAGAAAAGGTCCATTAAAGAATCATTATGAAGCCTTCAATGGTGGCAGCAAATGGCTCTGTCAAATTGTTTAGACCAGAACTGATGGGTCAGGAATACAAATAATAATAATTTGGCAGTGGAATTAAATAACTATTTCATCATAGATTTAATCTAGCACAGTGTCAGTGTTTTAGTTTTTTAAGTTATTTAAGAGCTTTTTAAAGCAATACTTTTTTTCTTTTCTTTTTCAATTTACTTTTTATTGAATTTTAATCAGACAATTGACAGTACAGACAATACAAAACAAGACAATATACATACAATACACACAAGGGGGAAAAACTGCTTCTCTTCTCTATTGATGATCAAAAATACAAGTACCTCAAACAGGTGTATCTGCTTCTACAGGTTAAACAAATGAATTTAAACAAAATCAGGTCTCGTTGTCGAGATAAGCAATACATATTTTTAAGCATTATTCTTCCTTTTAATTATTATACACTATCAGACTTAGACCAATTTGCCTCTTTCTATATATAGGCCCTCCTCCCATGTCTCCCACTTCCAAATCGGTGGGCACGCCAAGCGAAACAGGAAGCCAAGACTCTGATGGGGCTGTGGGACCCAGGTATGCACACCTCATCATAATGCTTTAATGGTAAAATGCTTTGCTTTCTTCCAGCATGGAGCCTTCATCTGCTTAGCACACCACAGTGTGGGAGTGATGCCAAGGCTATTAATTGTGTCACGAACTAGGGACTCACTACACCTTAGGCAAAACATGAATGTTTTTTCCAGGGTTAGTGTTTTTTACAGATTTGTATTTATGTGAGAAATTTGTAATCTGGTTTACGCTCTTGCGTCATACATACATCATACAACAACTCATTGGCATATATTTGACCAACAATTCATCTACCCAGGATGTAGAGAAACATTATTTGAGCAGCATATCACCTTCCATTAGCCTTTTGCTTTGTAAGCATTGCATAGTACTGCATCATAATCCAAACACACACAATTATAAAGCTTGTGTACAATACCAGCACCCATGGCAAAACTTGGCACAGAGCTTAATGTTATTACACTGAATGATGACTTGTTTATGCCAAGGGTGTGCATGTTTATTTAATTTGTGCTGTTATATTAGGAGAATCCTAAATGAACAATGAAACAGCAGGCTCCTGCGATCATGCGATGCCTGAGGGACTTCTTAACCCGCAATTACAGACCCTTCCCTGGACTGAAACCTTAGCCCCCCCAGTGTCCCATCAAGCCCAGGGAGTTCTTTCCCCTACGTGTTGACTCATTTCCCTCACCAGCATGGCCATTTCCTACGCACATGGAGGTCATGTTTTCTCCCTAAGGGTCCTCTCTCTCTGTCTCTCCCTCTCAATCTACACAAGACTTAGAGCCTTTGGTGTGACATAGTTAAGGCTGTATCAGCCCCTCAGGCTGCACATTACACCCGATGTCATCCCACTCAGTAGGTTTGTGTGTCCATGCATTTTTAGCAGGTCCTCAGAGTTAATTTACACCTAGATTAGACACTAGATTAAAAGTACATTTTCTTTGTGATCTCTGGTCCAATCAGCATGTTGTGTGCCTAAACTCTAATTTATGTCCTCTCTTGGTTTATGCCTGCCTTCCTGTTTCGCTCACTAATGCCGCCTTGTTGCTGTGACACTAACCAGGACACTGCACTGGGATTCTGATCCGTCCACTCTTCAACTTCACTCTGATTCTGAGCTGGGGTACTGGACACTATCTTCTCTCCTTTCCTGGTCATTTCCCCTTCTCTCTATCTACAGCATGGTTACCGTACCTCATCATGTTAATACAGACTAGAGAACATAGACAGTCAAGTCATGCATGCGCCAGTATGCGTCAGACTCAGACTATAAGTTATTTGGTGTTGGCCAAACCTAATGGCACTTTTCCTCCACACAAACAGCTTGTTTCAATCAATTCTTGTGCCTAGATCATCTAAACTCACAAGGTGTGAGTATTTGTTTTGTATTCTGTGTGCATTTACAGTGGCCTGTTGAAAGTCTCCCCTGGCCTCTGTTTGTTTTGGGTTTGTGCATTGTTTGAGTTCTGGTTTGCTTTTAGGCGTGCACCTCTAAAAGTCACACTGGGAATGACCAAGATCACTCAAGTGGACTTCCCTCCACGTGAAACTGTGTCCTACACCAAAGAGACCCAGACACCTGTGATGACCCAGCCAAAAGAAGGTGATACATCTATGACATTGTTTAAGACAAGTTAATGCAATGCCAAGGTGTGTGTGTGTGTGTGTGTGTGTGTGTGTGACCTAAAGACCTCTTTCCCTCCCAAACACGAGTTACACAAGTTATGTTTTCAACTTTTCATTGTTTAATTAGCCATTTTTGATCACTTTTAAGACATACAAGGTTTTCCTCTGACAGTCTCTAGCATACATGTTTGGAACACGTGACCGGAAAAAAACTAACTAACACTGGTTTCTTAGGGCTTCTGGGTAATCAAGGTGCATATATTATGTGTGTAATGTGTTTAAAAAAATAACACATTACACATAAAAACCCCAGGAAAGTGTTTCTTGTGTCCTAAACATCATTAAAACTAGACAAAGTGCCAATCGGCACAGGTCTCCACCAGGGCAGGTCAGGTTGTGGCCTCATGGTGGCGCTATAACAGGCTGTTGAGGAAGATTTGGGCCGGAGGTTCGTGTTGGAGGGATGCAGGTACAATGTTTTTCCATGTGTGCATACATAAGTTGTATACAGATCGATGCAGTTATAGCTAAAAACAGGAATCGGCCTGTTATAGCGCCACCGTGAGGCAGATTTTGAGGGAAAAATTGTGGCATGTCGTCCTCGGCCTAGTGAAAATGTGCGTGTATAATTTAACGGAAATTGCACACTGTGTTTGTGATTTGTGGCCTTTTTTCGAAATGGACGAATCGTGTGAGCTTTGGAAGCCAATCTTAGCCAATCAGGATGTAAGATGGGAAATGGTGCCGCTCCGTGTTGATCACATGACTATGGAGATAGTGTATACCGATTTGCGTGAAATTTGGATAAAATCTGAAGGAGTAATAATAGAAAATGTGTGTTTACATATGTCGGCCTCCTGGTGGCGCTATAAAGAGCAGATGTGAAAAATTCCAGGCAAAGGTTTTTCCACGGACGGACGGAGTGCAAAACATACTCTCCCCACATGCCTTCGGCCTGGTGGAGACAATAAGCTCTGGTTGCAAAAGGGGTGAAGTGGCCCTTTAAAGCACTGTAAGTAGTTTATACCAATACAAAGCCAGTACCTTTCAAAGATAATATTGAATCATAACATCTGTGTGTGTGTGTGTGTGTGTGTGTGTGTGTGTGTGTGTGTGTGTGTGTGTGTGTGTGTGTGTGTGTGTGTGTGTGTGTGTGTGTGTGTGTGTGTGTGTGTGTGTGTGTGTGTGTGTGTGTGTGTGTGTGTGTGTGTGTGTGTGTGTGTGTGTGTGAGTGAGTGAGAGAGTTAGCGGAGGTGATGGGGGAGTCTGTCCCTCTGCCTGCATTTGGGCTTGTATGTTGTGGCCAGAAGCCTGCCTTGTATGATCATACGAGAGGGTACAGGAAGTGAGCAAGCAGTAGAAATGATCTTGCCTCACCAAGCTCAGAGATGAAAGTCAGGGGAAATTGTAGGGGCCGGGAAACATAAGAAGTCAAAGGGGAGATTAAATTCACAAGGCCTGCTCTTCTGGACCCCACATCCCCTCTATACCAATAGGCCTCTGCTACAATTAATGTGCAGGACGAGAAGGCCAATACAGGAAAGATAACTGAGATTGAGGGGCAGATATAAAGGACTGTTTATACATCTGCCCACTGCATCTGAAGCATGTCAATATGTATGTAATTGCTGCACACAGGAGCTTTAATGTGGCTGTCTGTTCTCTTTGAGAAAGAAGGGAATATTTGAACTACTGTACTACAAAGATCCACATGTTGACCACATGTGGCATGGAATATGTAATATTTCTGAATGTGCCGCCGTTCCTTCTTGTTGCACAGTGTGATGACATGTAGTGAATAATGCATTATGGGCCTTAAGCCAGGCCCTTTTTCCGTTACACTGTTGGCTACTACTGCCTTAGTGAGTGCCATACGGTATGTGCCTTTTTAATTTCTTCCAATTTATTGGCAGCCAGGTAACACTCTTCTCTTAAATGTATATAGTTATAGTTATCTGGCTTAGGTACTTGTCGTCAGGTCATTTTCAGGGGTCATTATGTCATTACATTGTCAAAAGTTTAAAATAGTTGTAAAAGTTTTAAGCTCACAACACGTCACATCCTGAGGTGAGCTTCTAGATCGGCTGTTTTCGCTATTCGTCATTTGACAAAGTATATATAGCGTGTAAAAGACTTTTGTGGGATAATATCTGTGCAGAGATAAAGATTGAAACCTCTTGTCTGTTTTCTGGTGGCACACACTCTCCAGGGCAGTGTAAAACCATGTTTCTGCCGACTGTTCAACACCAGGGCCCCCTTCCTCTCCCCTATCTGCCACTATGTAATCATTTCATCAACTCCCTCACTTCCCTGTCTTCTCCCTTAGCCGAACAGGCAACATAACAAAACGCACTCAGTGACATTGTGCGTGTTCACGCCATCACTCCTGGCACTCGATGAGACAGCATCCCCGTCCCTGCTCGCTCCCCTCAACACACATTTGATATGCGCTGTGGCGTCGGGACCAGCGCTCTGATTGAGCGATTCAGCGTGTTGTCGAGAGGAGGTGGCGGCACGACACTCTCAAGGTCAGCGGGCGGTGGCATGAGAGGGAACCGCTGCCTTTCCCTGTCTGCTGCAGCCCACTGTCTCCTACAGTGTCAGCTGGAAACCCCCTATAGAGGGGAGTAACACTAAGTTATTATTGCCACTTAAAACACCCCCCCCCCCCTCTTCATAAACAGTATAAAGATCAATAGTTTACAGTGTGACCACTCTCATAATAAAACATGAAACCGAAAACCCGTATGGATATTATCTTGCTAGACCCGTGAAGACCTCCAAACTCCTTTTCTCCCAGTATGCCTTGAGTCAAGCTTGTAGATCATTTAATGTCTGCCTCAGTGCTACATAATGCACTTGTGGATAATAATGCAGTGCAGGCAAGCACTCGTTAAACTGAGGCTTACTTCTCATTATGAAGAAAGATATGTGGGGTATTCATCGATTGGTCTGCCTGGAGCTGTATTTAAAAAGGCTTCTCGATATGAGGGAGTGGAGTATTTCAGTAAATTCAAGATTCATTGCAGGACGAAACTTAATCACAAAGGAACCTAATGGCCCCCTTGTTTCAAGCACTATTCTTGTGTTAACCTTTTATGCATCTGATGATTAGTACTATGATTAGTACAATTTAGATGATTGTTGTCTGTGTGTGTGCTTCCATTTCTCCTCTTTTAACCACTTTAACCCTGGCCTCCCTATTTTGGACATGTCATGAGGTGAATTCTTTTTAAGTTACCAGCTAGTGGAAAAAGCGGCACTCCAAAATAAAAGATGGAAGACTGGCTCAGAGGCAATTTCTTTCAGAGCTCTTCAGTGCAGAAACGCGTCGGCGTTCTCAAATAAACATGATAAATTGCATCTGAGCCAGTCTTGCATCTTTTATTTTGGAGTGCCGCTTTTTCCACTTAGTTGGTTTATGAGTTCAGTTATTTTCAAAGCTGAGCAACCACTGCCTCAACCAAGGGCAGTTTCCAGAGGAAGTGCACCTGCTTTTCTTTCTTTATGTGTAGAGTACCAGGTTTGGATTTCCTGGTTATTCTGGCATTTGTCTTCAAATCTTATGTGCCTGCAGAGATCACTCTAACCTGCGATGGAAAAGTGGAAAAAGCAAAACTGTCATTTTGCAGATGATCGGTCTGTTCTTCAGAATAACCGGCATCTTTTTTTTTTTTTTTTAAGATATTCTTTTGTGGCTTACGCCTTTATTGATTTTTTAAGGGATAGAAAGTAGGCTGACAGGAAATGGGAGAGAGATGGGGGGATGACATGTGGTAAAGGCCGTGTCGGGTCCGGGAGTCGAACCCGCGGCACACCGCGACTGGATCACCAGTCCGGTGCCCAGACCGTTACGCTACGGCCTGGGCCATGACCGGCATCTTTGACAGCTGACATCTTTCCGTTCAATTTGTAGTGCTACAGTATATTAATAACACGTTTTACTCTAAGGTTAACTTTTAATTTGCTGCAGTTATTGGGCTGTTTTTTATTATCCCTAATAAGAATATATTTCCATAGAACTACTGTATTTCAGGAAGCAAAATAATGCATCTCTGTGTTTTTTGGAACTGTGTGCTGGGAAGTCATTTAGCATCTTGCAAAACTGTGGAAATTAGACCTCTTTGTTGTCCTGTGTCAATCTATAGATGGAAGGAGACACCTGCAGCAGCGAGTAAAGGTCATTTAGTTTTGTACTTAAAACTCAGTTGGATGCACGTCGTGTTTGCATTACATTAATATATATTGTCCATTGACAAAGACCGGTGATTACCCCCACCTCATACATACACACACACACACACACACACACACACACACACACACACACACACACACACACACACACACCAACTCACCAAAAAAAAAAGCTTTTATTCCTTAAGTGGTACAAAAGCCATAATTGGGCCTGCTTTGAGAGGAGGTGTCAGTGTATAGGACATCAGTGATCTGGGTGAATTCTGTGTGCCCCCCCATCCCAAACCACCACCCCGTCCCCTACATGCTACCACACCCCCACCACTACCCCCAAAGGGGGTCACCAGGATCACTAGCTTTTCTCCAAATGGCAATTTTGGCTGGCAGGTGCATTATACCCTTTATTTTCAGATTGTCTGTCCGCTCCTAATGTCTGGCAGGTTGATTGCTCTGGCTGCCTCGCCGGGGAAAGGCACTGACGAGCACGGCCAGGACTGGCTGAAAGACAGTGATTACTGTTTTCCTTTAAGCCTGATTGAGGCCCTTGAAAGGAAAGATTTTAACCTTCTCCTGTTGGTTCCAGAGTATGGCCGTTCATTGAAATGGCCTGTGTGTCATCAACCCAGTTCTGTAAACTCATCAGAACACCCCAATAACCTATTTCCCCAGTACCATTTGAACAAACGTGTGTGTGTGTGTGTGTGTGTGTGTGTGTGTGTGTGTGTGTGTGTGTGTGTGTGTGTGTGTGTGGGGGGGGGGGGGGGGGTGTTGTCGTCACGTCACATAATGGTCAAAGTGACAGATTTTTTCAGTGGGCAAGAAAATGTAGCACTGTCACCATATATGAACTATACAGCTAACTATAAAGGAACCAGACAAATATTTCTCCTTTCTCCTTTTTTTTTATTTACATATCCAGGTGTATCCTATTTATGACCATGACCACTGAAAGATGTTTGCTTGTAAAAGCATCCGTTATGAAGCCGGTGTTCAGTTTGACAGCTGGTCAGCCCTACAAGATGTATTTTTGTACATTCTCTGTGGCTGAATAGCAACCGAAGGAAGCCCCCTGCTGGGATGGTAATTGCATGAGCTTGCCGTTCAGGGAGAAGCTTGTCTGGGGTCAGCCAGGCGGAACAACCTCTGTGCCATCCTCATGCCACCTCTGAGGGAGAAACAAGACAATTCCCCGCGCCACCATCTGCTTTTGCACCATGCCGTCAGCTGGTCAGACCCAATAGGATGGGCCCCGGGCAGCTGCTCCACACCCTCTGCCCTGCTGCCCCTTGGCCTAGTGGGGGGCAACTTGTTACCAGGACACGGTGGAGATGGCTTCACTGCACACACAACTGCACTCCCTGTTGAATGGCTGGATCTCATTAACTGAGATTGGGAGGAGGTGGGGGACGGGTGTCCCTATGACGACAAGACACCCGTGGTGTCGCCACCCTCCTACACAAGTGACAAACTTTCTTACTATAGAGGGACAGGTTCTCTCTGAAAGGCGACATTGTTCTGGCAAACCAAACAAATGCTAGGCAGAGATACAGAATTGGTCCATTTCTACTTGCCATAACAGTAATCACAGAGTGGAGCTTTATGAAAGAAGGAAATGGTTGAAGCTGCTGGTGCTTAAAAGGAATTAAATATTTTTATGTGGACACCAATTTACATGATAATTGTCATGATTATTAATCTGTCTGTTCTTCCTTCCACTTTCAATTCAATTATTATTTACTATTTATGCACAAAACTTGAATCTCTGCAGAGCTAAATGTCAGATTAGATAGTCTGTTTACGTTCAGCATGGCTCATTTCTTGATCCAGTGATTAAACCCAAGTTCACCTTTTCTTCAACAGAGTTAGAGGAAGAGGAGGAGGTTGCTCCACCACAACCAGTGCTTGAGACCCAGACTGAGAAACCAGTCAATGATGAAGAGGAGGAAGGTAGGCTACCGCGTCTGAGAAAGTAGCATACTATGATTTATTCAGAAACCACCCTTACTGGCTGAACTAAGACTTATTGAACCGTATCATGTCTATTTGGGAAGCCTACAGTTGCTTTTGTATAATACCAGTATAAGTATTACAGTCTGGGGAAGCAGTGTGTTTTCAGTCGTGTCTGGAAATAAACTGGACTGCATTTAATAATCAATTGATTCTGTTTGTGCATCTGTCTGTAAAGCTCTGCCACATGAGCTGACAGAGGAGGAAAAGTTGCAGATTCTGCACTCTGAGGAGTTCATAACATTCTTTGACCACACCACTCGCATCGTGGAAAGAGCTTTGTCTGAGCACGTGGATGTCTTCTTTGACTACAGCGGCCGTGACCTGGAGGAGAAAGAAGGGTATGTTACCCAAAATAAAGTTTTGTCTTTTCATTTTGTTCTCTTGAGAAGTGGTATTGATTGGTTGATAATTCTTTTTTCATCAGGGAAATCCAGGCTGGATGCAAGCTGTCTCTAAACAGGACCTTCATGGATGAACACTGGTCTAAACACCGTGTTGTCACCTGCCTGGACTGGTCCCCTCAGGTGAATGTGTTAAAACTCTTGAATATAACTTCCCAGAGAAATAATTGGCCCTTTAAGCGTCAATACATTAATGATCACGGTGACTATTATTTCATCTTTGTGGGAGTTCTTTGGTTTTCTGTTAAAGTGGAATATGCGTAGACAGTGCTAATTAGTTGTTGAAATAAGTTACCTCGTCAGAGCACTAATTCTTTATGATTACATAGCTTGAATTTGACAGTTTACGTTAAGCCACAAGTCCCTCAGGAACTGGAAGTTATGTCACGCACAAATTGTCACTTAGTTGGAGGCCATAACGATTTGTTTCCTCCTGTGTCTGTATTCATTTAATTCTCTGTTCCACAATGAATCTTGACATTGATTGAACACCAACCCTTTGTTCACAACATTGCTCGCTCAGAGCAATATGCATACCCTTGTGAATTGAAATTGTGTATTCACAAACTGTAAAGCTCAATAGTTTGAATATGAGAGGCAGCAGAGGTTAATGGTTTGTTTACATCTGGGTAGTGTTTCGAAGGCTTTTCTAACCATTCTTTCCTCAGCCATTTCAGCCAGTGTACTTTAGAATTCACTGACGACTTCAGTTCCAACACTGATCTACAACCTGCTGTGGTGAAGTTAATGACTGTGTTTCTGTAGTTACAGAAATGTAGTTTTAAGAGCAAACTTATGAGCTGGAATATAAACTTTATTTACCAGAGTACGAGGGGTGGGGGATTTTGTTTACCAGGCCATAAATCTCGAAGAAGGGGTGCTTACTCATTCACTGAGGACTGCTATAGTCTTGTTCACATGGAGCCAAGCCTGGGGGGCATGTCTACTTCCTCTTGACATTAATTTGGGTTGATTTTTCTGTCACCAGTATCCTGAACTCCTGGTTGCCTCATACAATAACAACGAAGAAGCCCCTCATGAGCCGGACGGCGTTGCCTTGGTATGGAACATGAAGTACAAGAAGCCAACGCCAGAGTATGTCTTCCATTGTCAGGTACACAAGCAAAATGTAGCCTCATATCTTCAAAACCTGCCCTCCCTCTCTCCACACACAGTCACCATGGGTGGCTCCCTCTCTCTGACAAGTGTGGAACCCTGCCAACTCCCCCCCCCCCCCCCCCACCCACCCGCTCTTCCTCTCCCCTTTCGTCTCTCACCTTATACATCCCCTGCCCCTCATTCTCTCTTCATCCACATTGTGAGTTCACCAGGTTGGCATCCACCTCCTCCACATCTGTCCACAAACACATGTTTAGTGAGGCGCCAGAGAAGACCTGTAGTGCTGGGGCTAGATGGATCCTGAGTGCTGCAGTAGGATTAAGTGTGTGGAACCGGGGTAGTTATCGTGTGCATCTAAACAAGGGCCCTGTGTTCAGACGGGCTAGTGAGGAGAGGCGGTAGAGCCCCTCTGCTGGCCGGCCTTTTTACACTGCGTGCCCCGAGGTTCCTAGCCCAAGACAAGTTGAGTAGAACCACATGTTGCTCCCTCCAGAGCGGATGTAGAGGCAGGCACATTGCTCAGAGGAATAAAACTGAACAGAAGTGTGAACGCATTTTTCTCCATGCCTCCAAGTGGGCTTGAAATTAGATTTTCTTCACCCATGTGTCAAGTTCCTCTATTATGGGGGGGTTAAGATGGACAGAACTGCAGAAGGTCATAGGCCACCTAGTGACCAAGGACTCATTCAGAATAAAGTGGCATGAATATTGTCAGCATAATCCATGCACAATATATCCTGATGGATGGCCCAGGGATTGCGGTTCCTGCTTGGTGCTGTCAGTATTGAGGTGTGAGTCATGGAAAACACAAGATTTGTTGAAGCTAAATGAAAATAAGCAGTGTGCTGTACTTCAGCCTGGCCAATGCTGGAGGCTGAGCTATATTAAGACATTACTAGTCATCCTGAAATAGAGAGTTTCTCTCTGTAGCATTTCTTTTGATTGGAAGTGACACAGTGGTATATTGCTGCAGACTTGTCACTGGGTTGTCTCAGGACAGACTCAACCTGATGCAACCCCCCCCCAAACCCCTTAATTAATTTGAATTGGTTTTTATTTTTCAGTCTGCTGTTATGTCCGCTGCCTTCGCCAAGTTCCACCCTAATGTTGTAGTGGGGGGCACATATTCAGGACAGATCGTGCTGTGGGACAACCGGAGTAACAAGAGGACCCCAGTGCAGAGGACTCCCCTCTCAGCAGCAGCCCATACGGTACACTAAGAAGCTCAGTGTTTTTGTTGACAAAAATGCCTATACATGGCCATATATTGGTACATATCTGTCAAAAGCATAAAAATGTTTGAGAGATTATTCCCATTGTGGTCCTTTGAGTGTAAATGTGTGTGTATATACTGAGTTGAGGAGGAGGAGAGGGGGCGGGGGTGGTAGCAGAGACCTACAGAAAATATATAACAAACTAGAAAAAGTGCTCCCTGGAGCACATGTCTCTGCCAGGTCAGGTAGGTTATTGTGGCCTCCTGGTGGCACTATAATAGGCCAATGTGAAAAGGGTGCAATTTCATGATTTGAGGCATTTTGTTAAAAAAATGTGTTTTGCAAAAAATACACTTGCTGGTGGCGCTTTCACAGGCCAATGTGAAAATGGTGGGATTTATTCCTCTGTCTAGTAGTACTAGGAATGTGCGTGCAAAATTCCACGTAAATTGCACGCTGCGTTCATGAATTTGGGGCTGCGGTTCAGAATTGGCATTGTAGCGACCGGGAGTCCGGGACAACGGTGCCGGAGATTAGCTGGTAACAGAAAGACAGACACACGGACGGATGCACAGGGGCCTAAACATAGTCTTCCCCGTGCTATTGTCTGGCAGAGACAATAATAAATGCATTCATGCAATTTCAACGTACTAGATGAAGTAAGAGAACAAAAAACAGTATGGGTACTGACACTGTGAAAGGAACCTGTTACAACTCAACTATGATGGTTATAGGTCCAGCTGCTGTTCAGCCAGCTCGTTATGAACAGCTGATATGATATATTCTTTCCTGGTCTTGTGTTTGTCTTATGCACAGTACAAAATCCTTGTTTCTGCCCGCTCTCTGTACAGCACCCAGTATATTGTGTGAATGTGGTTGGCACCCAAAACGCCCACAACCTCATCAGCATCTCCACCGATGGCAAGATTTGCTCCTGGAGCCTGGACATGCTGTCTCAGCCCCAGGTACAGCCACCGTCTTTTTTTGGGTCACTGAATGTTCCAGAAACATTGCATAGTGACTTTTCCTCATCGGGAACTTTAGTTACACTTCCTGTCTCACCTACACATGTTAAATCTCAAATGTTTTCACTAGACCCATGCATTTTAGCCGTCCACCTTGGTATTCCCTTATAACCTCACTTTTTAAAACTTCAGTCAATACAACTTTGCTGGCTATGCCATTCCAACTCTGCCACCAAGCCTCCGCAATGTCAGATGTTAATATTTTATATAGTGCTAGTTGAATTTGGATTATGCATTAACAAGCTGTCATGTGATTTTTATAGGTTGTGGTTGGCATTGTATGTGTGTGTGACTGTGTGTTACCATAAAGGCTAACGGATGTTATTCTATGTTCCCTCCTACAGGACAGCATGGAGCTGGTTTTCAAGCAGTCCAAGACCGTAGCTGTCACCTCCATGTCCTTCCCCCTCGGAGATGTCAACAACTTTGTGGTGGGCAGTGAGGACGGCTCTGTCTACATGTCATGTCGTCATGGAAGGTACGCTCTCACAACCGTCCCCGGCGCCCCACTCCCCCCCGTTGTACGCCGCCAGGAAACTGAGGTGGTTTGTTAGGCCCCACCCCAGGCCCCAACAGTGTGTCAAATAAATATACCCCACTCACTTCCCCAACGCCAACGTGAATCCAGCATTTGATCTGGCTGTTTGAGGTTTCACTCCTGCCCAGCCATCCTGTTTTTCTTTTCCGCCTGTCAGTGGTGTTTGTAAAGGTTGTTCAACATAAACACAGCGCACATGCAGGGGGAAACAAATCATTTTTCCCCCCTTTCTTTTTTCTTCTTCTCTCTTTTGAGGATTCTTTCTCAGAGTAAGGGAGGTTGTTTACAGTTGGTTGTCCCGGGGAGACTCGAAAACTGAGGTTTGTCCCACGGTGCCGTCATTCGAGAAAGAGTTGGGCTTCAGCAAACCCCAGGTCCACTGTTAAAGAGATGCATGGCTCCAATCAGCACTGCCGACGTGTGACAAGTCCTGCAGTATACACCGAAACCACAGAGAGGGGATGGTTGCTAGGCTTTGCATAGCAGAATCACCTCTGTAATTGAGGGAATCATTTTCCACCTCATTTACAATGGTATGATACTCTCATCCCAGTTAATAACGCATAAGCATCACTCATGCTGAGTATTTACCTCTCTGCGTAATTATCAGAGCCATAGTCTGGTAACAGCTCTGCAACATGTGGATGAGAGGCCATAGGCAGTGCCTTTCTTGCTGCGCTACTGGTAATGGCTTGATAGAGATAAAATGATTTAATGTGAATACGTCCGACAGAGGTCCGTCTGAGCCTGTTGCGTTCCCTCATGCCCAATTGACTCACAAGAATAATGTAATGTGAAATACTTCCACTTGGGGGTTTTATTCATCCTATAATTGACGGTTGTTCTTGTACAATGCACAGGGTATTATGTTCAAATATTGTGAGCCTGACTAATTATGTGGCATCTTACTCAGCGTGCATCAAAAGTGCACGTATGAGGGCTTGTTATCGGTTTATGTAATTTTATGGCGAGCAAAGACTATGCAACAGTTTGGAATTTAGCAGCGATCACCATGTTAGACTAGGCATTCAGAATTTTGATACATTTTAACTGCGAAATCTACCCATGTTGTCTTTCCCAATAATTGAGCACAGTTGGTAATAACTCTCGACCAGCTGTGTATAACCACGTTACACAACATTGACAATAAAATGGGGTGGGATAGTTATTGTTTCACTGTATAATATGGTGTTATATTTATATTCCTTAATGTGATTTTCTCTACCCAGCAACCTCCTACAAAGCCTCACCTTCCTCCTTGTCCCCTTCAGCTCAACTGTATCCCCTTGCGTTGCATTGCCTTTTATGTTCTTGTCTGTGTTTGTGTCTTTGACCTTTAAATACTGCTATTTTGGCCACATCATGAATATCAAGTGAATACCTGGTCAAATAAATTATTACAATTATTCTTGCATTACCAACATTAAAGAAATTGCACTACTGCTGTACGTTCATCTGCAATGGCATGATTATGTGAAAATATGGATAATTTAGTATAGTCTGATCTTGAAGGGTAAAGGAGTTCTGTGTTGTAGCGTGAGAAATTAGAAGAAAATAACGCAATGATTTGGTCTGATCTTGCCATTCTTTGTTTGTTGTGGCCCACAGCAAAGCAGGCATCAGTGAGATGTTTGAAGGCCACCATGGACCGATCACTGGGATCGACTGCCACACAGCAGCAGGACCCATGGACTTCTCCCACCTCTTTGTTACGTCTTCCTTCGATTGGACTGTCAAGCTGTGGAGCACCAAGGTATGAGCCAATTGAGCTATTTATTCATTGGATACAGAGAAGCTCCATAAAGCTGTATGTATTGAGCTGTAACTGGCATCATATATTTATTTATTATATATTGTGCATATAGGAGGAGAAAGTGAAGTTTGTATTGATTTTTTCCAATTATGTTTTAACATTTGTTTGCAGAATAACAAGCCATTGTACTCATTTGAAGATAATTCGGATTACGTCTATGATGTCATGTGGTCCCCCACTCACCCTGCTCTGTTTGCTTGCGTGGATGGGGTTGGCCATCTTGACCTGTGGAACCTCAACAATGACACAGAGGTACTGGGACTCCGCTAGACACACACATATGTAATGTATCGGACTATATTTGATCCATTTCTAGAGCAGACGAGAACTCTGTATAATATATAAGCCGTCCATATGCAAATCATATGATGAACATTTGAATGTTAGCCTGTCCCATACAACAGCTGCACAGTCCTGCCTAGGCATCGTACTTAACCCATTAAGACCTGGAGCTGATGTGTGTCACCTTAGCTTGTAACCACTTTAACCATTATTTCAAACTTTAGCTGTTGGAATAAAAGCTACTTGCAGACTTTCTATTTTTGAAACATCGTGAAAATGTGTGCAAATCTTTTAATATATATTCTTTCACAGCAAATGTTTATAACTCAAATATTTGCTTCCGGGGGTTCCCCTGGAACAAAATGTTTGTGGGGCTCCTTGACATGAAGACGTTTGAGAGACATCTGGTCTCAGGTCTTAATGAACTGGGTGGTATCGTTTCAGGTCCCAACAGCCAGCGTCACAGTACCAGGAAACCCTGCTCTGAACAGACTCAGGTGGTCTCACTCTGGCAAAGAGATTGCAGTGGGAGACTCTGATGGACAAATTCGTGTCTATGACGTAGGAGAGGTGAGAACTGACAGTTTTTTGGGGTATTTGTGTTACTATCAATCACTTATTTGACCATTTAGGATATTGTCAGAGCAGTGTATAAACAACGTATAGTTGTCATGTATGCGAACCAGTGTTTTAACACACGTATGACCTTTGTTGTAGTTATGATTGGCAGTAATCATTCAAACTGCCTATGCGTTGGCTGTTACCCAAGTTGGATTTGAATAAAGTGATCTTAGTTGTATAGTAGACTTAAGTCTGTTTTACCGATAGTTGTGCAGGAGTGTCACACACCAGAAATAGCCGATCTACCAGCTCATGTGTTGCAGTGTGACACGATATGAGCTTGTAGATCAGCTATTTTCAGCGTGCAACTAAGTGTAAATCAGGCATTTAGGCCTGTCTATTGTATGTAGACAACAATCAAACTGTTGTCAGAGCGCAGCTCCCTGAGGACTTAACGTTTCTTTGAGTATGTGAGCCTATAGGCTTACAAATAGAGAGCCGCTCTCTCTACCCTGATCTGCGAGAGCGGGGTTAGGTCTCGGCGTCAGTTGTGAGATTGCCCGTGATCCCATGCCCCCGGTGAGGGATGTGTTTGGAATTTGAGTCATGTCTCTTTGTTGTTGTCCCCCCCCCCCCCCCCCTCCTACAGCAAACCGCTGTTCCACGGAATGACGAGTGGACTCGTTTTGTTATGACACTGGCAGAGATCAACGAGAACAGAGACGACGCAGAAGAACTGGCCGCTCAGCGCCTGGCTGCCTGATGTCGTTGCTATGGACATGTCATTATAGGGACCAGGGGAATGGGTTTGAATATTAGCCCCATTGTGATGGAAGGAGATGTCATTATGGAAACATGATTAGAGGATATATTCAATTATTGCAACAATGTTCACAGTTGTTGTCGCATACGGTTGAAAGTGTTGCAATTAGATTTGTCACTGCTGTTTTTATTTTGTAAACTCTTGCCTTCTTTATTGGTTGGTTCGTCACCAGCCTTCCTTGGGATACAGCTGAGGAACCACCTCCACCTCAGACAGTACCAGAGATGAAGCCATACTCCCAAATACAAACCTTTGTTCGGAGATTCAACCAGGTGCCTTAAAGGTCCACTATCTGTTTTAAGTGTATTGTATGGGCCAATGATGTGGGATTGTGTAGGTTCAGTGTCATAATCCATTTATCAATGGGCTTACTCCAAATATCAATGTGTTGTACTACTCATAAGTCTTTCCACTTAAGCTGTAGTAAATCTATCACATCATTACTACACCCAAGAATGTAAACATGTTGGAACCATAATTCATTCTCTTTTCATTGGTCCTTTAATTATCCTAAAAGATTACTTAAGCAGCTAACGGTTCATAAAATACTGAAATGCCTCTTGTCCTCAGTTGAATGTGTTTTTACTTCTACATAGAGCTTAAAACAGGTTTTCCATAATTGGGCTGGAATACCTTTTGAGATGTATGTATACTCGATAAGACAATTATACTGTGTATGCTGTATTTTCTGAATTAATTCCATTTCTACTGTACAGTATGACGTGCCGTTCTCGGCATACAAGTCTCATATTTGTGTCCTAAAGAATCTCCAAACATAAAATTTGAGAATGTACTTTTCACACAGTCGGAACAAAACAATTTTAACGATTTATTTCAACAAAATACAATAAATACATTTAAATTATTTCCCAAGACCCAGTTTATGATTTCAAAATAAACACTTTGAAAACATCTGTACATTCTCTCAAGTCACTGAAATGTAACTCTGTTTCACACATGAACACCAAAGCTTCGCATAGAGAAACACAATAACAGTCGTCCATAATGCCATAATGTCCCTTCACAGAGAAGTACAATATGTACAATAAACTTGTGCAAGCTATGCAAAGTAAATTATGAAAGCCATATTCATGCAGCATTCAAAGTATTATTACAACTATTCAATTGCATATAAATGAAACGGCAGTGGTGTTCCATTTTCAATACAACCAATTTCGAGGGATAAAGGCTGGGAAATGTTTTGGGACTTTAGGCTTCAGGAGCATGCAGCCCTTGCTTGTCGGCATATAAATGTGCGTTGGCTAAATACTTTGTTTCAGATGGTGTCGCTCTCCATACATAAGTGACTTTAAAGTGATAAATGTGCATCGCTCGCCTAAAATAGATTTGTACGCACCAAACACAACGCATCTTCGTTTTGTCACTAAAAGTAGTTATTTACAGCGAGCAACACTGCCGTGCGACAAAGCATAACTTGGGCATTACGAGGCCTGCGGCTCATTTTTGTGCTCAGCTGGTTCGGCTGTCACGGCTCCAGAGGGCTTGAACTTGGGAAGGTGCAAACCAAACTTGCTTTCTATGCCGGCAAATGTAGCAGCAGCAAGGCGATAGCCTCCCACATGGTCTGCCGACAGAGCTGGAAGATCCTCAATCCTGGACTTGGGTGTGGGATCAGAACCAGTAGGACGACTGCGGAGGAGAGGTTTAAGGTCAAGGTCATGGCGAAATCATGACATGGGTGAACAACACTAACTAAGGTAAGTGTACTTACTGTCCTCCAAAGTCGACCTCGAACCATCTTTGCAGCATTTCATAGGTCACCAGGGTCACGCCAAACTGTGGCGAAGACCTGCAGACACGGGCTGATGGAAGAGAAAGTCAGAAAATGACACTTTGTAGGGTTTGATATTTCTCTAATGCAGGGTTCCCCAATTAATTTTCCTCAAGGGCCATATTTTGACTAGCGTACCAGGCTGTGGGCCGAGTCTGCACGCGCGAGGTCGAGGTCTTGCCCTGAAAATTCATTTTCAGGGCAAGACCCCATTTGAAAAGGATGCCCAGTTTGACATGCATAGGCTACTGACCCCCATTTAATGCCATTTATATCTGGGACCCTTAAAAAAAAAAAAAAACATTTTTCTTATTTTTTTGGAAATTCTTTCATGGGCCACAAGGGGGCGCCCTGTGGGCCGCAAATGGCCCGCGGGCCGCCTATTGGGGAACCCTGCTCTAATGACTTGATAAACGGTGTCCCCAGTATGCGACCTCATTTCCTAGTCATGGTGGTGCATTATCCCATTTTAGGCGGGCACCCCTTTTGGTGTTAGCATTACGTTATGCTTTAGCTATTTAAAAATAGCAGATCTACAAGCTCATTACGAGCTTTGAAAAATCGAAGAACGACTGACATAGAAACATGTCATTTTCAAACAGATATTTTTAGAATCTGATCTCAGGTCAGAATGGGTTAAGCATGCGTGAGTGAGTACCTCCTGCTCCCTTCCAGAACGCCCTGAAGCCTTCCTCGTGAAGGATCTTCCTGAAGCAGTCGATGACTCCGCTGTACGACGTCTGGCCGGCGCGGGCTGCCACCTGGAGCCTGGTCTTGATGACATCAGCAGGGGTCACCAGCGAAGCAGCCGGTATTCCTTTATGAGATATTTCACCAACCGACATAATGAGGCACTGTCACTAGACTCACTACAGTATACAGTATGCATAAATAGTATGGCATCCTGACAACCCGCTGCAGTGCTATAGTACAGTTTAATGAAGTGACATACTGTGTGGGTGTGTATACTTATACACACGTGCACACCGTATAAATGAGAAACACTTGAGATTGATCTATAGTACATATCAGTGGGCAACCCCATTCGGGGACATGATAACTTATTCCAAGGCAGGCGTAATCACCCAGTAGTACGGCAGCCAACAAGATTCTTTTGTTTAAACCATTTAGGCCTGACGTCGAAATAAATAAAAAGTCTTCTGAAAGAATATATATTCAAAGATTTGTGGCACATTTTCACGATTTAAAAAAAATAGCAGACCTACAAACTTGAGCTTGTAGATCTGCTATTTTTCAATAGCTAAATAATGCTTATCACCTAATGTATGTATGGACAATACTGTATGTATGTATATTGTCCATACATGCATTCATGAATCCACTTGCTGACCGGCTGTTGTTATTGAGAAATTGTTTTTATAGAGCGGGATATACAGTATGTGAGAATACCATTAACCTATATAAGGCAAGATTTTAAACATTTCATTATGCTTTAAGTTTATGTAGCATGTGACATGTCAAACTACGGGGTTTTCATGATTCTGAATCCATTCCAAACATTAGTTTTGCACAAAAAAACACTCCTTGGGCTAAAACGGCCATAGCCACTTGCCCAATGTGCCCAAAATTGCCCAATGTGCCCAAAATGTGCTGACCTCATCACATTTGTGATGACGGCTATGGCCGTTTTTTTTGTGCAAAACTTATGCTTGAAAGGTGGAATGGATTCAGAATCATGAAAAACCCTAGTTTGACATGTCACATATTACTTAAAGCATAATGAAATGTTGACAATGTTGCCTTATATACAGTAGGTTGTTAATGGTATGGTCAACATACCTATAAACAAGTAAGACGCGCAAACGCGGGAAGCGAACGCAGTGTGTGTGTGGTTGTTTGTGTGTGTGTGTGTGTGTGTGTGTGTGCTACAGCTGCGCCCTCTGGTGTGTGTGTGTGTGTGTGTGTGTGTGTGTGTGTGTGCTACAGCTGCGCCCTCTGGTGGCGGGCGGGTGGTGTCACAGCGGGACAGACAGACACACACACACACACACAGACATGATCTGCAGGGTCTTAGTTAGTGCTCACTGCGTTCGCAAAAACAATTGCTCAATACCGACAGCCAATCAGCAAGTGGATTCATGAATATATGTATATAGACAATATTTTAGGCCAATAACAAAAACTATATTTCCCACTCCACACCCCCGGCTGCCGGACTACAGTGTCAGCCAGTGAAAAACACCAATAATTTAACAATAACACCTATTGTAATAACACAATATTGATATATTAGATATGATTCATATACTAAAATATGGACACACATCACATGGAAAAACAAAGTCACTTTTGTTTGCATCCATATAGTATACTAACGCTAAGACCTTGAATGTCAACGGCCAGAGCGCCGGAACATTCCAGATGTATTTGTTACCTGCAACAGCTCCAGAGCAGAGCAACTGCAGTGGCCCCAGCCTGCCATCTTCATCAGCCAGCTTCGCCTTGGAGTGGGCGTACACAGGGAAGAAGATGGCGGAGAAGGGGATGTCGCGCAGAAAGCACGCTTTCGCTCCCTGCCACAAACACACAAAAGTATTCCTTGTACAACCGCATAACAAGAGACAACAACACCTGTGTGAACACTACCCATTTTGGGCGGGAACCCCTTTTGGTGTTAGCATTATGTTATTCTTTAGCTACTGAAAAATAGCAGATCTACAAGCTCATAGCGCGGCATCGAGTGCCGCGCTATGAGCTTGCAGGTCTGCTATTTTTGAAAAATCGACTGACATAGAAACAGCTTGTTCTGAAAATTGTCAGGACATTTTTAGAATCTGATCTCAGGTCAAAATGGGTTAACACCTGACTAGAGAGAGACAGAGTGACAAAGAAACAACACTATGCTCCTGTTTACGCCTGAGAATGGTAATCATGCATAGTGCTCTTCAGAAAGCAGTACATTGTGCAGGTTCTTTTGGCGTGAGTGGCAGAGACGGCACAGTGAAGCACAATGTGGGGCATCTTCTCTTCTTATTCCCATGCATACCTTCATAAAGCCCAGTCTTCTAAGCTTTCATGCTGTGCTCTCTAAAGTGCAGCTGCAGACCTTCCTTACTGTCTTACTGTATGTTCCCTGATATAAAACATGAGTGGACTGTGGTCCTACTTAAAGGGGTACAGGCAGCGGTTGAGGCGTGTGTGGTTTCGCCTTGGGAATTATCTGGCCTGGGAGCTGTCTGGGCCAACCCACAGGGAGCTGTGGTGGTCACAGTAGGAGCCAAAGGCCCCCAGGCAGAGCTGTGGCCCTTTAGGCCCCCATAACTCATGTGCACGCACGCACGCACGCACGCACGCACGCACACACACACACACACACACACACACACACACACACACACACACACACACACACACACACACAGATTTACCATGGGCCTGGGACTGCTGGCTCCATCTACTGAGAGGAAGTCAGTCTTTTAACAAGCCCCACACTGTCTGCTACTCATTAAAATATGGACTATGAACACATGATTCAAGATGTAAGAAAACCCACAAGGATCTGGAGGGGAGCAGTAGCAGAGCATAATCCCTCCCTAATTTGCTGTTGGTTGTTGGCTGCTGTGTATTTTGCATGTTAAACACTGTTTTGGAAAATTGCAAGAGTCAGAGGGTTGTGTAATCCTCAATTCCAGATTCTGAACTCAATTATGCCTACAGTACACAGTACACTATAAATTTGTATACACAACACTTGGTATATGCCGTGTTATGAACAATGAGTAAACTGCAATGATGGTATATAAACTGAGCTACCGTAACATTTTCAATGTATACATTCAATGCTATGTCATAGTGTTTAATACAATCAATGCGTTGGTATTAACAACACATGGACATCAGTGAATTGCAGACAGTGTAACTTTGTGATATGAACGGGCAGCTTCCATTGCCAATGTCTGGCGCTTGACAGGGCTACAGAATACATGCATGCTTATAGATTCTGCAGATGGAGACCTGCTGACCTTACCTTGTAGAGGCCGAAAAAGCCCAGGTCTCTCACTACACTCAGGGCCTTGACCTTGGGACCTGTGGTGATCTCTCCAGCCACCTGCAGACGGATCTTTACAATCTCCAAGGGATTGGTGAATATGACCTGCGAGCCTCCGGCCTGTAGGAAACAACAACTGTGTTCATATGCGTTTGCTGTTAACGGTAACGGTGCGATGTGTGTGTGTGTGTGTGTGTGTGTGTGTGTGTGTGTGTGTGTGTGTGTGTGTGTGTGTGTGTGAGTCGGTCAACCCACTGTGCAACTGGCGTAATTATGCGAGGTTACCACTTTAACCACATCTGAGGGGTCAAGCTCGGGTGAGGACGATAATGATCTGTGATGTGTAAGCATTTCACCCTGATAAATAGTTTTTTAAATCATCTAAACCTGATGCACAAAAGATACTTTATTTCTCGATCTGATCCCATGTTATCAGAAGAATGGCCTTGACAGGGGGAGAAAAAGGCAGGCATTGATAGAGGAGCCAGTCGGGTCAGGTTGAAATAGGCACCGGGGTGAAGAGAAGCCCTGGCTGATGGTTGGAAGGCTCTGACCCCGGCACCCAGCCCTCTGCCCCCTTCCCTTTCCCCGAGGCGTCTCCTGTGGAGGGGTGAGTGGCCTGGCCTGGCCTCGGCCCGCACACTTCCCCAATTCACCCCGCTCCCAAGGGGGACTGTGGAATCACCCGGGTCCATCATGGTCCAGGCAGCAAGGCCCCCGAGGCACGGCCCGCTCTGACTCAGGCACATTTATCACCCACCCCAAATTCAATCAGGCCCCTGGATGGCTGCTGGTGACATTCAGAGCAGGGGTCCTATCTGTAAACATCCGAGCAATGATCTAAAAAAAGCCTTTGCACATTTAGTCAAAGTGGAAGGGGAATATCCGCTACTCTGATTTATTGCACTCATCCCCCTTGTGGCCATCACTTTATCTTCCTCATTCTGCCGGGTAAGATAACTTAACATGCCATCCCTTCAGATTCATGTGACATTTAACTTTTGCGCTTCACGTCAGGAGGTGGAACAGTTCCTACGAAAAAAGCTTCTCTATACAGAAATCTCAGGGGTCAAAAGGGGGCAGGACGTGTACAAGACGTATCCCTTTCTATTTCAAGTGCTCAACAGTGGGTGGTGGAAGCATCCTCGGTGCTGTCCTTGTGTGAAGACGTGTCCTTGCGCGGCGTCCGCAGGCCTGTGGCAGACCGAGCCTCAGGTATGTGCCATGTTGTCAAACTCAATCACACTGATCTAGAGCCAACTCCATCCAAGGCCCTCCAGGGCCCCTTCCTCCAATTACACACTGACAGAGGTCGCAACCCCGCAGACCCTGCTCCTCCGCCGAGCAACCTGCGGGCTCGGCTCCGTGGAGCGCCTGTTTCACTTCACAGCAGCCCAGTCAGTGGCGTGGGGAGAACCAGGGAATTACTGCCTTAATCCACTGAATCCACTCAAAATGTTACAGCGGGGGCAAATTAGCGAAGGTAAAAATAGCCCGTTCACACAGGCATCATTTCTTAAATGGTGCACAATTAGCAGGGTTCAGGATCCCGAGCCAACCTTACTCTTCAGATAACGAATTTGGGATGTCAATCTGTTATTATTGCATTATTGTAATCAGTCACACGCTGAACTAATGGAATTACTCAATATGGGTATAAACTGAAAACAAGGAGCGTACACGAAATTATTCGTGATTATGTCCTGAACATTACCCTCGTCAAGTGAGCTCAGGTTATCTGGTGGTGCCAAACCACAACCAAAATAGTATGATGAGAACTGTTCTTCATAGAGCTTTTTCAGCTTGGAATATGCTCCCCATAAATCACACACACACCAGAAGCACATTTTCTTAAACATAAATTGTTTTCATAATTTTTTTGTATTTTGTGTAAACACTGTATTTGTGACTATTGGTAGTTGTTAAATGCAGAGCGACTTCACTGTTTTTGCTGATAAATAGATTTTGTCTGCTTTCATTTTTAATTATCGTTTGTACTGTATACATTTTTGTGTGGACCCCAGGAAGACTAGCGACCACTTTGTGGAAGCTAATGGGGATCCTGATAAAGAAAGAAGAAAGAATTTTCAGTCAGATGAATTCATGCTTTAGAAGAAATGTATGACAACTAACTTTTCAAAGCAATATTATAATCCAACAAAATCATAAAATGCTTTTCTTTCTCTTAGGCTCACGCCAAGATGCATTAAGTTTAAGCGAAAAACCTCTCTTTTGGGTATTCTCATAGATAGAATTTTAATAAAGTGACCCACGTTGATCCCTGTCTACGCACCCGTCTCTGCGCCGATCAGGTGTGCATACGACTTTGTTTCCATAGATATAATTGAAAATATCATTAGGCTGCTTACAGTTGCACCAGCCAGAACCTCTGCAAACAGAGGGATGGTTCCATCCTCTGTGGTGAACTTGTCTCTTACAAAGTCGTTCATCTGAAGAAAAAGAAAGAAAAAGGTTTTGAGACACAATCTTGATAGCACAGCATTTTAATGTGAACTTATGATTGCAGCCACATCCTGAATTTGAATAGTGTATTTCTGCAATGCACTATTTATTTATCATTCATAGTTGTTCATTACAAAAAAATTGTTTCATTTTTTTTCTCCCAGGGCATTCTGTTCTAAACATTGAAAGACTTGCCGTAAGTTTGATAGCTTTTTCCGGGGCCACGCCAATGAGCTGCGGTATGAGACCTGCAAAATATTATTCATAGACACCGTTACAATACCCGACAGGTAGACACAGCAACTCTGGCTTGAGATGAATATATCCATTGACAGTTGGTACAATATAATCTGTGTGATTCTTGTGCAGGTAAAACAACCCCATAAATATTTACAGATATGGCTCATACATCTGATGCACCCCAATTTAAGCACAAAGACCCCATTGACAACAAACAAAAGCCCAAAATATGACACTACTGGTGTGTTGCGGGATCAGCATTGTCAAGGCCTGATCCCACTGTGGTGGGGGAACAGAGAGAGCTGTGTGGCCTGGGGTGAGCAGAGTGGAGTGAGGGTGGGTGGGTGGGTCGAGGGGGTGCGCGCTACAGCGGCGATAACCACCATACTGTTTCACCGTCTGTCCCTCATCGGCCGCAGATAAACTTCTGAAGGAGCTGCTGAGTGACCACTGCTGGTATGCAGCCAGAAAACAGCCAAGCGTGTCTGTCTCTCAGTCAATCACTCTCTCATCGTGTGGAAGAGATAGAGGAAGGGTGTGTGTGTGTGTGTGTGTGTGTGTGTGTGTGTGTGTGTGTGTGTGTGCGCGCGCGCGTGCGCGTCGGGCGGCCGGGGTGGGGGCAGTAGATGCAGAGCAACAAAGAGCTGCCGTAGTGGACACAGCAGTAGATGGCAGTCTTGACTTCCCTCATTTGAATGGCTCCAGGGCTGAGGGTAGTGTTGTATATCACAAGCCTTCAACAGCACTATCACCGTGCTGGCGGAGCCAGATCAGACAGTGCTACTACATGAACCCTCTGGGAGCTCCCCCTCAGTACAGAGATAATGAAAACGTGACCCCTGGGTGTTGTTGCTTTATTATACGCTGAATAGGGAGGGGGCAAATGTTTCTGGTATCAATTAGCAAACCACGCCGCTGATATTATTAGCACACTGACAACTCATGATGCTTTCCCACCAGAACACATATACAATATGTACACTCTGATTCTAGGTTCTGTAACATAAGTGTTATTACCTCTGTAGAAGCCAAAGAAGCCTTCGTATCGCAGCACTTTCTTAGCGCAGTCAAAGCTGCTCTTGTACATCAGTTCTCCTACAAAGGAGCTTGTGGAGCGCTGGTTCTGCATGCGGGTTTTCACCAGGTCTATGGGGTACACGGCCGTCGCACCGGTGGCTAAAAGACATTATTATGAATTAATCATCACACCTGCAGCATCCTGGTGACAATCGATATTAAGTTGCAAGATATACATTTTGTTTCTGATTTCATCCTCATTTCTAGACCATCTAATAGACACTCTGCACACACTATGATTACAAATGTAATATATTCTGTGTGTTTTCCTGAGACACTGTGAAATACATCAATAATGTACAATAATACATATGTAGTCACATAACAAGTCACATGAGTAAGAATTTAGTAGTGGCAGAGAGTTATTGCTACACAGGTGCTAAAAATAGTGTGTGCGTGTTGCTACACAGGTGCTAAAAATCGTGTGTGTGTGTGTGTGTGTGTGTGTGTGCGTGTGTGTGTGTGCGACGTGCGTGCATGTTTGTGTGTGTATAACGTACATGAACACAGCCATTCAGGTCAGACAGTAGGGAGGGAGTATACTGTATAGGAGGCAGAGCTACAGCAGGTTGCACTAAATCCTGTTTTCAGACACACTGGCTTGCCATGTCTTGTCTGACATCAAAGTAATGACTCTTTGCTCAAACATGCAAAAACTGCTGGCATCGTTCATCAGCACAACGTGTGAGAAAAGGTTGATTATTTATAACTATAAAGAGATGGAGGTTTCACTGTCCATTTTGTGATGCCCCTCCAACACCTGAATGCACAACTTTGAGTGCCAAAGGTCAATTAGGATTGATATACTGCAGACTGCAGTCACGCATGCACACGCTTAGGCACATACTGTATGCAAACGCACACAGAATTATGTTCCTATCTCAGGGGCAGTTACTGTATGTCAGAGGTTCCTTGTATCAGTTCCTTCCTTCCAGTGTAATTAGACGAGAGATTCCAGAGTACGGTTCCGGAAGATTTGTGTCATTCCAAGGCTCAGACCCTAAAGACAGCCTGGAGCCACCAGTGGCACAGCACCACAATGCAGGAGTCTCAGATCAGAGCCCCTCTCCCTACAGCACAATAGCCAGCCCCGGGGGGCCTCAACGCGCCAGTCTAGCCCAGCTAGGGTTACCCCTCGGCGGCCCGGGGGGCTCCACGGCAGACATGTCACTCACCTCCGGCGATTGAGCCCAGCATGAACCTGTAGGCAGACTCAGCCGCCTGGAGCCAGACGGCCCGAGGCGCATCGTGACCGTGCTGTATGAGGAGAAAAGACACCGGCGGTCAAATGAATCTGGAGAAAGACGAGGGATCACGACACTAACCATGAATCGGCTGACTATTAAATTATAGTGAACCAGATACATTGTGGAGAGAGGAAAAATGCGACGGAGCTACTCAACAAAGGAGGAGAGCAATGGAATGCAGAGCTGTCAGGCTCTAACGTCGAATTCACCAGCCAGTATTATATATCACAGACAGTCCAGCTTTTGGATACAGTAAATGAGTGTGTATGGTCGTGGACTCCTCACAGTTTTCCAGGGATGACAATTGATTAGTATGAGGCTAGCAAGGGGTTATAGTGGCTAAAGGTCTTATGTTATTTTTTTTTACAACAAAGCATAATTTCTCCCCTATCTACTTGATCTCTGTTCTGGTGTTTGATGTCGTGAGTGGAGCCCTTTTGTTTTCCCTGTGGTGCAGAGGAACAGATTAGTCCCACAAGCCTTTCCATGTACAGATAAGTATCTACATGAATATAACACGGCTAGAGTAAGACTCAGAGTCATAGTATGCATGCCCAGGCCAGGGGGAGTTTAAGAGGAGCGGAGAGCAGATCGGGCTACTTCCGTCTCCCCCAGCTGCTTCCACTGAGAATTGCATGCTAACGAGATTGAGGTCTTGATCAAAAGGTTTGAAACGATTATCCCTCTTCCTACTGGGGGGGCAGACCTGAGAATTGCAACATGTCCACGTCCGTCCTTCCCCAGTCCCCCCCCCGCCACCCTTGCCGGAATTAAATTCCAGAACGCTGAGCAGAAGTCTTGGGTGCACGAGTGGCCTGAGAGGTCTGACCACAGCCTGATACGGAGGACCGTGTCATCCGGTTTGAGGCAGGAACCATTTCATTCTCCCAGATCCAGATCACCCCCACCCCGCGCCTCCAGCCCTCACCCCCCCCCCCCCCCCCCCCCGCCCCCTACCACCCCTGCACTCTGCTCTCACTCCAAACAGACTTTGCCGAAGGCTCCTAAGACTCCCGAAGACCCACACTGATAAAAGCATCCTATTAGCTCCTCAGATGTATGATTGCGTGTGATGTGTTCGTCTAAGCACCGCTGAATAAAATCCTTTCAGGGATAGCAGTATCGCAAACAATCCATGCCTCTTTTTATACCTATAATTGGTAGACTTTTATCTGGGAGTTTTACTAATGCACTTCACAAGGGGGAGAAGAAACACGGGCACTCTGCTAATTCAGTCGCTGAGCAGTCTCCTCACTACTCTCTCGGATTTACAGGTTAGGGTTACAGGCTAAAGGAGTAAAGGAGCACAGTCTACCTGTCTCTGGTGAGGGGTATTGAGAGATGTCAGCCACAGTCTACCTGTCTCTGGTGAGGGGTATTGAGAGATGTCAGCCACAGTCTACCTGTCTCTGGTGAGGGGTATTGAGAGATGTCAGCCACAGTCTACCTGTCTCTGGTGAGGGGTATTGAGAGATGTCAGCCACAGTCTACCTGTCTCTGGGCCTCCGCCAGGTGATATGGCATCGCTCCTTCCTCCAACGGCGCTATCCTCTCGATGTCCGTATAGATCAGCCGTCTGAACAGCATGGGAGAATGGTTACGTTACACCAGGAAATAAGCCATAGCCCTGTGTCTATCCAGGGGGGCAGTCAGACAGATATTCTGTGAAGCCACTAAGGAAATCGGGACTTCCTGAAAGTTCATAATGGCCTGTTGTGGCGCTGTCATTGGGCCCAAAAAACCCCATAGCTCCATAGAGGCCCATGTATTTGGTCCCAACTTCACCTAGACTGTATTACCTTAATAAACATGGTCATGAATACTTTCTGCTTTCAGTCACTAGTTTAAAGTCTCATTTCTCATGTCATAATATTCTTTTTGGAAAATTATGGTCCCATTTATTAAAAAGATTACCATAAAGTTGCGCATGTTCTGAGGGGCGTGGCTACCGTTACAGTCTATGATCGGGATCCCCGCCCGCTCGAGTCAAAATAAAAACCAACGAAGAAGAAGGGGGGAAGTCCCGCCTCGTTGTCTGGGCCAGCCAACGGGCCAACTGGGCCCAAACGGATCTAGAAATATGGTGACTTACAGTTCAAGGACTGACAGGCTTCATTTTAAGTCCATATTAGACCCGGAGAACGCTTTGTCCATATTTTTTACAGTCTATGTGTCTATCACAAGCAGGTGATGTAACATTTTCCACAGACCCTTTATGGCCTTATAACTTCTAATTTATTGCCTCTTTAACGTGAGTTTATATAAACAACAGACAAACACAACTGGATAGGCGCCCGCAATCCAACAAGTAAAACCATAGTGTTCTGTTACCATTCGCGTCAAAGAGGCAAATGTTCCCCACTGGCCTGATGCATCATAAAGTCTGCATCCATGTTTTATGTTTGTCTTGTAAAGCAACCAGTGGAGCCACTGTTGTTAAACAGAATGGGCAATAACTTCGAATTTACATCCAATAAATGAGGCTGTAACATTTTTATCACATTCAAGGGATAATCAGAAATGGAACTGTTTTATATATATATATATATATATATATATACACACACACAGACACACACACACACACTGAATGCAGAGGGCTGCAGGGACAGTAGTACTCAAGGACAGAGATTCTGAACCTTACCCAGAGTGGGAGTGCAGACCAGCAAGTTGGTACAGGATGTCAATCTCCATTGGTGTAATCTGGCCAAACCTATTGGCCGCACGAACAAACTCCTCTGTATGAAAATGACGACAAGAGGAAATGGTGTCATGCACAGTTAAAACAGGTTCTTATTCAAGGAAAGCCATGGAAAACACATTAATTCTCCATACAGGGGGAATACAGACTTATTAATTATAAATATTATTCCGACCTGGGTCAAAGAGTGATAGAAAATATTTGGTGGTTTTGTCTAGCCCACCTCGGGGCAAGATGGGTGAGGTTAATGTCACGCACGCACGCATGCACACACACACACACACACACACACACACACACACACACACACACACACACACACACACACACACACACACACACACACACACACACACACACACACTTGGGAGCTGCCAAGCACAACCACAGGTTATACTGTTGCTCACTGGGCAGTTGGGGGTTTAGTCTCAGTGCCTTGCTCAAGGCCACTTCAATGAGGTGTTGAGGGAGGGGTGAATGTCATTCACTTCCCATTTTGTCTTGCTCTCTGCCACAAGTGCACTCCTCTAACCTTTAGGCCAGTGGTTCCCAAAGTGGGGTCCGGGGACCCCCAGGAGTCCTTGAGGGAGTTCCAGGGGGTCTCCACCTAAATGATAGTTTGGTACACTCCCAGAGTTACAGACCCATAAGGGTCCATTTGGTTCTATTTGTACACTCTCATTGGGGTCTCAGGGATAGAAATGCCATTAAATGGGGTCCGTAGACTAATGCATGTCAAACTGGGTGTCCTTGAAATTAAACGGTTTGAGAATCACTGCGTAAAGATCTTCTCTTATGGGGGTCCCTGGCATATCTTTTCAAATGGGGGTCCGCGGGATAATTAGTGTCAATTTGGGGGTCCTTGACATGAAAAAGTTTGGGAACCACTGCTTTAGGCCACTTCATGCTGAAATGCAATATAACCCAGCAAACTGAAATAAAGAATAATGGCAATGACTATTTGACCCAAGTCTGTCCTACATGAGGGAAACTGAGAAGAGATTGCAGGGGACAATAAAGAGAAAGCTAGCACAGAAGCAGGGTAAAGTATACATCTCAATGGGAAAGATGGGGCAGGAGGAGACGTGATTAACAGTTCACTACCACTTCCACAGATCTACATACAGCATAAGGGAGGGACGAACCAATTTATCATATTATGATGTTTATTTACCTTATGAATTTAGTGCTACGGTATAATGTTCCCTGTGTTCCCTGACACCACTCTGTCAAAAGAGTTGAAGCATGATCGCAAAGCCACATTTCATAAAACATTATGAAATGTAGCATCTTGCATACAACATAATGGAATGCACACGCGTATAACTCCTGCTACTGATACATCGGTAGGCCAGTCACTATTTTAGATAATCGCATTTCTTTTCCATAATCGTAAATTGTTTCCTTGTTGAAAAATGTCATTACATTTTCAAACATTTTTCAAAAATAGCAGAAATAGCAGGTCTACAAGCTTGTAGATCAACTATTTCTGCTATTTTGTACATTTTTTGGAAAGATTTTTTTAATGTTAAATGTGTCAGTCAGTGATTTCTTTGTCAATTTAACTTAATTGTCATATCTGCCCTGTGCAGTTTGTGATTACGAAGCCTAAAAGACAAGCGGAAATACAACTTGTAACGTTCCAACATTCCAATGCAAATGAACACAAATAAATCACAATTATTTGTGTAACAATTAATCATCAACTTAAATGTGTAATCGGTGTTGTGCAGCAGCAACTCGTTAAGGCCAGGGCAGTAATACCTTTGGTGACCGGCGTGTCTCGTTGTGTTCCAGCGAGGGTGCCGTACACCTTGCGAACCAGCTCCATGTTGTTGAGGAGCGCGTTGAAGGCACTAAAGTAGGAGAAGCTCACCACGTGGGATGTGCTGCCACCGGCGGCCTGGCGGGAAGATCCAAGGTTGCTGTCATTCAGGGCTAATTCCACCTTTCATACTTTGTCATAAAACCACTTGCTGAAGATTTCCTACTTACAAAACGAAAGGGATTAAAAACCCCGCTAGCAGACACAACTCAAAATTTCAGTCAAAGGGTGTGAAAAATCTAAATCCACAACGAATCCCGCAACTAATGAGAACATTGCGTTGATTTGTTGAACACCTGTTATTTCCGGTGAGTGACACGGTTGTATGATCACTTATGAATTTGGCTTTGGTGACAACTTTAATAATCTCCACTAAAATCACCCATGCATGTAATGAACAGCTTCAACACGTCAACAAAACTATTAACATGGATGTGAATCATAATTTGTGGTTTTACATTGGGCCCTGGATCCTTCACACTGATCCTTTTAAACTGAAACGACAGGTGTGCTGCTTTCTGGAACTCACCGAGACCAAGTTCTCCTCAACAAACGGGGTCAGCATGTGGTGTCTGATGGTGGCCATGATGTCACTGAAGTCCATGGCAGTGATGGAGCCACTCTTGCTTTTGTCTTTCAGTATAAAAGCCTGGCGAGAGTGCTCAAACTGCAGCTCCTGTTTGAGAGAAAGAGAGAGAGAAATGGTGAATCTGTCAGCTAACAAAGTAAGCAAAAAGGGGGGGCGGGGGGTTCCTGTGGTGAGGAGCGTTGCATTACAGAACAGCGGTGAGATAGAACATTTGGAGAAAGAAAGTCTAACGATATCAGCGTTAGACATTGCTTTTAGCGAAGTGGAAGTCATCAGATGTGACAGTGTTACGACACTGGCCTCTTGTAATCACCACTGTCTCTCTGGAGACTAATGGAAACCATGTCCAGCATAGACTGATCTCGGGCCAGAGCCGAGCAGAGCTTGTGAAAGTCGGGATGGGCGGCAAGTGTGTCCAGAGGGAGAGTGATTCAATATGACAGCCGTGCAATCAGGAGGGGATGCAGATGAAGACTGACCCAGGGTCAAGTCTGCTGTCAAAGCTCATCGCATACAACCAGGAGATCTCTGCTCGCATCTGCATAAGTCACCCTATAACAGGAGAGGTCAGCTGCAGTGCTTTTCTTCATCAGAATATTATACTGTTCATTAGTTGGTCACTAAACTGTCGTCATTAAGTCCATGTTGCACTGAGATGACAGAATTTCAGTATTGACACGCATACAAACACAAATATCAGATCCTTGTTTATTATGTCATGCGGATTTGGAATGCAACTTGGCTGGTCAGTTGCAGCAATAATAGAATAACCACAAGGTGGCAGGGCAAAGTGGGTTTGAAATATGTATGTACATGATACCAAATCTAGCCACTGGAGACTGGACTCAAGAAATGTTTCAAGAATATTTTCAGGATTGTTGCTGAAGGAAGAAACTTAAACCAATTGCCATCAGAGAAACTAAATGGAATCGGGTGCAACATGACAGAGGAAAGGAAATAATATTGATCGATCTAAATTCAAACTTGCACACACAAGGGGGAAGCCCTAGTCAACTATGATAAACCACAAAGTGCTCTGAGGGATCCCACACTCATGGCGGAGCAAGGGTTTTAGTCTGTCCAACTACTCTCACCCAGACAGAGACCACCCAGCATTACTCTGAGGCCCACATACATCCATTTCCAACCAAACACCTCTGTCATAGAGATTATACCTTTACAGAGCTGACTGCTGAGCTAAATGAAAACCTACACACAAGGTGGACGTTTCAGTGACGTACAATCAGCTCCCGTTAAAAGGGAAAAAACTCCCTTAAACAGTTTGACTACCCAAATTCATAGTCAAGAGTATCTGACTGAAACTCAGCGACTGAGATACCAGGAATGTGGTGGTGGAGAGACACAGAGAAGTTCTGTCATTTGACGTTTAGTTCTGGTTACTGACATTGAGCAGTGACATACGGTTAACATGAGTTTTAGCTCCATCAGATAATTTGGTCATCATTTGTGTCCTGGCTGTGAATGAGAACCATGTGATCCTCGAAGAGAGCACTTTCTTCAGGTCATCACTCAGAATGTTTGTTGGCGCGTTAGCTATAATCTAACTGGTTGATCGAACATAAGCCAGTGTAGTACAGCAGATAATAGGAACAATCTTTCACTTGGTGATACAAGCGTGAAATTTGGCATGAACATGCCTCTGGGTCACCTCTTTAACTTTTTTAACCGAGCCAACGAAAAATCCAATATGGCGGTCATTTTTCAAGATGTGGCGGTTGTCCAGAACCGCCACAAAAGGCCTTTTTTATTTGGCGGCCATCTTGAAAAATGACCGCCATATTGGATTTCTCGCTGGCTCGGTTAAAAAAGTTAAAGAGGTGACCCAGAGGCATGTTCATGCCAAATTTCACGCTTGTATCACCAAGTGAAAGGTTCTCTCACAATATGGCTGTTAGCCGCTGTACTAGTGAAATTCTCATTACACTCAATTACAATATACTTTGTATTCCTTGTTTGCTGAGGTAATTTTCCTGTGAACATTCACAGGTGCTAATTGTTTGTGGGTTTTATAGTAACTAATAATAGTGTTGTTATTGTTTTTGCAATGAACAAATTATGAAATCTTGGAGGGACTGCACAATATGACACATTCTATGATGGTGTGGCCTGTAGGTCACACCATCTGTAGACTGCAGTACACTATAATTTGTCATAACAGGGATAGTTTGTGGTCATTCTGGTTTTGGTTCCATGGTTTTGGTCCCAATTTGAACTTCATGCAAGATCTAATACTAAGACTGTAGCACTAAAGGAAAACACTTTTTGTTTTGTTTTTGGAGCAGAATTATAGTATAGCAGTGGTGGTCCACCACTGCTGAACATAGAAGACATGAAATATCAAATATAGACAACAATCTTTCCAGAAAACATGGGTCTATATGGTGTCCCTGTTACCTGCAGAAACTGGGTGAACTCTGCATAGCTGAGGTGCCTCTTCCTTTCATGGCCAAAGTGAAGCCTGATGAAATCACAGTTCCAGTTGAAGGGGATGTGGTGGTGGACTGTGGTTTGGCTGAAGATATCACGCACATTTTCTGGTGAAATGAGAAATGAATGAATAATAACAACAGATAACTGATGGAAAATCATGCAAGATACACAGATTGTATAAGCCTGCCTCATCCGTGTGCCTCATTTGTGGGCTCAAGTTGAAGAAACAGTCAATATGGAATTAAGGGAGTCTGTGTGGGATTTAGCTGCTATAAGCAATAATATGTCAAAATTGTAATTACCTTTTTTTTTGTAGTCAGACAGCCAGCAATGGGTAGAACGCTCCCAAAAATGTAGTCTCTGTGACACATTTAGCTAGGGGCCGCAATCTGCATTAAGATGTTCCTAGAAGCTTTGTCATTGGTCGAAGAAAACCCGGTCGCAATGATTAACCAATCAGGAAGCAGACATGCAAATCAACCAATGACAAAGCTTCTAGGAGAATCTTTGAATGCAGATTGCGGCCCCTAGATGTGTCACAGAGACTAAATATTTTTGGGAGTGTTCTACCCATTGCTGGCTGTACCAAAAAAGACAAAAAAAGAAAGATCATTAAAATGTTGACATTATTGCTTATAGCAGCTTTAAGGCTGCCTGATAGACCAATTTCCAATTATACGTAGCATTTCACACAAAGAGCAGCTCCTTTTTTTTCTCCTCTGTGGCCCTCAGTTTTGGTGACATGCTGGATCCATGCAGTCTCGTCAGATGTAAGTGGTTATAATGTGGTGTTCCCCACCGCTTGCCCACTATCATACCCTAGGAACAAGGAGCTGGCCTCTGCACCGCTCACTGGGCACCAGACGCCCAGGAAAGACAAACAGTCTACCGCATTCTTCATTGGCTGCAGATGCTACGGAACGACCTGAAACCCTAGAGTCATCTATATACTGTATAATGCTTACTGAAACACGCCTACACGTACATTCCAGAGCCATCATCACTGGGACTATACTGTACAATTATTGTTCTGTAGAAGGAGATGTAGTCTGCACACTGTTTTGTAGCTCCCACGGGAAAACAAAACATCTCCTTCTCCTGTACGTATCTTTTTGTTCAGCACCTGAATGTTTTTTTAGAGATGCTAGATGAGATATTGATGAGTGCATACTTTCTTTTGGATTTAGTTTCTATTCTTGTTCTGTCCCAGCATACAGTAGATAGAAAATAGTATACAAAAGTGTCCAATCAGTGTTCATAGCCACCTGGGGCGGCAGTGGCTCAGGATGAAGAGCGGTTGTTCTGGAATGGTTGTGCAAAAATGTAAAGCCTGGAGGAACACATTGGCCGCTCTGGTCTAAAAGTGGAGTCAACCCTTCCGGGTGGGCGTCGCTCCAAATTATGTGACGTAGCGCTGCACTAGGGGGAGAGGAGGGGCCGGGGGTGACGGACAGATCGATGAGATCCAATCAGGGCGCGCGCAAATCTGAGCCGCGACCCGCCCCTCTAGACCAGAAACCTAACACGTTAGCTCAGGCTATTGAATCGCTAAATACTCCCAATGAGCAGGTTAGTGCCTTGCATGGTTTCCTCCTCATTCGGTTTGTGAATGGGTGGATGTGAAGTACATTGTAATGTAAAGCATTTTGGAGAAAAGCTAAATTTACCTACTTTTCTGGGGAGACCCGATGACACAAATTCCTAATTGTACCATTCAATCCATCGCATGCTTTTCTATTTCTATCAATTCCCGGGTGATACACATTTATTTCCTAAACAAATCTAATGTTAACACCAATTACACTCATTTGGAATCATGCATAATATGTAGGCTCTATTCGGTTATAACTAAATGATATGTCCACTGTAAATAAGCTGTACGCTAATGTAAGTGCACTAATGTGGTGATGTCCATCTTCATGCACATACCAAATGAGATGTCCCCCGTGCCAGTCTTGTCAAACAACTGAAAGGCAACTATGAACAGGGCATCCGGGGCACACAGAACAGACTCAAAGGCCTGAAACTCCTGGAAAGAGATCAGTCTGAAAGAAAAAAGAACAATAATGGACAACCTTAATGCTGCTAAACTAACAAGTTGAAATCCTAAATGCTAATATTACACATCTGAGGCACCAACGTGAACACATGTACAGTGAATTATTGTATTTACAAGTCGTGAGGAATCCACTGGAAACTGAATTCTGTCTTACCATTTATATTATATATTGAGATGTCATGTGAGGCATGACAACAGTGTGTGAAGCAT